>NC_067399.1:361409516-361749016 GCF_016432865.1 Antechinus flavipes | reverse complement strand
GGATTTGTACCCAGGAATGGTATTCCAAAGAAAGGAATCATGATTTCTAGGCTGGTATTGAGAGGAAGGAGCAAGTTTAGGAAAGCAGTAGCAATTTAGCTCAAATCTCAGAAGCTTAGAATGTTCTCAGTTTTAACTGCTAGAACAGCCTGCAATATAACTGGAGGAATCTCAGAACAAAGTAAATTATGATTCTGTTACTCCCAGCAAAGTTTTCCAGCTGACTAATTAGTGGCTAAGTGGCTTCTAACAGAAATCTACTCTGGCTCAGACCCAAACCTAAGTCAGGAATGTGTAAACCAAGGGGAAGTAATCAACTTTATCCTGCATCAGATCACCCTGAGAACACTGAAAGCTTGCAGGTCGCTACACTCAAATACTCCCCCCAAAAGCAATTAGGATCAGCCCAGATCTTCTCTCCAGCCCTAACATAAAATCTGAAATAGAAAGAATTGGGGAGATAGGGGGTTGGGGGGGGGAAGGGAAAAAGCCATTTTAGTGACAGGAATGTTCAAGACACAAACCTAGAAGAAGATAATGATTCCAAAACATCTATGAACAAAAACACAAGTGAAAACACAGCTTGGGCACAAACACAACTAAAATTTCTGAAAAAGAAGAAATAGGACTACAAAATAGCTATTAATTGCTTTAATTTCATCTTCATTGATGATGAAGTCACTCTTTTAATTTTTAATACAGGTAATTTTGGATTTAAAAAAATTTTTTAACCAAGTTAAACATAATTTTATTGTTGCTTTCCCCTCCAAAAAAAAAAAAATCAGTTTCTAGTTTTATTTGTTTCTTTAATGATTTTCTTACTTTCAATTTTATTAATCTTGCTTTTACTTTTCAGGATTTCCAATTTGGTGTTTAACTAGAGATTTTTAATTTTTTTTAGTTGCATATCCAATTTATTGATCTATTCTTTCTCCATTTTATTGATATAAGGTATAAGATAAAATTTCCAAGTACTACTATTGTTTCATTGTTGTCATTCTCTTTAATGAAATTGTTGTTTCTGATTTATCCTTTGACCTTCATTCTTTAGAATTACTTAGTTTCCAATTAATTTTAATCTACATTTCCAGATCTTTATTGAATGTAATTTTTAAAATATGCATTAAATACTGTTTTTTAAAATTTAGTTGTGAGGTTTTCTACCCTAATATATGGTCAGTTTTTGTGAAGGATCCATGTACTGCTCAGAAAAAGTTATATTCCTTTCTATTCCTATTCAGTTTTCTCCATAAATCTATCACATTTAACTTTTCTAAAATTCTATTCATTTCCTTAACTTCTTTCTTGTAATTTTTTGGTTAGATTTAAAAGGGACAAGCTGAGGTGCACTTGGTACACATAGATTTAGTATTGAAGTAACCTCATTATGTTTGGTACTTTTTAGCAAAATGTAATTTCCTGGCTTATCAGTTTTAATTAGGTTTATTTTTGCTCTTGTTTTGTCTGAGATATGATTTCCATCTCTGATTTTTTTCTTTTTACTTCACTGAAGCATAATAGATTATCCTTTACTTTGTGCCTGCTTCAGATGTGTTTCTTATAAAACATTGTATGCTTTGGGACCTACTTCTGGCCACGTGAAGGTGATGGAATTCTAGCTGAGCAATTTAAAATCTAAAAAGTGCTGCATTCGATGTGCCAGAAAATAAGGAAAACTTAGCAGTGGCCACTGGATAGTAAAAGGTCAGTTTATAAAGAAGGGAAATGACAAGAATGTTCAAGTAACTGCCCTATTCTGATTAATAATGTATATTGGGTGCTTTAAAAATTTTGTGAACCAATAGCAAAAATTGTCCAGGAGAGGTGGAGTTATAGACACAATGGACACAATGAGTATAAGAATAGATGACCTTTGATTAAAAGCAGGCTCCCTTAGCTCTTAACCTCACCCAAGTTATTTATCTGGGATTCGTAGCAGAAACATCCGTTGGACTGAAAGAGTGGTCTCAACGTCTTTAACGCCTATGGTAACCCAGAAGTCATCCCAAGTAGTCAAACATGACTATAGTAGGCTTAGAAACAAAATGTAAAATCTTTTTCTGAAATGTTATTCACACAACGATGCCAAAACAAAACATTTTCAAATTCTTCAGTCTTATGTATATGAAGACACGAGACACAAAACCAGAATGATTTATCTACGATCATTCAAAGTAAAATGAACTTTAAAGTGTGTGTGTGTGTGTGTGTGTGTGTGTGTGTGTGTGTGTGTGTAGACTGTTGGGCATATTAAAGTGGCTGGGCTCCTTCCAGTACCAACCGTTCAAAGTGCCAGAAATGTAAGCAAACTAGCATGGGTCTCAGTTTCTCCCTCACTTTAATAAAATAGGGTCGGACTGGATGGCTGAGGGGTGCCCTTTCCAATTCCAGATCTAGGATCCTAACTGGAAAAAGAAGTGACCCACACAGAGATTGAGTGCAAAAAAAACTCCGTCCCCAGCACTATTGGATGAGCTGGCAAAGGACTCGACTCCGTGACGTGGCGAGCAGAGTCCTCTCTTACTCCGCCTTCGAATCCACGCGTGACGCAGAAGGGAGGCAGTCAAGGCAGGTGAAGAAGACCCAGGAACCACCTCCTACTTGAGTCCCAGCCCACTAAGAGGAAGTGCCACGTGTACGTCGTGCGCCTGCGCGGCCAGGCGGTTGACAGACACTTCCGGCGAGGGCCTCCCTTATCCCAGGTCCTCTTCCCCGCCTCCTCTTCTTCTACTTTTCTGTGCTTTTCCCTCCCCTCTGGTCCTTTCCCAATCCCCCAATCCCGTTTCCCTCTCCGGCAGAGCTGGCTCCGGAGCCGGGAGGCTGCGGTTCGCAGGACGAGAGACTGAAGGCGCTGCCACCGCCCGCCCGCTTGTCCGCTCGCGGACTTTCATCTCCGGGTCCTCCGAGACGGCTCGACCCGGCCCCGCTGGAGCAGCTCGCGCGGCCGCCATGGCCCAGCCTGGGAGGCTCGGCGCCAGTTCTCCGGCGCAGAATGGGGCAGTCTCCGCTGAGGGGACGCCCTACAGCAATGGTGAGTGCTTTGGCCCTAGCATGGGGAGAGCGGAGAATTCACGGCCCGGGATGGGACTGCCTCCTTCCGCTTGTGCCCTCGGGCCGGGCTCAGGGTTGCGCCCGCAGCTGGGCGCTCCTGCGGATTGTCCCTGAATATCTCGGACCCGCCTGAGGAAAGATCCTCTCCCGGGCGGGCGACTGACACTGAAAAGTCTTGGACTGAGCAGAGATTTGGGCCCTGAGGGATTTCAGAGCCGCAATTTTAAAATGAACTGAGGTTCTGAGAACTTTACCCCGGGCCACCAAGCGCCTAAGTATGAGACCCTGGGATTCGAAGAATGTTTCTCCAGTATGGTACCCCAAAAAGCTACTAGCTATAGTCTCGGGGCAGACATCGCTTCTAACGAACCCTTTTATTCCCAAAAGCACCGCCTCTCTACTCCCACCCCAATTCCCATCTGAGTCTGAAATGTGTCCTATCTTGGGGCGAGTCTCAGAATCATTATCTTCTAAGCTTTACTTCCGGGGACTCCAACTCTGAGAAGCTATCTCTGATTCCCACCCCTACCCCTAGTTAGCGCTTTCCTCAGATAATTGCAAATTTAGGTGGAATGAAAAATTTGCTTACCGATCTCTTGTAGCTTTTCTTTAAGAAACTCATTGGGTAATAAATAGTCGAGGCAAATCGTGTTTATACTTCTTTTAAAGACTTGACTAGAATTAATAGCATTATTGGATTAACTCTTGGAAGAAACCTTTTTTTTTTCATCCTAAGTGTTATATTTCAAGGTGCAAGAACAGTTTTTTTTTTTTTTTAAATAACTTTTTATTGACAGAACCCATGCCAGGCTAATTTTTTACAGCATTATCCCTTGTACTCACATCTGTTCCGATTTTTCTCCTCCCTCCCTCCACCCTCTCCCTCAGATGGCAAGTAGTCCTTTACATGTTAAATAGGTTACAGTATATCCTAGATACAATATATGTGTGCAGAACCGAACAGTTCTCTTGTTGCACAGGGAGAATTGGATTCAGAAGGTATAAATAACCTGGGAAGAAAAACAAAAATGCGAGCAGTTAATATTCATTTCCCAGTGTTCTTTCTTTGAGTGTAGCTGCTTCTGTCCATCCTTGATCAATTGAAACTGAATTAGCTCTCTATCGAAGAGATCCACTTCCATCAGAATACATCCTCAAACAGTATTGTTGTTGAGGTATATAATGATCTCCTGGTTCTGCTCATTTCACTTAACATCAGTTCATGTAAGTCTTGCCAGTCCCCTCTGTATTCATCCTGCTGGTCATTCCTTACAGAACAATAATATGGAAGAAACTTTTGAGATCGTTTTGGAAGAAGAAACTGGTCAAGAAAGGCTTCAATTTGTCTAGTGAATAAACTTCAGTTGTGGATTTTTTCAGTTCAGTTAAAATAAATATGTAAGTGCCTCCTATCTCTAAGGCATTCTGCTAGGTTATGCTTGTTTCTTAGTAGAGGAGGAGATATCTATGGTTCCAGTTATTTCATTTGTATATTGAACTTCAATTATGGAAATTTTATCCAAGAAGATGTGCAACTTGTCGTAATTGCCTGGGGCTTTGAGAGATTTAAAGGGTTTCACACTTTGAATCTAATCCTTAGTAATTTTATGCTCTTATGTTTTAGAGCACTGTGAGATACTGAGACAAAAATGAAAGTTCCTAGAGGTCCTGGAGCTTACTTTCTGAATTGCTTTTAAAGTTACCGATGTTTTCTTAATTACCATATCTGAAGGTCTTTTCTCTGTTGTAAAACTGAATCTATTTCCTCTATTTGACACTGTTAACCATCCATCCTCTTCTGATGTGGAATTAGGGAGAGGTAAGTCCAAAATAATACAAGGTTTATGAACCTGGATGATTGGAAGAATGGTAATTTTATATTGACTATGCCAAATCTTGGCATTTTTATCTTCATAATATCTTTTATATCTGACTTCCTTTCTAATTCACATATCACCATAGTTAAAGCTTTTTTTGTATTACCCCTTACCTAGATTATTGCAACAGATGCTAATTGGTCAACCTGCTATAAGTCACTCCTCTTACCATCCTGCACTTTGATGCAAAAATTTTTTTCTTAAGTGCAGAACTGTCCATAAGAGACTCTTATAATCAGTCAATTCCACTGGCTTCTTATTATTTCTTGGATCAAGTAGAAATCTCTCTGCTTAGCTTTCTTTTTTTTTTTTTTTTGAATGTAAGAAAGATTTATTTTACATTTTTGCAAGAATGAAACTCCAAAGACAGTATTTTATTTCCTATTCTGAAGCACAAGCCCCTCCCCATTCTCCATTAAGTGAATCTCCACCCCTCATTACATAGCCAGTCTTTTTTTTTTTTTTTTTAAATTTAATTTTATTTAATAATAACTTTGTATTGACAGAATCCATGCCAGGATAATTTTTACATAGCATTATTCCTTGCAATCACTTATGTTTCGTTTTCCCCCCCCCCCCCCCCCCCAAGATGGCAAGCAGTCCTATATATGTTAAATATGTTGCAAGTATATCCTAGATACAATACATATTTGCAGAACCGAACAGTTCTCCCGCTGCACAGGGAGAATTGGATTCAGAAGGTAAAAATAACTCAGGAAGAAAATCAAAAATCAAATAGTTCACATTCATTTCTGCTTAGCTTTCAAATCTTACATAACCTGGCTTCAGTCTATAGAGCTTCATTGGACATTATTCTCCCTTCTCCTCTCCTAGATCAGTCCCATTTGGACTTCTGACTCTTCTTCAACTTGGAGATGGCCTTTGGAGTTTGGAGTTACCATCTCCTATACCTGGAATATACTTCAGCACCACCATCTTTTGCAGACCCTGAAATCACTTTAGTACTTAAAGCATTTCCTTATCCTGACCTCACAACTGCTAATACTCTCCCTTCCAAACTAACTTGTATTTTACAGCTTTATTTGTTTTTTTATTTTTTCACTTTATATTTATCCCATTTTTATTTATACTTATTGGCCATTAAATTGGGAAGTAAACTTGTTCCCCTACTAGTGTTTTATTCTTTGTACTTGTATACCCAGAGCATAATGCCTAGAACTTAGGGAGTTCTTAGTACTTGCTGATAGATTAAGCAAATTAATCTTAGAAACTTAAGAAAATATTGTTAAGGGCACACTAGTTGCTATGAAAATCAACATCAAAGGAAGATAAGAATTCTAACTAAAGAATCCTCTACAGACATTACTGCCTAACTTTTGGACAAAGGAAAAAGGTTGAGACATGTTAAAGGGCCTTGTTAATTTGGGGTAGTTGGTAATATCAAGTTTGGAGAATAATTACAGTCAACTCCGGGACCCTACTGCTTGAAGTATATATGTGGTAATATGAGTTTAACAGGTTTATCGTTTGCAATGGGAATGTCTTGTACTTTTATAGCTTATTTTTAGGATTGCCAAAATTGACTTCAAATGTGACTTGCCAAATTGTGTACTTGAGAGGAAGCCAACTGATAGTTCCTTTCTAATTTACCAGTTGATCATTGATTGGTATTTGAACTGTTTAATACATTGTTTGGAAAAAATTCAATAGATTTAGTATGCTACTTTTGGACTTTGCATTACCTCTATATTAAATTAAAAGGGAATTCAGTATTTTAATATAAGATGGTATTTGAAGAATTCACTTATAGCTGTAATTTTGTCATAATTTGTAATAATGTATAATTGTAATATATTTTTTTATAATTATACAATTTGTTTATACATTGTAAATAATACTATGACATTTACCCCAGAAACAAATGGTCCTTTTGTATGCAAGGGTAGAGGGTAGGCAAAGCAAGAATAAGTGAAAGAATGCCAATAGCATCTTGAGCTAAACTGAACAATATGTTCATTCCTTTAAATTAAGGGGGAAACAAAGATTATATAAATTGAGTTTATCTCCAGGCTTTTTAATAACTTCCATAAGTGAAGTTGAAATAATTTAAAGGCACTTAGTATCTTAAGGTTCAAGAATGATAGACTTCAGTTCACATAGAAAAACTTGTTGTTGCCTTATAATCTATAATTGCAATGATATAAAAATCAAAAGTCTCTTAGAACATTTTTAAACTCTAAAATTACAAAACTATAACCATAATTATTTCAAAATAATTTTTTAGATGATGTTAGAGTGGAATGGAAGTATAAGCTTTCATGAGATTATAATTGAAATATATAGGATCATTTTAGTGCCTAACTCTCTCACGTGACAGTGAAAACAATAGTTTCTTTTGTGAGTGAAGGTTTCTAACCATACTGCAGAAAAGGTCTTTTTTTAGATAAGGAAAAAATGGATCGGTTTTACTTTGACATCAGTTTTGTTCACTTCTAAATCTTAAGCATTTACTAGCCAAGCCAAGAATTAGTAAAAACTCCATATTTCTAAGAATGTGTGTGTGTTTCTGTGTGTCTGTTTGTCTGTCTGTGTATCTTTATAGTGAGCAAATGGTGCAGATACTTTGAAGGTGGAGAAAGCTGAGGTGCCCAGTGGATCAGACATGAGACATAGGACTCCCAGGACACTGTCCTTTCTACTGGGACATTGTCCTTTCTACTGTACTAGTCTTCCCTACTTTTAAAAAAACAACCTATATTGTTTTGAAATAACAGAGATTATCCATAAGTTATCTAGAAAGGTTTTATTTGAGTAAACAGCTACATGCATATATACCTTCTAAATTCCAATTATAAGATTTCTTAATTTCTTTTTGACCTGTTAGAATTAAACACTATTGAATGACATCACTGCTACTCTGTTGAACATTTGAACAAGTTAATGAGGGTTGTTAGGACGGCTCTTCTATTAATATGAGATCCTTTTTTGTATAACTGAAGATATTATGAGTTGATTATTTAAATCTTGATCAACTTAGCCTGCATAATTTTTTTATTTGATTTCGATCTTAATTCTCACTAATTTGTTGTATTCTTTTTTCCCTTTTTTTTTTTTTTTTTTTTGGTCATTCAAAGGGTTTTCTCAACAATAAAGCTGCTACTCTTTATGGTCTAAATATATTTGCTTGTGTTAAAATGTAGAGTGCTTATTTATATCATTCTATGGAACTTCTATCATCTCTTTTAAGAGTTGGAAGTAATTAGGACCAACACATGAAATGAATAAAAGTTGACCCTTGCATTGTGCTAAATAGGTTAATGTCTCATATAAATGGCACAATCATCCTTATTTTCAAAAATGCCAAAAATTATTTATCCTTAAATTACAACTTTTATTCAGAAACCATCATCCCTTCTTTCTTACTCATCTTCCTATTTTATTGACATTCTTTAATTTTCCTTTCTACAATATTTACTTTCTATTTTTGTACTTCATGGATCTGTCACTAGTTCCTAGAATATAATTTTATCATTAAAATTGTTATTAAAACTTAATCCTTTTTATTTGAAGTGAAGATATAGAACTGAAGTTGCCACTCATGCACAGAAAGATTACTGTAGAATATGAATGAATGACTATATGATTTAAATGTAGCAATAACTAGCATTTTTGAGTACTTTAGGTTTTATAAAGTGCTTAAAAATTCTCATTTGATTATCACATCAACTCCAAGGTAGGTGCTATAATGATTATATATAGCTGAAGAAACTGAGGCAAAAGTTAAGTGACTTGCTCAGGATCACACAAGTATCTGAGACCAGATTTAAATTGATATTAGTCTGTGTTTATAACTGGCCACAGCGGGTACTACCTGTCTGCTTCTTAGCTATAGAGTATTTGGGATATAGTATATGAGGAAAAAAAATCCTATCCCAATAAAGTATAAATTCCATTCCTATATCAAAAAATGTTTAAAGAATAGAGGAAAAACAGATTAGCCCAGCATTCCAGATTTTCAAAGAAAATTTAAAGCTGGTTATATTTTTCTTGTTTTAGTCCCTTACGATAAGTCATTTTGTACTTCATAGTTTCTCCTTTTAGTGCTATATAAATACCATTTCCTTTTCCCTTGCTGACTTACTTCTAATTTACTGTGGGTTTAAGAGCCAAATATTAGACATGTGTGTAAAGTACTTTGGGGTGTTGATGATTAGCTGTCCTTTTTTTTTGTGAGAATGATATGTATTAGTGCATGAATTTTATGACTATTCCTCTTCTGGGCAATTCAGGAGTCACTTCTATTTAGATAATGTGCCCAACCAGAAATAAGCAAAAAAAAAATCTTGTGAGCAGCCCAAATAATGTTTCATAATCAAAATATCTCATTGCATTTAAATTTGAGTTCGATAACTATGTAACTAAGAGGTAGTATATTTTTGCCTTTTGTAATTTCCTTCCAATTAGAGACTAAAAAGCTGTTATCTGAAATTATCTTTTCTTCAATTCTTGAACTGTAAAACATAGTTGTAGATGGATAAATGAAATATCTTCATTATTGGGAATATATTTTCAGAGAAGCAGTTTCAAGGCCTATATCCAAACTGACATAAATATGTTTATTTAAAATTTTAAAAAAAACCCTTTACAAATTTTCATAATATTCAGTTTATAAGTGTTGAGATTTTGGGGATATTAAAATTATTTTATTATATTGAAGTTTGTTTCTTTCATTTTTATAAAAAAGCTTTATTAAAACATGAAAACTATCTTTTTTTTACAAAAATGTACATTTGATTTTTTTTCTTTTTTTCTTATTTGAAGGTCCTGTGCAAAACACATTGATGCATTCACAAGTTTTGGTGAGCCAAGGATACAGTTCTCCGTTTCCAGAATCTTATCCTCATCAGATACCAACAAAGACTCCTTTGAATCCAGCCTCCGGACTATCTAATTATGGTGATTCTCAGGCTGTTTCTTCATTAAATAGTTATCAGAGACCTGGGCAGACTCTCAGTAGACTTCCCTTGGAACCTAATCCAGTGACACCTTTGCAGAATACTATCCCTCTTTCCCGAATGTCATCACCGCCTTCATCTCAAACCCCAGGTGCTATACCAGCATCTTCTGATAGCTTTCTTTATGGACCTAACCCCTCATTATCTTCAAACTGGCATTATGGTCACCCACAAGTAGGATCAAAAATAAATCATTTTGTTCCTGTATCAACTCAACCATCTTTATCAGGAAATACAAATCTGTCAAGAAATAATCAGTGTACTTCTCTTGGAGCTCCTTCACTTCAAAACAACTACATGAAAACAGGTAGTTCTTATAGAAGCATTTGGGCTTTTTAAAAGTGAAACTATTATTCTTAGGATTAAAAATAACCTAGAGAGAAAAGTCAAATTCTTATTCTTAAAAAAATTTGCAAAAAATTGTACATAATTGTTTTTCATATTAGTGAGTGATAGTCAAAAAATTACCTGAAGGACCAATTTACATCAAGTAATTGAGAAAATTCTACTAAACAGTTAATTGCAATACCTTTTTTCTCTCTAGGGTATTTTTAATCCATATTGTTTTTCTGATTTTAACATATCCTTAAAATGCTTTTGCTAGAATAGGCCTAATTTTGAATTTTTGGTGAAGTTGGCATTTTCTTTTGCCTTTTCCCTTCATTTTTATCATTTCAAGGACATTGAGAACAATGCCTAGTTTTTTCTTTTTTGTTTTGTTTTATTTTGTCTTTAAGGCAGTGAGTTAGACAAAGGATTTCTTTTTTTTTTTTTTTTTTTTAATTTTAATAGCTTTTTATTTACAGGTCATATGTATGGGTAACTTTACAGCATTGACAATTACCAAACCTCTTGTTCCAATTTTTCCCCTCCTTCCCCCCACCTCCTCCCCAAGATAGTAGGATGACCAGTAGATGTTAAATATATTAAAATATAAATTAGATACACAATAAGTATACATGACCAAACCGTTATTTTGCTGTACAAAAAGAATCAGACTGTGAAATATTGTACAATTAGCCTGCGAAGGAACTCAGAAATGCAGGTGTGCAAAAATATAGGGATTGGAAATTCAGTGTAATGGTTCTTAGTCATCTCCCAGAGTTCTTTCGCTGGGCATAGCTGGTTCAGTTCATTAGTGCTCCATTGGAACTGATTTTTGGTTCATTTCATTGCTGAGGATGGCCAGGTCCATCAGAATTGATCATCATATAGTATTGTTGTTGAAGTATATAATGATCTCCTGGCCCTGCTCATTTCACTCAGCATCAGTTTGTGTAAGTCTCTCCAGGCCGTTTTGAAATCCTCCTGTTGGTCATTTCTTACTGAACAATAATATTCCATAATATTCATATACCACAATTTATTCAGCCATTTTCCAATTGATGGGCATCCATTCAGTTTCCAGTTTCTGGCCACTACAAAGAGGGCTGCCACAAACATTCGTGCACATTCAGATCCCTTTCCCTTCTTTATGATTTTTTTGGGATATAAGCCCAGTAGTAACACTGCTGGATCAAAGGGCATGCACAGTTTGATAACTTTTTGAGCAATGTTTCAAATTGCTCTCCAGAATGGTTGGATGTATTCACAATTCCACCAACAATGTATGAGTGTCCCTGTTTTCCCACATCCCCTCCATCATTCCGCATTATCTTTCCCTGTCATTCTAGCCAGTCTGATAAGTATGTAGTGATATCTCAGAGTTGTCTTAATTTGCATTTCTCTGATTAATAATGACTTGGAGCATCTTTTCATATGTCTATAAATAGTTTCAATTTCTTTGTCTGAGAATTGTCTGTTCATATCCTTTGACCATTTATCAATTGGAGAATGACTTGATTTCTTATAAACTAGAGTCAATTCTCTATATTTTGGAAATGAGTCCTTTATCAGAACCTTTGACTGTAAAATATTTTCCCAGTTTATTGCTTCCCTTCTAATCTTGTCTGCATTAGTTTTGTTTGTACAAAAACTTTTCAATTTGATATAATCAAAATTTTCTATTTTGTGATCAGTAATGATCTCTAGTTCTTCTTTGGTCATAAATTCTTTCCCCTTCCACAGGTCTGAGAGGTAAACTATCCTGTGTTCCTCTAATTTATTTATTTATTTGTTGGTTTATTTGTTTGTTTATTTATTTATAATTTCATTCTTTATGCCTAAGTCATGAACCCATTTTGACCTTATCTTGGTGTATGGTGTTAAATGTGGGTCGATGCCTAGTTTCTGCCATACTAGTTTCCAATTTTCCCAGCAATTTTTGTCAAACAGTAAGTTCTTATCTCAAAAGCTGGCGTCTTTGGGTTTGTCAAACCACTAGGTTGCTATAGTTATTGACTGTTATGTCCTTTGAACCCAACCTATTCCACTGATCAACTAATCTATTCCTTAGCCAATACCAAATGGTTTTGGTAACTGTTGCTCTATCATATAATTTTAGATCTGGTACAGCTAAGCCACCTTCATTTGATTTTTTTTTCATTAATTCCCTTGAAATTCTTGACCTTTTGTTTTTCCATATGAATTTTGTTGTTATTTTTTCTATATCATTAAAATTGTTTTTTGGGAGTCTGATTGGTATAGCACGAAACAAATAGATTAATTTAAGTAGTGTCATCTTTATTATATTTGCTCACCCGATCCAAAAACATTTAATATTTTTCCAATTGGTTAGATCAGACTTAATTTGTGTGGAAAGTGTTTTGTAGTTTTGCTCATAAAGTTTCTGATTTTCCCTTGGCAGATAGATTCCTAAATATTTTATACTATCAGTAGTTACTTTAAATGTAATTTCTCTTTGTAACTCTGACTGTTGGATTTTGTTAGTGATATATAAGAATGCTGATGATTTATGTGGGTTTATTTTGTATCCTGCAACTTTGCTAAAGTTGTGGATTATTTCTAATAACTTTAGACAAAGGATTTCAGTTACTAACATTTATTTCCTGAATTTTATCTAAGATCACCTCATTTTCCCTTTTATTTGGGGGCTGAATGTGTTGAAGTAGATCTTTTCATCCTTTTATATTTTGTTCCCACTTGAAGCTTTCTTCATGTTTCAGAAAAATAATAGCTACCACTTAAAAAACTGCTATAGGTTTGAATCTCATAGTGATAGCCCTCTAACAGAGGGCCTACATTATTTGAGAACTTATTATTTGAAATTGAGACTCAAAGAAGTTAAATGAGTTATCCTAGGTTTAATAGCCAGTGAGTGTCAAAAATAGAATCTGAACCTTCTTCCTGACTTCCATGCCCTGCAATAACTAATTGCCCTGCTGTGTTATATTTTGGAAATAAGAAAGATGGAATTCATGAAGAAACATATACTTAGCACTTATTGTATGTTATCCACTATGTTACATCAGAAATAAAAGATGTATAAGATATAGAATTATCATCTCATGGAGCTTATAATATTTTAAGAGAGAAGCCATTTACATTTCACCCTTAAGGGTGGCTATTTGTGTTTTTTGCATTAAGATAATTAAAAATTAACTGTGCAGCTCAGGGGAGGCAGGTATTACTTCTATTTAGGCATAGCATTAAAATCTTCATAGAAGATTTGGCATTTTTGCCAAACATTCCAGAGAGGGAAAACAATATGAGTAGAATTTATGAAGGTAAGAAGCATTGAATTGTGTTTAAAAAGGACAACAGTAATCCAGTTTGTTTAGAATATATAATGAAAAGTAATGGAAGATATAGCTGAAAGGTAAATTAGGGCAAGACTGTGAAGGATGTTTATTGTTTTGGGGAGCAATTCCAGTAGGAAACAGGTAAGTTATTAAAACTTTATAAGCAGGCGAATGTTATTTAATACAGATTATAATGGATAGTTTGAATGGGAACAGACCTAAAATAACAATGGGAAAAAAATTTGTTGTATTGACACTTTGTAGATGCTCAGCAGTTATAAATGAATAGTAGGTAAAATTTACATTCACACTAACATATGTAAGAACAGGGGAAAGATGAAGTGAATAAAATAGTTCTTTAAATGGTTGTTGGAATTTAAAATATTATCTTCTCTAAAATGAGGTTTTTTCCTCATGATATTTGATTTCCACAAAATTCTTGTTCTTGGACACCCAAATTCTTACTCTATGTCTTCCTAAGTGAGGATCCATTTTGAATGTGGGAGAAAGGACTTGTTAACTATGCTTCCACTATTCTTATCTAAACACGAGAACAGGCAAGCAGAGCAGTGCCTTCCTGCCTGTAACCCTTGTCTGATGGCTGACAGCTAAGGGACAGTTTCTCAAGTGTTTTCTGAAAAGTGTTAAAGGAAGGAGGAATTGTGCAGCTCTAATACATTAATGTTACTTTGAAATGAGCATTAGCATGAGTGATTTCTGCTGGAGGGGGCAAACATGGGCTATTTACAATTGTTAGCCTCATTTTAGTCTTGAAACATTGTATCTTAAAAATACCAATGATAAATCAGTCTGTTACATTTCAAATGCCTTTCAACTCTTCATCATGTACTGGTCTGCCTTGAGAAAATAAATTATTAGCATGTTCAAACAAAATTAGTTTGGGGTAGTTAAGTTGAAAGGATTAATGATTTTTTGCACTCCACTTCTCATACAAATAGAAATTCATGTCTTTTTATTTCATTATTTTAAAAAGCTACAATAAGTGCCTAGTTCCTCTCTTCTATTAGAGCAAAGTTCTAATGGAGCACCATCATTATTTTCTGTATACAAGAACAATACTTTTTTTTTGTTCTGTGCTAGTTTTATTTTTTTAGTGCCGTTGCTTTATCCTCAGCTTCTGAAAATTGATGAAAATACTATGTCTAGGTAGACCAAATATTTTGTTTAAAGTAATAGATTGGATGGAAAAATAATTGTAAGTTTAATTATTGGTAAGAGCAGAATTTTTCTTATAAAACAAAACTTCTTAAACTGTGGACTTTAAACCCATATGGGGTTGTATAACTAAATGTGGAAGTTGTGAAATTGTGATATGTTATCAGTAAACGTTTGGCTTGTATGCCTATTTTATATATGTGTATTTGGAATCGCATAAAAATTTCTTGGTCAAGGAGGGGTCACAAGTGGAAAAAGTTTAAGATACCTGGTTTTCATTAAAAAATGAAAAAAAACTAAAAAGTTTTAATTTATTGAATTGTGTTATCTTTAATAATTCTTCCTCTGATACCTTGCTGTCATGACAGGAGTCTCTGGACTCTTGAAGACCATTCAGAAAAGATCTGGTAGAGCTGGAAATGTTTTTAGTAAGGGCATAGTGGCAGATTGTTCAACTTTTGTCTGATGATCAATCTTAGTAAGTTTTGGAGAGACTCAATTTGATAACAGAATGATGCAATTTTTTTTACCTATACTAACTCTTAAAGGTTATTAAATCAAAGAGGTTATATTTTTTGTTCTTGGAGGGACATTGGACTATACATGGGGTTAACTATTTCAGTGGATTTTGGGATCCTTTGGAGCGTGGTGAAATTTATAGACCCTTTTCCAGAATGTTTTTAAATGCATAAAATAATATAATATGATACTAAAGGTTATAAAGGAACATGAGTATAAAGAAATACAGTTAGTGAAAAAAAATTTTTTTAGAAAAACAAAGTTCATAGACTCTCTCCTATCAAATATTTCAAACATTGAAGTAATGGTTCCTTTCTCTTCATTTCATACTGCTAAATCACATGATAGCCATTTCTCAGAAACTTCTACATGCAATATTTAGATGTGTAGCCTCATGGTATTTTAAAGTTTCTGTTATTACTAAAATTTCCATTGTCGGAGACCTCTGACTTTATTGTCATGGATACTTCTTCCATAGAGATAAGTCAAAACGACGACTAATATGTGATAGTGATTTTCATTTGTTGTTGTGGCCCAAAAACATTTATTATATGGTATTCTTCAAATGAACTTTGAACTTTTCACTTTGTATTGTGTTATAGGACCTATTAGTATATGTTCATATCACTGCATAAGGCAACTGAGGGTTGGTTTTTTAAAAAGCATGCTAGTGTTGATATTTTAACGCACTGGTTTAAAATGGAAATGACATGCTAATAGAAGTACCACTGAAATTGTATGGATTGCTTTCATTGACAATCATTTTTAAGAATATTTTTCTTCTTTAGCTTAATATATTTTCAGAAACAAAATCAACCTTTTATTAGGCTGTCTTCAACAAGTCAAGTAAATTTGTTCTGGGATGAAATTAAATTCAAAAAACTTTTCATCAGTTGCTGACTTTGACAGTTTCTTTTTTTAAAAAAGTAGTTTCTTGTAGTTTAAATAATTAGTGTTCATTAGTAATTGTATTCTGAAAAGTATTTTAAGCTAAATTAATTTAATTGTAATTACAAATTGAGTCAGGAATAAAGGAATTTGTCTTAAATTTCATTTGAATTATCAGTAATGATGTGTGACAAGTATCCATATCTCTATCTATATCTAAATAATGTGTCAAAATGGACCTCTAAATTATAGTTTTAAAATTCTTGATTTCCAGAGGCTAGCTGCTGTCAAGTATCAGAAATCTCCCATGGACTACTTTTATCCTACTTGTTTTGTTCCTCTTTGATTTTTCACTACTACTAATAATAATTTAATTACCTGATGGGTTGGACAGGATGGAAGGAAGGAATAAGCACTTATATTTCCTACGATACCATATCAAGAACTGTTCTAAATGCTTTTTAGAAATAACCGTGTGAGGTAGGTACTATTATCCCCATTTTACAATTGAATCTGAGGCAAACAGAGATTAAGTAACTTGCTCAGTGCCACACATCACATAGCTTTTAAGTAGCTAAAGCTGGATTTGAATTTAGGTTTCCTCATTCCAGTCCTAGCCTCTCACTAACTAGCTGCCTAAATGACCCTCCAAGATCTTTTTCTAAAATGTTTTGATCTTTTTCTAAAATTCTGTGATTCAGAATAATACATTCTGATTCATTTGTAAGCCCAATGAATATACTTAAGCAGTAAAAGAAGGGAGCTGGAGGAATTGCTAAATCTGTCCTCAGATATTTATTAAATGCCAACTATGTATCAGGCACTATGTGAAGTATTGGGGATACTAAGAAAAAACCAAAACAAAACTGCTCCCAAACATCTCAGAGGCAAATGAAATGAGACAACATGCAAACAACTACGTACAAATAATATATATATATGTCTGTGTGTATGCATATAATAAATTGTCTTTGATCTCAGAGGGAAGATGCTAAAATTAAAAAGAATAAAGAAAAGCTTCTTGCAGAAGATACAATTTTAGGTGAGACTTGCAAGAAGTCAAGGCAGGAGGAGGAGATAAAGAAGAGGAAAGTTCCACAGATCAGCCAGTAAAATACATGAAGTTGGGAGATGGAGTGTCTTTGAGGAGCAACAGGAAGCTTGTATCATTGGATATCGAAGTATGTGGGGAAGTGTAGAATGTATGACTGGAAAGGTTAAAAGAAATTAGGTTATGAAAGATTTTAAAAGCCAAACAGTATTTTACATTTGATCTTAGAATTTAAAAGGAACTATTGAAACTTGTCAAATTGGGGGGGAGAAGGGAGAGAATTTTCACATTCAGATCTATGAATAAGGAAGGAACAGATGTTTTGAGTCTAGGGGACATATTGAAGTGGAGAGAGATTTGAGGCAGGAAGACCAATGAAAAGACTATTTCAGTAGTCTAGTTATGAGGTAATGAGGAGTTGCATTGATGGTGAGCAGTTTTAGGGGAGAAACATATATTAGAGATGTAACAAAGATAAAAACGATTGCTTTTTTGTTTTTGCTAATATTAATTGGTTATACAGATGAAAGAAAATGAGATGTGGAAGGCATCTGAATTATGATAACTGATATTCATTTACAGGTATAAGAAGTTAGAGGAAGGCTTGGGGGGGGACAAGATGTTTGGATGTGTTGTGTTTTAACATATCTTTGAGATATCTGCTTGTGACAGTTGGAGATCAGGAAAGAGGTTAGGAGATTTCAAACAGATCTGAGTATCATCTGCATAGATGTGATCGATGAATTCATTAGAGTTGATTAGACTAATTAGTGATGAGATCAATTAGTGAATTAGTATAGAAGAAGGTCTGGGGTAAAGATCTGGGGAAATACATAGTTAGCAGGTGTGGCCAGCACATAGATCCAGCAAAGGAACCTGAGAAAGAATAATCACAGGGAGAAAGAAAACTAGTAAAGGAGCAGTGTAACAAAATGTAAAGAGGAGAGTATCTAAAGAAGACAAGGGTTTATCAAATGGTATCAGAGGCTCCAAAGAGGTCAAGAAATGAAGACTGAGAAAAAGCTATCAGAATCGGCAATTCAGAGATCATTGGTAACTTTGTAAAGATCTGTTTCAGTTGAATGATGAGGTCAGAAATCATTCTCTTTTTTTGTTTTGTTTTTGTTAAAAGTTTGCATTTATTTAGTGATTGCCAAACTACCATATATGAATATACATGTGTATTTTCTAATTTTTTCTTTCCAATAGAATGCTATTTTTAATATATATACATATACATATAAATACATATAATATACATGTTATACATATAAATATATATAAAGATAGTTTTCGAAATTGATTTCAATAGGATTGTGTTCCAGATTTTGCCTCCCTCCCCACCCCCCAAGACAGCAAGCAACCTGACATAGGTTACACATGTACAACAATCCTAAATGTATTTCCATATTTGTTATACAAGAAAAATCAGACCAAAAGGGGAAAAAAAGACAAAAAGTAGACAACCAAAAATTAAAAAGTAAAAATGCTATATACTTCAATCCACATTCAGGCTTCATTCTTTTTTCTCTGGATGTGGATGGCATTTTCTATCCCAATTCTGTTGCTGAGAAGAGCTAAATCTATCACAGTTGATCATCGCATAATCTTCTGTTACTGTGTATAATGTTCTGGTTCTGCTCACTTCACTCAGCATCAATTCATGTAAGTCTTTCCAGGCTTTTCTGAAATCAGCCTGCTCATCATTTTTTATAGAACAATAATACTCCATTACATTCATGTGACAAAACTTATTCAGCCATTCTCCAATTGTTGGGCATCCACTCAATTTTCAGTTCCTTGCCATTACAAAAAGAACTATAAACATTTTTGCACATGAGTCCTTTTCCCTCTGGTCAGAAATCATTTGGCAAAGTTGAGTCTTCCCAAGGAGCTTAGCAGTAAAAGGAGGAGAGATAGGTGAGGGTGATTACCAGGAATAGATGGATCAGCTCTGTTAAGTTACTCCATTTAAAAATTTTTATGAGATTCCTTTTGGAAAATTCCATTTAAAGTAACTACTGATTGTATAAAATATTTAGGAATCTTATCTGCCAAGGGAAAATCAGAAACTTTATGAGCAAAACTACAAAACACTTTCCACACAAATTAAGTCTGATCTAACCAACTGGAAAAATATTAAATGCTCTTGGATTGGGCAAGCAAATATAATAAAGAGATTCCTTTTGGAATATGTTTCATATACTTAAAAAATATCCTTTTTTAAAAGTTCTTTTTTCCCTCCATATTACTAATATTCCTAAGACACTTAATTGGTTTCACTGAAAAAATTTGTTATATACTCTTTCTGTTCCCATTTTTCTTTGAACTCCCCTTTTTCAACATTGCCCTCTGTGGTGTACTTTTTATGTTACTCTATGAACTTCTGGTCTTTAAAACTAGAAGATATAGAATATTCTTTTTCTAAACTTAAGCTACTGAATCAGATATTCAGAAATAGGTGTGGGTAGTCTCAGCAGTACAAATTTGAGTCTTTTTGCCACTTCTATCTAGCTTTTGAGAAATTTTTTTGACTAATAAAATTAATCATCCTATCTGCCCGTTGATTAGCCTATCCTCTTGAAATTTAGCAAGTCTAGTCCATGATACATGTAAATTTTTTTATCATGCCTCTACTTGAAGCCTTTCCTAATTAGTATTAACTGTCATCACTCTTGTGCATTCAAGGTCACTTCCACCCCATAATGAGTCAAGTTACTATCAGTAGACAAAATTTAAGTTGTGAATGTCCTATATCTTGGTTTTTCAACATGGACGTTGAAAAAAATTATCACATTACATTAAAAATGTATTAGAATTCTGCCATTGCTATAAATAGATTATAGGAATTTAGAGTTCAAAAGGAGCTTAGAAATTTAGCTCTCATTTTTACAGATGAAACTGAGGACCAGAAAATTTAAATGATTTGCCCAAAGTCACAAATGTAGAAAATGACAGAACCAAGTTTGAAAGGAGATCTTTTGAATAAAAACTAGGGCATTTTCTACTATGCTGGATGTTAATTAGTGTGTGTCCTCTATATTAAGTGGGTAAGTTTTTTCATTTTTATGATCAATCAGGTGCATCTCAAGTTATTGTTCAAGGAATCTTTGCTGAGTTGGTTATGGAACTTGCCCTTTTGTTCTTTTTATTTGTATTGCCAAAGATAACAATGTAGGTGCTCTTAACAGATAAAAGAACTAAATGAAAGTAAGCTTTGTCTGGCCTAGCTTTTGATAATAAGACCGATTAATCTTTTTAGTAGTAGCTATTTCATTTTCAATAATGAAATAATGTTTTGTATTAATCTCTTGTAGTTTCTGAGTATTTCCTAGAGTTAAATAGACATACTGAAAGATTTTTAATATGAATACTTTGGTTACCTTATTCTAATAATTTACTCTTATTATTTCTTACATAGAATTTTTGAATTTAATTATACAGACATTATGAATTAGAAAAGATTTCTGATCTACATATACTAGATAAACTATTGATTGTCAATGATAGGGAAAAAAGTCAAATCTATTTGAGCCATCCAGGTTGCTAAATAATGAATAATATAATTGCTCTCCCTCTATACATCTCCTAATGACTTGTTAGAGAAGGAGTTGAAGGGTGCATTATTTTCTTAGTTTTGTTTTTAAGAAGATTCTTTATATCAGAGTAACTGATCATAAAAGAGAATCTTAAAATCATACATTCTCATTTTCTACCTTTATTTTACAAAGGAGAAAAGTGATTTTCCTGAGGTCACAAAGCTGCCACAGAATATCTCGCCTGGAACTAAAATATTGGGGTTTTTTGTTTTGGACTTTTTGATTGAATTTTATTGTTATTTCTCTATGTAAGCAAGCCACAAGATGGCTTCCATAGTCTTTAATAGACCTTTTTCTACATCATGATTTTAATACAATAATTGCTCAATTGTTTAGGGCACACAATCTGTTTTCTACCACATGTGAAAATGTAAATATGCACAGTATATATTGCAAGTTGAATTGCAAATGAACTGTCTCTGACTTATTATTCAATTCAGATTGACTCAGCTTAAAAAATGATCAGGAATTTACATTCATCTATAATATCACCTAAATCTACCTTTGCTTCTATGACCAGTACAAACTAAAGCCATGTTTCTCTTATCAACTTTGAACGCTGAGGAAACAAAATAGTTCTATTTCTTTTATTTTCTCTCCTCTCAGGTTATATTACTGAATTTAGTTTAGATTGTACCCCTAATTTGCTCTCCAGATCTTGGTTCTTAAGTCCCATTTTTCACTTTACCAATTGCTATTTACTCTTAAAATAAAAGAAGAGTGCAACTTTGACACAGATCACAAGTTAGTGAAATATTGATACCAATTTCATAAAACCATAAAATCTCAAAGGTGAAAGTAATTGCAGAAGTAGTAATTTGTACCTGAACTAGAATCCATCCTTTTCAGTAGTTTGACCTTCAGCTTCCACTTGAAGATCTTAGCTATCTTCTCTGGTAGCCCTTTTAATTTTTGAACAGCTCTAATCATGTACATGTTGTGCTTATATGTTGAGACCAAAGGAAAAAATTAAATCCTTCTTTCATATGACAACCATTTAAATGTTTAGTCAGTTATTATATTCTCCATTTCTGCAGTTCTCCAGGCTAAATACCTTCGGCTTTTTAGAGTGCTCCTTTCTGATATCTCACTGTCTTGGTAACTCTAGATATACTAATTATTAGTCCTTCCTAAAATATGATGCATACTCTGTATACTTTGACTAGGCAAAACATAATGTGATTCCTTGGGTTCTCATGTCATGTTGATTATTCAACATAGATTCTTCTAAAAGGCCTTGGTTTTTTTCTTTTCCATTTTATTAAAATTTTTATTTTTTATGAATTTTATAAAATGATAATTTCCATATATAAAGAATAGAAAAAGAATGCTGTATATGAAATCACAAATCTCCTACATATGATTTAATTAAAAAAAAACCACAACTTTTAATAAAATTAACATTGTAGTTCCCAAGCCATACCGTTTATGTTTCTGAACTTCTTTCTGCTTCCTTTTTGTATTTTAAAAAATCTTATTTAAACTCTTTCCTTTTTTTCCCCCAGCAATGGTAGGGGGGGAGGGAAAGAGTAGTCACTATTACTATTACTACTTCCTCACTTCCCTACCCATCTTCCTTCCTATAACTTTACAGGCATATGACAATATGCCAATTATAGCTCTCTAATTCAGTACTTACGCAATTGATTTGAACCCAAGCTTAAGATTTTATTTAATTTATCATATTTGGATATCAATCCCGTTTTCCAAACTGTTAGCTATTATACTCTGCTTTATGTCATCCTCATATTTGATAAAGTATACCTTCATGCAAATCATTTGTAAAAACAATGGACAGGGGCAAAACCCATGAGAGAGATAGTAATGAAAATCTTCATCTAGATGTTTGTTGATCTATGAATTGGATCTTTGGATCTCTTTTTAACATAACATGTATTTATGTTAAACCATGAAGTGGATCTCTTTGAATCTGTTTACATAAGCATCTTTAAATCGATTTAATTTAAATCTCTTCATCTTGTCCCCAGTGACAATGAAAGAAGATTCATATATATTTTATCTGTATTCAGTCTTTCTTAAGGTGTAGAAAACTTTTTTTTCAAATTATTAGAGAATTATAGACTAGAATAAAACCATTTAAATATGCTCTATATCATAAGTTAACTTCCTTTAATGACTAAGGGAAAATGACAAATTAAAATATGCAAATTCACAGGTCTGTTTTAGTTTATAAGAAAAACATTTTTTATTAAATAAAACAATATTACATCTTAGAAGTTTTACATAGAATGTTGTTGACTCTAAACTGAATTGAAATAGTTTGATAAGCTTTTTTCTCCATTAGCAAAATATCAGTTCAATGTTGATTTCTACCATAAATATTAAGCAGAGTCTTGATAAAGTTCAGAGAATTGTTCATTATAACTGAAAATAGATTAAACTACATAGGTACATAAAAATTGACTATACTGACTACCTATATTTCATTCTGAATTGTAAGATAGGACATACTTCAAATGCTTAAGAGTGTAATAAAATTTTCAAGAATAGTGATCAAGTTGATCTTCAATGTAGAGAATTATATTCCTGTAAATTTGTTACTACTTGAAATTTGGAGAGAAAAAATAGTTTCAGATTTCATAAAAGAAAAATATTCCTTTTGATTTGTAATTTTTTTTACAAGTGGTATGAAAAAAAAAACACTGTATTTCCATAGGTTCTATATCTCCACCAACAAATCAGCCTTTACCTACAATTTTCCAACCAACTCGAGCTCCAATTGGACCCCCTCCATCTGGAGGCCCACCTTTGGATCCACAGAGAAAAATATCAAACAGTGTTCCACCCCAACCACAGGTTATCTCCACTGTGAACCAAGAAGGTAAGCAAGTCAAAACAGAAATAATTTAAAAAAAAAAAATCAAGTCCTGAAGTATCTTTCTAGTACTTTAATCTTATAGTTAACAAGTTTGTGAAATTTTTATGGACTAATAATAGAAATTTATGCTTTTTTAGACTTCTTTAATTGACAGTGTTCTCTCACATTTTCTCATTTATAAGGATGAATTTATTTCAATTTTTTTAATTGACAGTTTATTAATACATTTTCTACTATTTCAACTATTAATGCAACTTGTCTAGAATTACTGGAGGGAAATACATTGCTTTCAAAGTTACCCTGCTTAAAATGAGCAAAACTAGGAGATCATTGTACATGGCAACAGCATTATTACATGATGGTCAATTCTAATATACATGGCGCTCTCCAACAATGAGATGATTCGAACCAGTTCTAATGGTCTTGTAATCAAAAAAGCCATCTACACCCAGAGAAAAGACTGTAGGAACTGAGTGTGGTTCACAGCATAGCATTCTCACTCTTTTTCTTGTTATTTGCTTGCATTTTATTTTCTTCATCATTTTCTTTTCTGGTTTGATTTGATTTTTCTTGTACAGCAAGATGTTTAACATATATTGGACTTGCCATCTAGAGGAGTGGGGTGGGAGAAGGGGGAGGGACACTGGAACACCAGGTTATGCAAGGGCTAATGTTACAGAATTATCTATCTATCTATGTTTTGAAAAATAAAAAGCTTTAATAAAAATATATAAATAAAAAATTTACCCTACTTAGCTATTGTTACTTCTGGATTTCCTTTTGTTCTCTGCACACTTTAAAAAATGTTTATTGACTCTTTTTTAATTTTTTCTTTTGGCAGCCTCATTGCTACCTTATGATTGTAACCTTTCCCTCTAACCCTCATCAAAAAAAAGAAATAAACCCTTTTAACAAATAAGCATGATCAGGCAAAACAAATCCATACTAAGACCATGTATGTTTTACAGCCTAAGTTTATAGCCACTTCCATGTTGCAGTGACTCAAGACGACTTTTTAGGGTATTACTGTATTATTGTTTTTATTTTTACTAATGCAGTCTTTTTTATTTCATTTGTATTTCCAAAAAGAAAAGAGAGAAAAAATTTCAATAAAACCTAACTGCAGTTAATTTTAACTTTTCTTTGCCTGTTTCCATAATTTGTAAAATGAGGGAGTTGTACTCAGTGTTTTGTAGTTCTGAAAGGGATGATCTCTCAGTTTTTTGTACCTTGAATTTCAGTAACTTATTTAGGTTCATCTTTTTATTATTTTGTTTTCTTCATCAAATATTATTTATTAATTTTGATGACACATTTTCTTGAAACTCTTTGAGAGTTGTTGGTGTAGTTCTTTAAGAGCCTAAGAATTAGACCAGTATATATTCTGAGCAAACTGAATTCTGCTTTCAGAGAACTTAATTTTCTTTCAATGAAGAATTAGCTACATAATGTCAGAACTCCAGTATATAAATTACATCAGTTTCTTAATATATTTGCTATATGTTCAGTTCTTTTATCTGTAATGATGTTAAAATTTCATATTTTAGTAGATGATAAGGTTATATAATCTATGACATAATTCTTTTACCAAAACTATTTCATTCTTATATTTTAGTTGATAGTTCAAATCTTGGAAAAACTGTGAAAAGTCATTCTTGATTTTGAGCCTCAGTGATTTCAGTGAATTTTTTTCCTAGGTGATATGTCAACTGCCAGTAATGGTTCTGTGGTTGAGAACAGTTATGATGCAATTGAAGGAGGTGGCTTCATGGGTAAGGTTCTATTTAAGTTTGCCTACTATAAAAACTTGTCTTGAATGAAAACTTAGTAAATTGTGTGAAAATCAGTTGAATGTACAATTTGTACAAATTGTCTCCAACTAGCCATAACCATTTTGAGTATATTGAGTATATTGAGCTGAAAGCCTGTGTCCTTTCCTGATCCATACGTCCCTATATGTATTGTCTCCCCTATTGAATGTAAGCTCCGAAATGTTTTCCGTGACTATACATATACTTGCCTTCTCAGTAAAGAAGAAATGAGAGGAACTCAACATTTTAAAAATGAATGTTAAAAATTGTTTTTACATGTGACTCAGGAAAATAAAATACTAAATAAAAAAATTTTTAAAATAAAAGAATGTAAGTTCTATGAGGGCAAAATGGTCTTTGCTTTTATACTTGTATCTCCAGTGCTTTGCATGTGTAAATGCTTAATAAGTGGTTTTTTACTCATTCATTTTTTTCATAGAAATAATGTTATAAATGGTGGTTGGTGGTTCTTAGACTAGTCTAAGAAAAGCCTATTTAATCTATAATACACTTGGAATATAGAACTATATTAAAATGCTTTAAAAAATGAAGTTCTAATGGGAGGAATTTATTTAAAATTTCAATTTAGGACCCCTTTAAAAATATTCTAGAGATTCCCAAGAAAGGGTGTGTGTGTGTGTGTCTGTGTGTCTGTGTGTCTGTGTGTCTGTGTGTCTGTGTGTCTGTGTCTGTGTATCCTTCAAAGTCAGAGGGAACTAATTTTTTTCCTTGCTTTTATGAAAGTAAGAACAAATATTCTTCTTTTGTTCCTAAGCTAGAATTGGTAATTCTTTGGTCTGTGGCTTGAACTCCAATTGTTCAGGAAACTGAAACTTTGGAAATGGAGGAAGAAGTAAACAGAAGGAGCAATAGGAGGGTAGGAGGGAAGGAGGTAAATTCTCCTAAGGATAGTTCATAGTTTGGATTGACTCCCCCTTCCCTTTTTTTTTTTTAAGAGAAATGTAATTTTTTTTTTTAAATAACTTTTTATTTGCAGAACCCATGCCAGGGTAATTTTTTACAGCATTATCCCTTGAATTCACTTCTGTTCCGATTTTTCCCCTCACTCCCTCCACTCTCTCCCTCAGATGGCAAGTAGTCCTTTACATGTTAAATAGGTTACAATATATCCTAGATACAATATATGTATGCAGAACCAAACAGTTCTCTTGTTGCACAGGGAGAATTGGATTCAGAAGATATAAATAACTCAGGAAGAAAAACAAAAATGCAAGCAGTTTATATTAATTTCCCCATGTTCTTTCTTTGGGTTGCTTCTGTCCATCCTTCATCAATTGAAACTGAATTAGCTCTCTTTATTGAAGAGATCCACTTTCATCAGAATACATCCTCAAACAGTATCATTGTTGAGGTATATAATGATCTCCTGGTTCTGCTCATTTCCTTAGCATCAGTTCATGTAAGTCTCGCCAGTCTTCTCTGTATTCATCCTGCTGGTCATTTCTTACAGAACAATAATCCATAACGTTCATATACCACAATTTACTCAACCATTCTCCAATTGATGGACATCCATTTATTTTCCAGCTTCTAGGCACTACAAACAGGGCTGCCACAAACATTTTGGCACATACAGGTCCCTTTCCCTTATTTAGTATCTCTTTGGGGTATAAGCCCAGTAGAAACACTGCTGGATCAAAGGGTATGCGCAGTTTGATAACTTTTTGAGCATAGTTCCAAATTGCTCTCCAGAATGGCTGGATGTGTTCACAATTCCACCAACAATGTATGAGTGTCCCAGTTTTCCCACATCCCCTCCAACATTCCGTATTATCTTTCCCTGTCATTCTAGCCAATCTGACAGGTGTGTAGTGGTATCTCAGAGTTGTCTTAATTTGCATTTCTCTGATTAATAATGATTTGGAGTATATTTTTATATGGCTATAAGTAGTTTTAATTTCTTTGTCTGAGAATTGTCTGTTTATATTCTTTGACCATTTATCAATTGGAGAATGGCTTGATTTCTTATAAATTAGAGTCAGTTCTCTATATATTTTGTAAATGAGGTCTTTATCAGAACCTTTGACTGCGAAGATATTTTCCCAGTTTATTGTTTCCCTTCTAATCTTGTCTGCATTTGTTTTGTTTGTACAAAAACTTTTCAATTTGATATAATCAAAATTTTCTATTTTGTGATCAATAGTGATCTCTAGTTCTTCTTTGGTCATAAACTCCTCCCTCTTCCACAGGTCTGAGAGGTAAACTATCTTATGCTCTTCCAGTTTATTTATAATCTCATTCTTTATGCCTAGGTCATGAACCCATTTTGACCTTATCTTGGTGTATGGTGTTAAGTGTGAGTCAATGCCTAGTTTCTGCCATACTAATTTCCAATTTTCCCAGAAATTTTTGTCAAATAATGCATTCTTATCTCAGAAACTGGGGTCTTTGGGTTTGTCAAACACTAGATTATTAAAGTTATTAGCTGTTTTGTCCTTTGAACCTAACCTATTACATTGATCAAATAGTCTATTTCTTAGCCAATACCAGATGGTTTTAGTAATGCTTTATAATGCTGCTTTATAATATAATTTTACATCTGGTACAGCTAGGCCCCTTCATTTGATTTTTTTTTTCATTAATTCCCTTGAAATTCTTGACCTTTTGTTTTTCCATATGAACTTTGTTGTTATTTTTTCTAGGTCATCAAAATAGTATTTTGGGAGTCTGATTGGTATAACGCTAAATAAGTAGATTAGTTTAGGTAGTATTGTCATCTTTATTATATTTGCTCGCCCAATCCAAGAGCATTTAATATTTTTCTAGTTGGTTAGATCAGACTTAATTTGTGTGGAAAGTGTTTTGTAGTTTTGCTCATAAAGTTTCTGATTTTCCCTTGGCAGATAGATTCCTAAATATTTTATACAATCAATAGTTACCTTAAATGGAATTTCTCTTTGTAACTCTAACTGTTGGGTTTTGTTAGTGATATGCTGATGACTTATGTGGGTTTATTTTGTATCCTGTCCCCCTTCTTTTTTGACCATGAAATCTGGGAATTAAGACACTTGCTTTTCTTTACACTGTTGCTTTGGTTTTTCTCCCCCCAGAATAAATTGATTTCTTTTCATGTTTCTGTTCTTAAGTGAACATACTGGTAGAACTATGAACTGATCTAACCATTTTGAAAAGCAATCTGGAATTATGATCAAAGAATTAGGAAACTGTCATAACTGTTATGACCCCAGCAATATTACTATTAAGGTCTGTTTTCCAAGGTGATTAGGGAAAAAGAAAAAGAACTTTGTGAGGCCATAGAACTGGAAATTGAGGGGATGTCTATTAGTTGGGGAATAAGTTGTGGTATATGATTGTGATGGAATACTACTGTGCTATAAGAAATGATGAGCAGGTTGATTTTAGTAAAAAACATGGAAGGAATTTAGATCAAATGATGAGTGAAATAAGCAAAATTATGAGTATATTGTCTGCAGTAATAGCAATATTGTTCAGAGAATAATTGTAAATTACTGAGTATTATAAAATACTCATCAACTGCAAAGAACCTGTGAAGGAAGATGCTATCCACTTCCAGAAAAAGAACTGAGAAGTAGAAATGAGTATAATAATAAAATGTTTTACAAATGTGAAATGGTATCCTTTAGTACAGGGAGGAAAGAAGGTAAGGAGACAATTTAAAACTTCAAATGTAATAAAAATAAATCAAAATGTAAAAAATAACAAAGTGAGCATACTACCCTTTGAAGTTTTCCAGATATCTTTATGTTAACAACTTTAGGAAATGCGGAAATTAAAATTCCTGTTGTTTCCCTTTAGAGACAAAGTAGATTCAGTTTGTCTTAGACATCACAGAGATGGAATCAACTTCTCAGGAAGGTGAGAAGATAGAACAGGAATGGGAAAGTAGCAGTATTGAATTTATCCTTCACTATATTTCAGTACCACTGAAAGTCCTGCCCTACTTCCTTAAACCTAGAGAGGTGAAAAGTTAAATGGAGATGAGTAGCGATAGTAGGTGGATTAGAGAATGGGAGAGGAATACGTTTATCTTAGTTATATTATGATTTTGATGAAAATAAGGCTTGTTTGATTTATTTAATAAAAGATTTCTAAAACATTTTTCAACTCAAAAATTTTTTTTCTTTTAGCATCATCACAACTTACCAACCAAAATCCCAAAATGAGTCGAAATGTTGGCTATTCATATCCCTCCTTACCACCTGGTTATCAAAATATATCTCCCCCTAATATGTCAGAAAGGCCATCCACAACCTTGCAATACACTAGTGGGCTGCAGCCATTTTCACAGGTAAATGTTTTTTCCTCCTTTCCCCATTTCTTTTATCATATTTAAAGAATTTTTACTTGGGCAAATTTCAGGATAACTTGATATTTTATTTTTGCTTAATTGGTTAGAGTCATGTGATTTATTGTTATATATAATATCAATATTACATTGAATTATATGTTGTTCATTTTTTTTTTGTTTTTTCCTGAGCTAAAAAATATTGCCATGGGAAAAAATATCAGTTTTATTTGTTAGAATTAACAAATTCTATTAATTAAATAGCCAAATCCTTCAACATTGCATTGTATCTATTTTTTACCTTAAACTGAAGATTTAATGAAACTGACTTATTCTGAAGCATATTTTTAGTCTCCCTTAGGTGCTAATCATTTAACCACAAGCATGGGTGGGTTAAGTCTACATTCGGAAGGACTACGAGTTATCAATCTGCTTCAAGAAAGAAATATGCTTCCAACAGCCTCCTTGAAGGCTCCTGTCCCAAATTTGCATGAAGACATACAGAAACTTAACTGTAATCCAGAGTAAGACTTTTAACAATATTTCTTATGAAATGTGGCTTACAGTAAACACCAGAGCTGGTTTCTCAGATGTTTTATATATAGCATTATAAGGCTAGCTTTCTTTAAAATGGTTTTTGATTATTAAGAAAGATACATTTTGTTATATGTTTCCTTCAGTAATGAAACTAACCTAGTAAAGATGGAAAATAAGTTGCTATTTTATATTTATATTTATAATATCAATTCACCTAAGAGCATGTCAAACCTCCCCTGTTGCAGCTAGTATTGATATTAATAATTATGATATACCATTTAATGCCACCTACTGGGAAGGCTCTGAGGCTGCCATATCACTTGAACTCAAGAATTCTGAGTTGCAATGAGCTGCGATGATCAAGTGTTCAAGTGTCCCCAGAAATTGAGGATTACCAAGTTGTCTAAAAAGGGACAGCTTAGACCAGAAACAGACCGTCAGAATTCCTATGCTGATCAATATTGGGATTGAGTCTATGAGTGGACCCCCTATATTTTTAATCTGAGATGGAGAGATCCTGTCTTTTAAAAAAAAATTACTTCACTGAAGGGAACGTTAAACTATACATTAGGTACTAACTGGCAATTGTGGTAGCTCAAATAAAATATTTAGCACAGTGCCTGGCACATAGTAAATACTATATAAATTTTAGTTATTATTAAAAATTTTATACCATGTTTAATTCTGTCTTGTAGAAATCAGATAACTTGAGTTTTTCAGATATTTATACACACACACACATATAAAACAAACACATATAGATATATATCTAACAATTGGAGTATGATATGCTTTAGTTTGAAGATATTTATATTTTCATCAGTATGTGATGATCCTTTGCTCCTCTGCCTCATGCTCTAAATGGTTTTATGAGTTGCCATGGCCAACTTTCACTGAGTCCTCACCACAGTACCTAATAAAGCACTTTACTTTTGTTATCTCATTTGATCTTCACAAAAAACCTGGGAAATTAATGCTTTCATTATCCCCTTTTTAAAAAGGGGGATAATATTTTATTATTTAAAAGGGGATAATATCTTATTATCCCCTTTTTGAAAGGAGCAGCTCGAAGCTGAGATAGGTTAAATTACTTGTCTAGGGTCAATTCACTAATAAGTATCTCAGGCAAGATTCAAATTCAGGTTTCTTGTCACCAAATCCATTGTTTTATTTACTATTCATCCATGATGAATTATCAGAGTAGATCTTTTGTGAAATATCTATTAAACAATATTAATATATATTTATGTGGTGCTTTATAATTCAAATATTTTAAGTGCATTATCTCACCTGTTTTTACAATAAAACTGTATGCACATAATAGAAATAGTATTATCCCCACTGTACAATTAGGATATTGGGATTTAAAGAGGCTTATTGACTGCTTTAAATTTCATAAGTGGCACACCTGGATTTAAATTACTTATAATTAAAATATAATCTATAATTATGTAAGTTAGGGGCAGCTAGATGACGCAGTGAATAGAGCACCAGCCCTGAAGTCAGAAGGACTTTAGTTCAAATGTGACCTCAAACACACCTTAGCTATGTGACTCTATATAAGACACTTAACCCCAATTGCCTAGCCAAAAAAAAATTATGTAACTGAAGAATGACATATGCTGTTAGGATTAAAAAATAAAAGCATCAAAAGTAAATAATAATAAAAGGTGAAGAAAGAAGACCTGTGTTCATCTCTTGATTCTCTTTTATCTATTATGACCACAGGCAAATTAATATCCGTATTCTCTTGTGGTTGTGACCATAGGCAAATTAGCTTCTTTATTCTCCCTGGCACTTCTCCAAGACTAATTACCAGATAAAATGCAAATCAGCAGAAACTTCCCATTCCAGCAATTCCCTGTGTATGTCCTTCCTTCCTCTTTGCCTAACTATATACATAAGAGATATTTAAAAATATATAGAATCAATGAAGCTGTTTCTGGGCAAGATACAGTTTTTTTTTTGTTTTTGTTTTTTGTTTTTTAAGTCAAGAAGCAAGTCCATGTGAGTATAAACTGCCTTCTTCCTAGAAGGGAATTCAACTAAAGAGTTGATTTAGTGAAATTGGAGAGAAACTGCTTGATGTCATTCAGTTGTCATTTAAAGAAAAAAGAAATGTTTTATGTTAACATTTAATTATATTTTCTTGGAAATATTTAAATCAACTATGTGTCATTTTATTTTCACACAGGTTGTTTCGATGTACTTTAACTAATATTCCTCAGACTCAGACCTTATTGAACAAAGCCAAACTTCCTTTAGGACTACTACTACATCCTTTCAAGGATTTATTGGTATGTTAAACTTTTCAAGGTGACTGGCTGTATGTTGAGCAAAATTAATTAATTAAGCATCATGGTATTTCTGAAAGTAGAAAAGTCATTGATAGCTGATCATTCCACAACATTGCTATTTGTACACAGTACATTTCACTTTGTTTGAGTTCAGAAAGGACTTTTTCCTTTTTTTGGAGAGCATTCTGTTCATCATTTCCCATAGGAAATAATATTGCATCGTAATCACATACCACAATTTGTTTATTTAGACATTTCCCAATTGCTGGGCATCAGTTCAATTTCTGATTCCTTGCCCTGGAATTCTTGTCCTTTTTTAAAAAATGACTTTGTTTTTGTTTTCCAGCAATTGCCTGTGGTTACCTCCAGTACAATTGTGAGATGTCGTTCCTGCAGGACATACATCAATCCTTTTGTTAGCTTTCTTGACCAAAGGAGGTGGAAGTGCAACTTGTGCTATAGAGTCAATGATGGTATGGCTTTTGGAATGGTAGTTCTTACATGTTTTGTTTTGTTTTCCCAGGAACCATCCTTGTACTTTTTTACTTAGTAAGTAAAAAAAGTTCTTACTTAGTAGTAAGAACTACTGAGTAGTTCAGAGAAACTGAGAGATAATTTTCTCATAGTTTTGCTGCAGTTTTTCCTATAATTTTGATTCATTTGAAAAACATTTTTAAATTAACCAATTACAGTTGAATCTATACAAAAAATTCTTAATATTCATTTGGAAAATTAATTAACTTTTTAGAACTTTTTAGCAGTTAAGATACTAAAAATGTTTTCAGGGATTTAAAAAAAAATATAAACAGTAAATATTCAGACTTATAAAAAGGAAAATTCACATGCAAAACTTTTTAATGTGCTGCATATATTAATAATGTAGAACCCAAAGAAATAGATAATATAAATTTGCTGTACATCCCCCTCTAGTTCTAGTTGATATTCCATTACCTTTGATTTATTGAGTAGAAGGAAAATGCTGAAAGTGTAATAAAAGCATTCTGTTACTCAATATTAATATAAAGAATTTTTGGTTAGTATTGAATTGATGTACAATAGGCCTAGAAAGGAAAGAGAGATTGTATAGTGCTTTAAATGCCAATCAAAGGGATAGAGCTTCTTTAACAAAGACATTATATGGATCTATGCTTTGTCAATATCCATTTGACAACTTTATAGAAGTTGGATTGAAAAGTACAAGAAACCATTTGGAAGGCAATTCCATTAGTTTTTGTGAGAGATGATGAATAAAGTTGGTTGCCACTGGAATGAAGAAAATGAAGAAAAAAGGTTAAATGTTTTGGAAACAGGATCTGTTCAACTTGTTGACTAATCCAATAATTATAGGATATACAGGAGAGAGAAGAATTGATGATTGAAGTTTTGAAGATGGTAATAAGAAAGATAGTGATAAACCTTAACAGAAATAGGGAGGATAGGAAAAAAGGAAGAGTTTTAGGAGAACAATTATGAGTTCTACTTTTGAACATGCTGAGTTTGGGATACCTATGGTTCATTCAGTTGAAAATGCACAGTAGACGATTAGTGATGTAGGACGAACTCAAGAGAGAATAGATCTAGATATATAAATAAAATCATTTGCATATAGAGAATCATTAAATCTATTGGATTTTTAAAATTCTAAATTTAAATTAACATTAGATCCAATGAGATTAGGTGTTGATTTAAAATTTTATCATAACATGCAGTTCCTGAAGAATTTATGTACAATCCTATAACCAGAGTATATGGAGATCCTCTTAGAAGACCTGAAGTTCAAAATGCTACTATTGAGTTTATGGCTCCTTCAGAATATATGGTAAGTTTTTATTTTTCCTAATTTAATTACTATAATTGTGTTATTGGGTTTTGAATAACAGTGCTAATTCATATTTATAATAATATTATTTAGTTTATCTAGTCCTTGTCTAATTAATTTAGGTCATCTCACTATGTGGGCTGCAGGAGTGACCTACAATTTTTCTTGTTGTTTTATGGTACTTTAGTGACTTGATAGCATTTTAAGTTATTACCTCATTGAATTATGACTCTGGAGCTTTTAGAATCCCTTTTTATATTTCAAGTGTTGATGGAATTGCTTAACTAAAACAGTTAGTGATTGCCTAACAGTGACCCGTCCACCGGGCCATCAAAGTGCGGGTCCCGAGACTGGAATTTGTCTGTAAGGCTATGCCTGAAATGTAATGGGGTTAGAAATGAGGAGGGAGACCAGTTGGGGTGAAACAAAGTCTCAGTTTAATGAGTGAAGAGAGTCCAGTTATATACATTTCTGAATGGGGGGTTGTAAGGTAGGGGGTGTTACACCAAATGTGTAGCAGACATCCTGGAGCCTGGAAGCTATCTCGCACCTGGGCTGATAGGGCCAATTTCCTGGGACTCACATTATCTTGTCTCAGGAATTTGGGATGAATAGTTTATTTATGACAAGGTTATAGCTTCAGAATTTATGTGCAGGCGATTACATTCTTCTTTAGCTCTTTGATTCCAAGGACATGGTCTCTGGCATGTCCCTCAAGGACATGGTCTCTGGCATGTCCCCCTTTTTTTTTTTATTTATGCACGGGTGGGAGGCCTGTCTTAGGCTATGTGACCGGCCTCCGGTTGTGGGGAGCGAGCGTTGATACACAACCAATGTTACAATGTCTTAGTATCGCCAATCATTGTAAAGGAGGATGCATGCCACCAAGTGCTGTCTTAGGTCATCGGGGTCAGCCATACCAACTCGGGGGTACGCCATGCCGAACCCTGTCTTAAGTGGGTGGCCTGACCTCTCGAGGTTGCCCGTCATGGCACTTGCGTGGTCTTACTGCCATGGCTCCAAAATTAAAAAATAATAAGTCAACCTCAAAGCATCCACCACCCGGGGTCACACTAATCCCGTCATTGGCTAGACCACTGCCTGCTGAAAGGGGGGGCATAGCCTAGACCTGACCCGTCGGTACCAAGGCTCTTCTAGCAACTGGTCATTAAATCTCAGTGAGCCTCTGATGGGCTCGTTGATGTTGAGGTTTTAACAAAATAAGGGATTCTAAGACTAAAGCATCCAAATTCAATCTGAACTAGTGAGATAGGGGGTGGGGCAAAAGTGCTTAAGGCAAAGTGAATAGAAGCTGGGCGTTCCCATTCTTTCAGGTATTTTGAAAAAATATATACCAGGTTCCCCAATGTTCTATCTCTTCCTTCCCCCTTTTTTTTTTCTCATGGAAAGGAATTATCGAATGACCATTGCCCATATAAATCCCAAGAGTGAATCAAAATCCCTATACATAACAGACTAGTACAGTAGCATTTCCTAAAAATCCCTCAAACATAACAGCAATAATTACACAGTTTTAACAAATCCCATCCCAAATCTTAAGCACACAGTAATAGATGATCCAGGCAAGGTTTAACAGTCAGTCATCAACCATTCCCAAAGTCTCTTATATCAGTCCAAAGTACACTCAATGCAGGGTCCAGTCCATGGTCTCATGTACAAACTGCTGCTTCAGGCTGTGAAGTGATAGGAGGCTCTCATTCCATGCAGAGTGGGTGTGTGCCGTGGTGACAATCAAAGCTGATCAAAGCTGATCCAGGTTCCAGAAGCAAGCCAATATCTGTAATTTGACCAAAATCTAGAGCAAAAACACAAATCTAGCAAATAAAGATTAGATCAGTCTCAGATAGAAAGACTCAGTTCACCAGACTGCTGCAAAATATGAGGAGGCCAAAGTGAATTGTTCCCTATGTGAAGAAATGAGTTTGCTTTACAGGCCAAGCAAATGGGTGCAGTCTTACAGACCATTATTAATTGTCCTCTTATGTAGAAACCTTAAAGAAATAAAACACAAATATCCAGTAACAGACAGATGACCAAGCGAAATACTCAGTTGCCCAAGCATTTAGGATACAATGATTACATATGACCAGACTGAAAATAGAAAGGCATAACATAATTGAATTGCATTAACAGTTCTATTGACCATTGCTCTGATCAGAGAGATCAGTTACAGAAGGAAAAATGCAAGAACATAACTATAACATAACATAAGCAGTTGAGTTCTAACAGCTTATCAATCAATTGTCCCAGTAACTGTCAGAGGGTGGAGCTTTAAAACTCCCAAACAGCATTAGCTAATTAACTCTAAGCCAAAAACTTTTACCTCCAATAATAGATGTCATTAATCAAATTTCTGATAACTCTTAAACAATTATTTATCATAACCTTGTAGTAATAACAGAAAGAAATTTCGTCTCAGTAAGTTCACAACTTAGAACAATTATCATATCTGGGTAGGAAAGAAATTTTGTCTCAGTAAGGTCACAACTTAGAACAATTATCATATCTGGGTAGATGTTACATGAGTGAACATTATACATACAAATCATTTTGCTTTTAAAATACCCAATACATAGAAAAATAATCCCAAATTGCATATTGTCCATACAGAAACATTTTCAAAAGGACAAAGAAAAAACTATTATGTTCAGAGGCCCTTTAAATAACCTCAGGATGACCCAATACAATCAATTTAAACTTATACAAAAGACCCAATTCCACATAAAAGAATTCAAGAAGGTTTTTTTTAACATAGCAATTAAACTTTTAGAAATACTCGGACCAAAGTGTGGATCACATTTATGACCATATTCCTCAACCAAGAAAATATTTATGTATCAAGAAACAAATATTCAATCAATTAACTTAAAAGTATGTCCTTAAAAATCAGTTTGCTGAACTGGCTGTAATCAGATAAGAAAAAAAAAACGCGGCAGGAACATACTCAGGGGGGTGAGGAGAGGAGAGGATTCCACATGGCCACCCTTCCCCCACTCCTGCCCCCTGGGGAAAAAAAAAAACTTCCCTCAGGTTCCCCATTCAAATTTCCTAATGGGGATTCTTTTCAAGATTTAACCCATCAGTTTCCCAATATCAGGTTTCTTCCCAAATCTATCCATTTCCAACTTTCTCTTTCTCCCTGGCTACATATTTGAACAATCTCCTTAAAGAACTTTCCTATCAGATGCTCCTTTGGTAAAGTAGCAGAAGGCAGTGGGAGTGGGTGGCTCCCTCCCCCATCTCTTTACCTACTCTCAAAAGATTTTCACCTTCCTTAAATCATGCAAACCTCTAATTGCCCCTACTAATCAATCTTTCCTAAATCACCTGCATTCCTCTTTACTTTTCCCTTCAAAAACCTGTAAGATTCATACTATAGTGAATAATCCAAACCCACACATGTACAGCAGAGCTGGTTTTAAAGTATAACTTATGTTAACAAATAACTCAATATATTTCAGAAGGTAACAAACTGAATCAAACTAATACAGCTGTTTTTAAAAGTGTTTTTTTTTTTTTTTTTTTTACCACATTCCTACTAACAGCTATTAGCATCTTATCTCCAGAGCTTTTATTGCCCAGGCCAGAGTAAGCTTGAATTTTATTGCTCTTTACTCTAGTAGGCTTTTCCTTACTTACAAATTAGTACAACAGGTTAAAAGTTTTAAAATCACAAGCAAATTTTCAAACAACCAATTCCCAAATTTCTTAATCATTGTTCTTAAACTTGACAAAGCTTTTAAATCAGCAAAAACAGGTTAGGGGCTGTATTTTAACTTTCCGAAATTCCAAATCCCTATCAATCTATTTTTTCATTTCCTTTTCTTCCTTTCTCTCCCTTTTCTCCCTTTGTCTCACAGGCTGCTGCAGTCAGCCAGAGACAGAGAGAGGGAGAGAGAAGGATTTTTCAAGCTTCTAGATATTTGCTAAGCCTGCACACAGAGGCTGAATCCTTATCTCTTACAAGTTTGCTAACTTTTAACACAGACACACACAGACAGACATGGAGCTCCGTTTTAGTAAGCATAGTTGCAACGATGTTCTTAAAAATTTTTCCAACCAATAAAACAGACAAATCACACAGAACATAGAACACACATCACACAGACTACACAGTTACAACATTAAACAAACATATAACACATAATATTCTTCAAGGGTCTCACCGCTTTGGGTAATTAATTATCGGGGCAGTAAGAAAGGGCAAGGTGTAAGGAGGTGGAATATACCCTGCAGCCTCGCTTTCTGAGGCACTAAGGGCATTCTGAGTTTTTACAGGGAGTTTAGGTTGGGGGGCGGGGAAGACGGGGTATGCGAGATTGCTCTCTGTGGGGGGAGTCCCTACTTTGGGAAGCGGGGGGTAGATAGACTTGACAGGGGGGGGGGGATCTCAAAGATCCCCGAGGGGGAATTTTTACTCCTCTTTCTAGTTCCCATGAATGCGGCAGATGATTCACTCACCTTTCAGTTGCGGGGCTCTCTGTGGAGCGAGTGTGCGGGGCTCTCTGCGGTAGAGTGACTTCTTAGGGGTCCGGCCGGACGAGCTTCTTCTTACCTCTTCTTAATCTGCCGGGCAAATGTCCAGTCTCGGGGCCCCATGTTGGGCGCCAATTGACCCGTCCAGCGGGCCATCAAAGTGCGGGTCCCAAGACTGGAATTTGTCTGTAAGGCTATGCCTGAAACGTAATGGGGTTAGAAATGAGGAGGGAGACCAGTTGGGGTGAAACAAAGTCTCAGTTTAATGAGTGAAGAGAGTCCAGTTATATACATTTCTGAATGGGGGGTTGTAAGGTAGGGGGTGTTATACCAAATGTGTAGCAGACATCCTGGAGCCTGGAAGCTATCTCGCACCTGGGCTGATAGGGCCAATTTCCTGGGACTCACATTATCTTGTCTCAGGAATTTGGGATGAATAGTTTATTTATGACAAGGTTATAGCTTCAGAATTTATGTGCAGGCGATTACATTCTTCTTTAGCTCTTTGATTCCAAGGACATGGTCTCTGGCATAACAGTAAGAAATTACAGCCCCTTGTTTTTCTCACTTAATCGTTAAATGATATTAAATTGTTTGAAGGTTTCGTGTCTATTCCTTATTAATAAAGCTTCAAGAGTGTATAGTGCTATAATATAATTGAATTAAGAAGTTCCATTGGTTGTTGTAATTTGTTCTCAAAGATGTCAAAATGACATCATTACAAATTACTGTGTGGCTGATCAAATCAATACAACCAGGTTGGGCACACATATTCCATGTGAACATTTGAGGCGAATTCTATAAATTTGCACTTCTCACATTCCTTTTGAGCTGTTGTGTTTCTGCTTTGCTTATAGAGCTCAGAGTCTTCTTTGACACAGGTATGCCACGGTGGGCAGTCCTTTACCTCCCATGTGAATGGTTTCTTAGGGGCAACTTAGTGGCACAGTGGATAGAGGGAGAGCACTAATTCTGGAATCTAGAGGATCTAAGTTGCAAGATCATGTAAATTTTATAGACCTATAGCTGAAATATATTTAACTGTGCAAGGCTAAGTGTAGACACACGAATTTTTATTTTCATGGTGTTTTTTTTTTTTTTATGACATTAAATAATCTATGGTCACTGTTTAAAAAAAGTCTCTGTATAAGGTTTAAATAAAGTTATGAATGAAATAGTAAGCTTATTTTCTCTAGAAATGAGAATATGTTTTAATAAAACCATTCTTTTCCTTTCTTTAGTTACGTCCACCTCAACCTCCTGTGTACCTCTTTGTGTTTGATGTGTCTCACAATGCAGTTGTAACTGGCTATTTGAACTTGGTTTGCCAGAGTTTGCTGGACAATCTAGATTCGTAAGTTTTTCCCTATAGAATTTTATCTCAAACCTGAAGCTAAATGTGTTGATCCCTCAACTTATTAGTTGGGTTCTAAAAGTTCATTGATGTCACAAGATCAGAGGACTTAGAGCTGGAAGGGACAATAGAGGCCATCTGGTCTAATTCCCTCATTTTATAGATGAGGGAATAGAAGTTCAAAGAAACTAAATGACACCTATTTGTCTGAAATGCAGAGATATTTTCCTTGTTGAAAAAGTGTTTCTAATATTGGTTAGGTTCCTAAGCCACACCATAAAGATTATTATACAGTAATATAATTGAATTATGTGGTAGAACAAGAGAGCAAAATGATCCCGTGAAGAAGAGAGAAGTGGTAACAGAAACAACCATTGGCATTATTTGTGAATGAGGAACATTAGAAGTATGGTATAAATCTCCTGAGGATTGCCTGCTTAGTTATTCGAAAGCAAGAACAACTGGTTGTTCTTTTCAGTATCACTTTTATTTATAATATTCAATGTTTATTGCAACTGTGTCATAGACATTTTTGACACATAAAGATAGTTATGTTTAGTTAATGCATTATATCATTCCTTTGGAGTTTATTTATTTATTTATAAACACATTCCTTAGGAGTTTTATACTTGTACACACATGCACAGAAACATTTTTCTGTCTAATTAGTACAGGAAATTTATTAAAATGGTTTTTGGTTTCTATGAATGGATCTTAGACATTTGTTAAGCTAACAAAAATTTCTACTTTTGAAGGATAACATTCTGTGAACTTTTTTTTAACATATGCAACTAAAAAAGAACATATTTGAAATTTTCAAAATACTGTCATTAGTTGAATGTATATTATTTGGAATGGGCCACCTAAAATGAAGTGGATGAAATTCTGAGCCTGGAGTCAGGAAGATTCAGGAAAACTTCCTGAGTTCAAATCCAGCCTCAGACACTTACTAGCTGTGACTCTGGCCAAGTCCTTAGTCCTATTTGCCTAAGTTTCCTCATCTATAAAAAAAGGGTAGAGAAAGAACTGGCAGATTAATATCTTGTGCAAGAAAACCCCAAATGAGGTCTCAAACAAATGAATCAGATATGACTGAAATGATGGAACAACAACAAATTATTTGGAACAATTTTTAGTGTGCAGTATTATTCTTTATGTAGCTATAATATACTTGCTATTTTGAAAAAGGTATGTTTGCAAGTTTTAAAAATTCTGGCCAACAAGTTGAATATAGGACTTAAAATATGTTGCTAGTTACATTATTGTCTTCCATTATAATTACACTTTATCTCCATCATTGCATCTGTTACATATTTATAATAATACTCCACATTTATGTTTTTTATTGGCGGAGTGAAGATTGTTTTGGAGTTGAGCTGTAATTCCATTAATATAAGTAGCTTCCAGTATGGAACTCCTACCAATATAGATCAGTTCATCTAAAATTTATAGCGTTAAGTAATTGTATTAAGTGAATTTAGAGATTAATTGACTTGCCCATAATCATAAAATTATTTTATAGCTTCTAAATTTTTTTTTATTTTAAGGCTTTGTAATTTACAAATCATTCCTCCTAAAACTTTGTGAGGTAAAGAGTATAAATATTTTTACCCGCATTTAAAGTTTGTGATTTGCTAAGGATTGTGGACAAGTAAGTGTCAAAGTGTCAAAGGTCAGGACTGAAATAAATATGTTCTGATTCCAGATCTAAAATACAAAATTGCCTGCCAAGAATTTTTGAAATTCATAGCAGGTATTTACTCTCATATCATTGAACAATGTGAGTGCAAAATTAACCTTATGAACTTCTTTTTAGGCTTCCTGGTAACACTCGAACAAAAATTGGCTTTATAACATTTGACAGTACAATCCACTTCTACAGTCTTCAAGAAGGTCTCTCTCAGCCTCAGATGCTAATAATATCAGATATTGAAGGTATATTTATGAATTTAAAGGTTAAAATGGATATTAAACTTTTTAAAAATATTAATCAGTTACACAGGTTATTGTGTTGAGAATCAAATGTTAAACTTTGTATGTAAATCGTATTATTATGCTGGAAGGCTTCTTGATGATCCTTTTGTCCAGCTTCCTCTGTTTGACAAATGCTTAATGGGAGTCAGCAAGTGATCCATGCCTCCTGTCCTAGGAAAGATATTCTGAATTAGTCAGTATAGTATTCATGAAATACACCTTGGCATCACAGCTTTTATTTGCTCATTCTTGACTTGATTTTACTTGTTTTACTAAGAAGTTGAACTGCTGACAAGTGAAAATTTGTGTAACTAAGAGAGCACAGTGACTTTGATAGACCTGAGAGTAGGATCCAGCTCTCATAATACCAGTCTTTTTCTATTATATCATGCCTAACCCTTTCTGATGAATTAGTAATTAACAGTCAAGTCTCAATCCATTAGTATCATAATTAAAATATATCCATAGTGAGACACTATTGAAAAGGTGAAAATTTAACAGTGTAAATTATAAGCACTTTCATAATTGATATTCACTGTTTAATTTTTGTTGTCATCTTTTCAAGATAAAAAACATGATCTCATTAATAAAAATAAAATTTGTAAGGATTTCAATTTCCATATCTGTAAAATGAGAGAGTTTGCTTAAAAGTTCTCTAAGGTCCCTTCAAGCTCTAAGAACATATAGACATATTTCAGCTCTCAACAAAATAAAAAATGTAGAGAAGTTATGATTCTATTTCTGAAAGGTAGAGCTAGAGATTAAGGCAACTTAAAAGTAGTGTGAAAGATACTGCTTATGTGAAATGCCTTTTAAAGATCCACTTTACTAAATGTTTAATGCTTTTAAGTTTAAATATTCAAAGCTAAAGTGCTATATTTAAAAAAAAAAAACAGCTTTTTATTTCAAAGCTTTATTTTTTAGTTTAATCTAAAGTAATACATGTGGTATGATTTACTTTTTTGCTCTTGGACCATAGCCTGTGGTTTGTTATGTTGAGCAATACAATTTTTAGAAACTGTGATGAATTTTGAGATATTTGATTACTTTTTGAATTATACAGCTGTTGGGGAAATACACAACTAAAGTGCAGTGACATGTTTCTGGTTATTTCACATTTGCATTTTGTATGTGCCAAGAACGTGCCTATGATTGCCTTATAGGAGAAGGCAAAGCTGAGGTAGCATTCCATTCCATATTACTTCCTTAGTTGTTTATGTGAATCCGTAGTGAGTTTTTGGCAAATAGAAAGAAAATCATAATCCTGTTTAGCTGTTTCAAAAGTAGTTCAATTTCAGGGCTTTATTATTATTATTAGAATAGGAACTTGTTAACAGCTTAATCCTTATGTAAACTCAGTGTTGTCATATTTTTCACAAGTGCAGAAATGTTGCCTCCTTGGAGTTTTTAGGTCAATTTAGCATTTTTATGTAGCTTACTAATTTAAAAAAATAAACTTTTGTATTTTCAGATGTCTTCATACCAATGCCAGAAAATTTACTTGTAAATTTAAATGAAAATAAAGAGGTAAGAATAAATATAATGTCAGTATGCATATTTATGATAACATTTTAAAGCATTAAGAAATTTAAAATGAAGGGATAATAAAATATTGCCTTTAACATTTCTAACATTTTAACATGAAACTTTTATAGTAAAGTGTTTAATATTTAAAATTTATCATATGTTGCACTTGTATTTAGGTTGATAGAGTAGAACTATTGGATAACAAAGTAGTTCCTTTTAGGATGGCATATAAAAATCTTGCCTAATAAGTGAATAGAATATACCAGCCTGCTTCATCAGCCATGTGAGGATTTGAATTAAGGTAACGGGCCATTTTAAGAAGCATCCCAGCCATGGCTCTTTCGTTGCACATTGGTTTTCTGATTTGTAGAATAACTTAAGAGTCAGTTCAGGAGAAACTATTATTGGCTAGATTGGAAATTAATGTGGCATAATTTTTAATAGTTTTTTCTTTTTAGTTTTAGTTTTGTTGTCTAGTCTGTACATGCATATATGGATATGCTATAAGGATAACATTCTACCTAGCAAATCTATGCTGTCAGTTATTGACAAAAATGAGTTTGTAATGAGATGTGAACAATGTATCATATTAGCGTACCAGAGAGAGAGTCAGAACAAATTTGAAGTCGGGAAGACCTGAGTTTAAATCTAGCCTCACACTCTTTCTAGATGTGTTGCCCTTGGCAAGTCACTTAACCTGTTTCTCTCCAATTTCCTCATCTGTAAAATGAGTATACTGCTAACGTCTACTTCACAGTGATGTTTTGAAGACTGAATAAAATAACATAAATTTCATTGTAAAACTTTAAAACATACTATTATTATCATCATAATTTTGCTCCATCACTTATGCAACTGAACTTGAACTTTTAAAAATAGCTTTCAAATTTACTATGTAAGGACCAGTCAAATGGCACAGTGGTTAGAGCACTGGCTTTGGAATCAGGCTGACCTGAATTCAAATCTGACTTCAGATCCTTGATGTTTACAAGCTGTGTGATTTTGAGCAAGTCACTTAACCCCAATTGCCTCACCAAAGAATAAAAAAGAAAAACAAATTAATATCTTTAATCTTCCCATAGGGACTAAGAGGATGTTCTTTACCCTTGATAATATATGATTATAATAATGATAATAAGGAAAAAAAGTGGGAAGAGTTCACAGGGTTCAAAGAGTTCCATTTTGGACATGTATTTAAGATGTCTTCTGGATATACAATCTGAGATGTGTGAAAGGTAGCTGGTGATTTGAGATCAGAAGTCAGCAGAGAGGTTGGGATAGAAAAGGTAGACTTGCGAATCATCAGAACAAAGATAGTAATTAAATCCATTGGTTTTATCTATTATATATCTATTGTACTAGACTTTTTTCTTGACAAAAATAATCTTAGTGGATCTTTTGTATTTGGAAAAATTTAAGACTTTAATTGTAATCTGTATTGCTTGACAGTTTTGTAATCTTAACTGACTTAAGATAGCTCACTTGTCTTAAGACAAGCTCATTATTTGATATTCCTTTTGTAAATTCTCCTGGTATCTTCAGTGAATGTCTTGCCTATTTTATTAACTAGTGAATTTTTTTAAAAGTGAAATTTCATTGTGTTCATCATTTCCCTCAGCTTATTCAAGACTTATTGAAAACTTTGCCACAAATGTTTACCAAATCTTTGGAAACACAGAGTGCTCTGGGACCTGCGCTTCAGAGTGCCTATAAGTTGATGTCTCCTACTGGTGGCCGGATCTCTGTTTTCCAAACACAGCTTCCATCAATTGGAGTTGGAGCATTAAAATCCCGAGATGAGCCTAACCAAAGGTCATCTGCTAAGGTTAGGAAAATATCAGTTCTTGGTTTTCAAAAAGTGTCATATTTGTGCTCATGCATGATACCTTTCCATGTGGGACTTATTTTTCCCCCTATTCATTTGTTGGAGGGATTGTAAATTGTTTCTTTGGATTTGGATATGCTTATTGTATTCCCTTTACAAATCTTAGGATTTATTCAACCCTATCTTTACCTAATCTTCCCTTCCTACTTCATTAAGCTTCCAGTAAGTTATAGAGCAGAGATCCTGCCCCAAAAGTGAGGCACCCTGAGGATGATTCAGGTGCTTGCAGAGGAAGAGGTAAGATCTGGTGAATTAAACAGAGACAAGCCAAACCTTAGATTCTAGATATGTTTACTACTGTGTATTTAATTTGAATGCATTGTGAAAAGGTTATTTTGCTTACATGCTGAATCATTTGGAGAGAGCATAACAAAAGAGAAAGAAACTCAGTTTTACTTTTCAAATTATTTTAAATTTTATTTTCATTTCCAAATTCTCTCTTCTTTCTGCCTTGTCATAAAGACAAGAAAAATAAAACCCATTATAAATATGGGTTTTATGCCCACATTAGCCATGTTCTCTTTCCTCCTGGGAAAAATAAATAAAAGTAGAAGAAAATGTGCTTCATTCTGCATTCTGAATCCATCAGTTCTCTTTCTGGAGGTGGATAGCATGTTTCATGAGGGATCCTTTGGAATTGTTTGTGGGTCATTGTATGGATCAGTTACTAAGTTTTTCAAAGTTGCTGTTAATTGTGTACATTTTTATTCTTGTTCTGTTCACTTCCCTCTGCGTCATTCCATACAAGTCTACGGGGTTGGTTTGTTTTTTTTTCCTGAAATCATTCTTTTCATCATAGTACATAGTACATAGTACTCTGTTAAATTCGTATTTCATTACTTATTGAGCCATTCCCCAATTAATGGGCATCCCTTCAATTTTCACTTCTTTGTTACTATAAAAAGAATTGCTATAAATATTTTTGTATATCAGTTCCTTTTCTTCCCTTGATCTCTTTGAGGTGTAGATCTAATAGTGAGATCTCTTGAATCGAAAGGAAGTTTAATAGCTTTTTGGGCATAATTAATTCTAAAGTTCTTTTCAAAATGGTTCACATTTCACCAACATTGTATTAGTGTATCTGTTTTCCCACAGTTCCTCTAGCATTTTTCTTTTTCTTTTAAATTTTTTGTTGTCATTATCATCCAATATGAGTGTGAGGTGGGTACCTCAGATTGTCTTAATTTGTATTTCTCTTGATTATTAGTAATTTTTAAAAAAAATATAGCTGTTGACAGCTTAGATCCTCTGGAAACTGACCATTCATTTGATCATTTGACAATTAGGGAATGACCCTTATGGTAAATTTGATGCAATCCCTAGTATATTTTAGAAATGAGACCTTTATCAGAGAAATTTAGTGCAAAGGTTTTCCCCCCAATCTCCTGCTGTCTAAATTTAGCTGCATTAATTTTGGTCATGCAAAACCTTTTTAATTTTATGTAATCAAAAAGCCATTTTATCTCCTGGAAATCCTTTTATCTATTGTTTGGTCATAAACTCTTCCCCTATCCATAGATCTCTATTATTAGAATATGATGTTGGAATATGATGTTAGAATATTATATTTTTATTTAAATCATTTTTTGCCAGTTTTGGGTACAAGCTTTTCATATTGTGAGATATTGATTATACCTAGTTTCTGCTACACTATTTTCTAGTTTCTGATCTTTTTTTGAGTATGTCAAATAATGAGTTCTTCCCTAATAATTGCAATCTTTGGACTTACCACATATTACATTTCTGTGCTTATACTCCATTGTATTTCCAAATTGTTCCATTGTTCAGCTTCTCTTTTTCTTCTCCACTGTCAAATTATTTTTACAATTATAGCTTTGTAATACAGTTTGAAATCTTATATTGCTAATCAGGCTTGTGTTTGGATTTTTTCCTTATACAGTTACTAGTACGCTATAGCCTCAATTGCTTTAAACTTCAGTTTTTTCCATTGTAATATGGGGATAATAATGCAAAACATTTTGCAAAACTTAAAAATGACATGTATAGAACTATTATTTATTACCAGTGTAATTTATTTTTCTGAAAGCAAATTTGTTTTTTAGAGTAACAGTCTTAAAATTATTTTGGGGGAGATTATCTGGAACAATAATTGTTTTTATTTAGAATGATATAATAATTATTGTATAATATATTACAGGAAATACATCTTACACCATCTACTGACTTCTATAAGAAGTTAGCCTTGGATTGTTCTGGTCAACAAGTAGCAGTTGATTTGTTTCTTCTCAGTGGGCAGTATTCTGACTTGGCTTCATTAGGTAAAGTTTTTTAAATTATTTAAGTGGTTGTAGATTTTAATAATAGAGATTATGTGTTTTTATTGTTCTGTATGAAATGGCCAACAGGATGATTTCAGAGAGGCCTGGAGAAACTTGAATGAATTGATGCTAAGTGAAATGAGCAGAACCAGAAGATCATTATACACGGCAACAACAAATTACATGATAATCAATTCTGATGGATGTGGCTCTCTTCAACAATGAAATGGTTCAAACCAGTTCTAATTGCTCAGTAATGAAGAGAATCAGCTACACCCAGAAAGGGGACTATGGGAAATGAGTGTGGACCATAGCTTTTCTGCTCTTTCTATTATTGTTTGCTTATATTTTTGTTTCAATTCTCAGGTTTTTTCTTTCTTTCTAGATCCAATTTTTCTTGTGCAGCAAGATACTGTTTAAATATATAGACGTATATTGGATTTAACATATACTTTAACATATTTAACTTGTATTGGACTACCTGCCATCTAGGGGAGAGGGGATGGGGGGAAGGAGGGGAAAAGTCTGAACAGAAGGTTTTGCAAGGGTCAGTGTTGAAAAATTACCCATATATATGTTTTGTAAATAAAAAGCTATAATAATAATTTAAAAAATAGAGATTATGTGTAATCTCCATGAAATATAATGAAAAGAAACATACACATAACATAAGAATTTATACTGCATCAGATTTTATTTTTCTTGTTTCCTTATTTTACTTGTGTAATAATGTAAGGGAAAGAAATAACTAGTTTACAATTTAAAGGCACGGAAGAAAATTCTTATTAAATGGTATCATGAGAAACTGGAGTAGCCATAGATTAAAACATTTTGTGATGCAAATAGTTGCAGTATTAGTAACCTTACATTCTACAAATTTATAAAGATTGTGTATTATGCATTTCAGGCTGTATTTCGAGATACTCAGCAGGTAGTGTCTATTACTACCCATCTTATCATCATCAGCATAACCCAGTCCAAGTAGAGAAGTTACAAAAGGAATTGAAACGATACCTAACCAGGAAAATTGGTTTTGAGGCTGTTATGAGGATAAGGTGTACCAAAGGTCAGGAAATAATATTTCACTTGGAAAAGACTGTGTGTGTGTGTGTGTGTGTGTGTGTGTGTGTGTGTACTTATAGTGCATACTGGTCATATTTAATTTTCCTTTAGTTGTTGATTTTAATTGTAGATTCTTATTAGAGCTCTTAGTTTATATCCTTCTTTGCTTTTGATAATATATCAGATTATCTTTCAGAAACATCTTTCTAAAATCTTTTAGAAACAGCCTAATCATTTTTTAATCATTTTTGCATCCCAATTTTGTTATGGATTAAAATTTAAATAGTCATATAACAGTGTGGAAATGATTCTAATGATAATTATACTAAAATTAAGAAAAATTGTTTTCCCCTAGGTCTTTCTATACATACCTTCCATGGAAATTTCTTTGTACGATCAACAGATTTGCTGTCCTTGCCCAATGTTAATCCAGATGCTGGATATGCAGTACAAATGTCAGTGGAAGAAAATCTTACTGACATTCAAGTAGTTTCTTTTCAGTCAGCACTCCTATATACTTCTAGCAAAGGTGAGCAACCTGGAAGAGCTATGGAACTCTGAAAATTATACCCCAAACTTTGTTAATTGAATTTTATTTAAACTCTGCTTTTGCCAGAATTAACATTTTTAGATTTATTTCCATAACACTTGAGACATGTAGCATAAAATGGGAAGGGTAAAAATCAGGTGAAAACCTCCTTTGAAAAATTTTAATTTCTTATTTCTGAATTAACCTTACTTTCAAATAGTCCTAGGGTAGACATTAACTAGACACTATAAAAGCCTAAAGAAAATTGTAAGAATTAAGGCAAGTATGCCCTTTCTCACACACACACACACACCCTTTTTTATGGAAGAAGTAGAATCTGAACAAAGACTGAGAAAAATTATTTTGAGGACAGCTACATTCCAGTTAATGGAGAATTAAATGATATTGAGTTAAGTAGATAGAGATGTTAGAAAATAAGCTGGTATCAGACTCTATAATTCCTTTAATGACATGTTCAGGGAATTTGTATTTTATTACAATTATTAGGGAAACATTCAAATTATGGAGCCATATTGACAACATAGAATAAGGAAGAATCTGGAAATTTTGACAATTCAAACATAAGATGATGAACATGAAAAAATAGTAATAGTAGGAAAATAAAGGAAAAGACAAATTCTAGATAAAGTATAATGGAAGAATTGCAAGATCTGATAACTGACAAAATGTGTGAATGAGAGAGGAACCTCAAAAAATTTTATTTTAGCCTTTAGCTTTTGAAATTGCATGATATAATAAAAAAATAAATTCATAAAGATCAGTAACATTTTTATGATGATAACAGAATTCAGAAAGAAGTAAAATAACCATATAACCATAAAATATTTGGGAATCAAGCTAGCAAAGCATACTCAAGATTTGTATAGACACAATTAAAAAAAAAATTCTTTAAACTAGTACTTTTTAACTAGGCGTCCATGGATAGAAATCAGGGGAAAGGGAATTTAGATGGGGAAAGTTACATTTTTATCTTCACTAAACTTCAGTTTGCTTTGTGATCCTATGTATTTTATCAGAGTGCCAAAGGGATCCATGACAGAAAAGTTAAGAATTCCATCCTTTTAAGGAAATAAAGAATGACTTTGCTATAGGAACATTATTTACTCATGCTATACTAATATGTTATTTAAACTAATTTACAGGTCTAATGTTATATCAGTAAACTATGAAAGTGATATATTATAGAGCTAGTTGAAGTTAATTACAAAATCCATTTGGAAGAAATTAAGCCTTAGCATATGTATGAAAACAATAACACTGAGTATATATCTTAAAGAATACAGTAGTACCATTTGGTGAAAGAACTTATTTTGAGAAAAAGCTGATGAGTTCAATTTTTAAATATGTTGATTTTGAGGTTACAATGCAATATCCAAATGAAATTGCTTAACAGGTAATATGAAATACAGGAATCAACATTAAGAAGGAGGTCAAGGATCATAGGAAAGTGGATCTAGAGAAAGTGGATCTAGAGCTGGGAGAGTCATTAAAGATTGTATAATTCACTCTTTTCCTTAAAACATGTGGAAACTTGGGGCCAGGAAGGTTTAGTGGCTTCCCCAGTATCACAGATAGCCTTAGATGAAATTGGAACTCTTTTGGCATCATAGAGGTAATAGTTTCTAATAGCAACTGTATAATAAGAGTAGGAGACAAAAAGACTGGACCTTATGATATGGTCACATTTAAGGAATGAATAGAAAAAGATCTAATATGTCAGCGAGATAAGGAAACCAGAAGATATATACTGTGAGAGAAGCCAAGGTTACAGTGTGAGCAAGAAAGGAAGAAATCAAAAATGTGTACATGCTGAAAAGTCTAGGATGATGAAGATTAAGAAAAGTTGAGCTTGGAGACAACAATTTTAATAATTTGGATAGGAATCAAATAGAGAGCAAAAATTAGATGGTGAAAAAAGTATTTCTTTGTGTTATTAAGTAGTAGAAAAATTAGAGGAATGCTTAAATAGTTCTTCAAAAGTTAGACAATAAAAAGGAAAATGAGAAAGGAACATGATTAGCAAAAGCAGAATTAAGGGTTCTTTTTTTAAGGGTTCTTATTAGGTAGAAAAATTCTGAGCACAAAGGAAGAATAAAAGTTATGAAAGAAAACAAATGAAAGGGCTAGATTTGAGCAAAAGGAAAATTATTTCTTTGTAGGAGATGAGGAGGATGAGATGGGGCATATATAGATTCAGGAACTTTTTGAGTGAAAAAAGAGAAAGTCTTAATTTGTCTCAGTAAAATGAAAAGAGTTTATCCATATTGGAGAAAGGAAAAGGAGGAGAGATCTAATGAAAAATTTGCATCTAAAGATTATAGATACTGATACTTTACTCTCCTGTTATTTACTCTACCCCCCTCTCCCGCAAGTATCTCTCTTCTCTGCCCATCTTTTCCCCCTTATCCTCTTGTTTCTGTCTGAATTTTTCTTTAGCCTTCCTTATATTGTTCCTTTCTATCACATTCCTATTAATATACACAATTTGTCTCATTCCCATTAACCTACATACTATTTTGTACTCTATCTCTTATCCTATTCCTCCATCCTCTTATTTCTTTATAAATTCAAAAGCTATTTTATTTCCTTTCAAATGTATTTATTCTTTAACCTTTAACCTCACCTGATATTAGTAAGGTTCCCTCTAAAAATGCCTCCCTCATTTTCTCCTCTTTCCCCATTCCATTACCCTTGTATTTTGTTTGGAACTTAGAAGGCTTTTATATTCTTCCAGATATATGTATAAAAGTCTTCTGAGTTCAAGTGAGAGTAGGGTTCCAGAGCTACCAGCCCTCCTCCCCTGTCTAATTTTTGCATCATTTTTTCCTCTTGTGTGTCATTTATATGAGATAATTGCTATTTTTACTTTTTCATACAGTTTGATTTTTAGAATTATATCATACTCCAGTCTTTTGAACTACCCAGTTACCAATGATAGTCTTAGACATGCGGTTTATATTTCTTCATATAAAAAATAAAGTTTGTCTTTATTGAGTCCCTTCTAATTAAATCTTTGATGTTAAACTATCTTTCTCTTGAATCTTGTATGTCAGATTTTCTATTTAGTTTGTTTTTTTGCAGCAAAATCTTGAAAGTTTAGCAGTTCATTATTTCTTTCTTTTTTTTTTCATTCAGGATTATGATTAACTTTTCTGGGTGTGATATTTCCAGGTGCAACCCCAGTTCTTTTGCTCTCTCTCAACATGTAGTGTGCCAAAATTTGCAGTCTTTTACTGTTGCCACTGCTAAATCTTGTAGGATTCAAATATCCCACACACATAACTTCAAAATTATGTAAGATTACATTACTGATATTACCATAAAAATAACTTTCTTTTATTAATTTGCTGAATATCAACAAGCAAGGAATGAAAAAAAGAGACATAATTTTTTAGAATTTATCATGATTGTTGAAAATGTCCCAAATGATATCAAAATACAAGTCTTTTGGTGAATTTATCTAAATAAAATCGTTTGTGATGTTGTAATTACATTGAGCCTTGAAACTACCAAAAACACTATAAAATGTTCAGATATCAGCTTACCCATCCTTAGTGGATAAACAGCATAAACTATAATTTAGAAAAAAGTCAAGTCCTTAATTTTCTTATATATACTGAATTTCAGGATTCAATATACTTTTCAGGGTTCATATACTTCAGGATGAGCTCTCATTCTGATCACAAGAATTATTTTCATTCTCAGATCTTATTTCTAAGTTGCTCATACCTTTACTTGTATTTCTTTCCCAAAGGTGAAAGGAGGATTCGTGTACATACTATGTGTTTACCAGTAGTTTCAACACTGAATGAAGTCTACCTTGGAGCTGATGTTCAAGCAATTACAGGTTTATTGGCCAATATGGGTAAGATAATCTACTATAATAATTTTCTAGTGGTACCATTGGACAAACCCTCCAAGTGGTTATTTTTTAAGAATACAAAGGCTTTCTTTTGTATTACCAGAGCATATTACCTCCCATAAATTACTCAAGAAGTTTTGAAACACTTTTAACAGCTCCCTCCATAAATTTGTTGATATGAAACCTTTTTTTTTTTTTAATAAAGCTCCATAATTTATTTAACAGTAGAAAATCAGGGTAGTGATCCAGATATTGATCCTGTTTTTCCCCGCCTCCATAGTGTAATTTTTTTTTAATCTTTCTTTTCTTCCCTCGGAAGACTGCACAATTTGCTTTCTCTAATTGGAATTCTATCAATATTACATTAAGTACTTTTATTGCTTTTAAAAATGTTTTTTTTCTGTGCAACCTGGTAAAGAAGTTCACATACTATTCACATTCACATACTGATTGAAATTTTCATTAAAAAAATCCCACCTTAATTTCTTAATGATCTCCCCCTAACATTGACTATTATAATCTTTCTTTCCTTGTCCTTTTTTTTTCCCCAGCTGTTGACAGATCCATTTCAGCAAGTCTGAGTGATGCTCGTGATGCCCTAGTGAATGCCGTAATAGATTCTCTGTCTGCTTACCGAACTTCAGTTCTAAGTAGTCAGCAGCCTGGTCTCTTGGTTCCCTTTTCTTTACGTCTCTTCCCACTTTTTGTATTAGCTCTTCTTAAACAGGTAAGAGTGAAATAGAAATTTTAAAGGGGACAAATACCTAATATATGTTTCGTAACAGTGATTTTATCTTCTTATCTTTGATATTGTGTTACTCCTCAGACCACAATTTACTTGTCACTTCTATGCTTGTATTCAGCTTGATTTTTTCATTGTCCCATCTACTAGCTTCAACCAATTAGTTTAGACCATAAAGTCTAACCAATGTAGATTCTTCTTTTTTTCATATATATCTTTAACTTTAGTATTTTGCTGTTGTTAACAACTTTTCCCATTTCTGCCATTTAATTCTAGGCACCTTATTTTTTTAATCTTCTATGATACTATGTATCATAGAATTCTATGACAATACTCTATGCTTCCTTTTTTGCTCCTCCCTTCTCCCCTTACCTTTCAGACCTTTATGTATACACTTTTTCCTGCATCCATTTTTGAATTTTCCTTTCTTTATGTATTTGTGTTTGTGCTACTCATACGAATTAATCTTTCATCTTTTGTGAGAATCCATGTGCTCCTACTTATGCAACTTCCCAAACTAATTCTTTTTCTTTGGCATGATTTGCCATCATCTAGAGCTGAATATGGACCAGTCTATGCTCATCAACTTTACTTTGCCTCAAATCATTATTCTTTTTAGTTTGCCTGTTATCAGTGAAAGAGTCATCTTCTCACATCCTTACACTTAATATTTTAGGTTTATTTTTTGAAATTCTTGATGTTTCCTCCTTGCTGCCCTAAAGAACCCCCATAAGCACATCCTAAGATCTCCTGACATTTGTATGAATGTCATTTACATGTGAATACAAATTCTTGTATATGTGTTATATATGCATTCTATGATTGAATTGGCCATTTCCTATTCACAACCATAATTTAGTTCTACCACCTATAACTTAAATTTCCTGTTTTCGTCCCTCATTTTCATGTTTTCCTCTGTTCTATCAACAACTGTGGAATTCCTAATTTTATTATATCTTCATAGTGAATCAGTTAAAATGGTGTATATATAATAGATATTTTACGGATTAGGAAATGGAGACAAGTAAAACTTGTAATGTAATTTTTTGTAGTTATAGCACTGTGACCACTAATAAGATCAGATTTGAATTACTGATAAAGCACATTAAAATAAATTTTTTAAAAAATGGCCAGTTCTTATTTTTCAATATTTAAAAATTGAAAAATATATTTTCCATCTATATTTAACAAATGTGAGTAATTTTTATTTTTTTGGCATGGGGGGATTTGATATATTTGTTTACAGAAATCATTCCAAACTGGGACTATTGCTCATCTAGATGAACGTGTTTTTGCTATGTGTCAAGTGAAAAATCAGCCACTGGTTTACCTCATGCTCATGACTCATCCCAATCTGTACAGAGTTGACAATCTCTCAGATGAGGTAAGAATGCCCATGAATTACTCTAGTTCATGTATTCATAAGTCTTAATAATGAATCCATAAAAGAAAAAAATTAAGGTTTCATTCCTTTTTTAATTTTGAACTTAATTTTAAACTTAGGACTTTAGCTTTAAAGAATTCTGAAAACTCAAATTTTGATTTGGGTTCATTTAAGTAAAATATCAAATTATAGTTGTCATTTAAGAATTTCCCCTAAAATCAATTGAATTGAAAGAAATGTGCATTAATTATTAATTATTTCATTTGCATGGGAGATTGTTTTAGTAGTGTCCATGAATTAAAAACTTATTCCAGTTCTATGGCATTAATTTCCCTTAGAGAAAATAGGAATATCTGTGATAAATGTTATTAGTGTTTTCAAAGATATTGCCAAGCCTGATACCAATATTTTTAATGAAATTTTTTCCTTTCCATGTAATTAAAGGAAGAAGAGTTTGACATTTGAAATAGCATTAGATTTTATTTAATTGGAGAGACACTGACATTTATTATAAACTTTTTTAATAAACATGTTTCATTTTTGATATTTAAAATTTTTTTTTCCTTTGTTGTTTTGTAATACTAGTATCTTTAAGCCATATATCTACAACTTTGTCCTTAAATTGAATAATTTAAAGATGAATGAAAAGCAATCACTTCTAGTTTTGCTAATTGAATGTTACAATATAAAACATTAATTATTTTTTTTTAATAATAACTTTTTATTGACAGAACCCATGCCAGGGTAATTTTTTTACAACATTATCCCTTGCACTCGCTTCTGTTCCGATTTTTCCCCTCCTTCCCTCCACCCTCTCCCCTAGATGGCAAGCAGTCCTATGTATGTTAAATATGTTGCAGTATATCCTAGATACAATATATGTTTGCAGAACCGAACAGTTCTCTTGTTGCACAGGGAGAATTGAATTCAGAAAGTAAAAATAACCCAGGAAGAAAAACAAAAATGCAAATAGTTTACATTCATTTCCCAGTGTTCTTTCTTTGGGTGTAGCTGCTTCTGTCCATCATTTAGCAATTGAAATGGAGTTAGGTCTCTGTCAAAGAAATCCACTTCCATCAGAATACATCCTCATACAGTATCGTTGTTGAGGTGTATAATGATCGCCTGGTTCTGCTCATTTCACTTAGCATCAGTTCAGTTAAGTCTCTCCAAGCCTCTCTGTATTCATCCTGCTGGTCATTACTTACAGAACAATAATATTCCATAACATTCATATACCACAATTTACCCAGCCATTCTCCAATTGATGGGCATCCATTCAATTTCCAGTTTCTAGCCACTACAAACAGGGCTGCCACAAACATTTTGGCACATACAGGTCCCTTTCCCTTCTTTAGTATTTCTTTGGGATATAAGCCCAGAAGTAACACTGCTGAATCAAAGGGTATATACAGTAAAACATTAATTTTTAACTTAATCTTGAAATTATTAGAAAAGAGAAGCAAGACATGAATAGTAGATTTTTAAAAAATTTGAAACTTTTATTGGTATTTTTTCATTTTTACATAACTTTCATTTTGAGCACAATAATATTGCTTTATATTTATGTACTATAATTTATTCAGCCAATTCCTAATGGCTTTTTTTTTTCCAGTTTTTTGCTTCAACAAACAACAGATACATTTTTGAACATGTGGATCTTTTCCCTCTTTCTTTAATTTCTTATGGTTATATGCCAAATGTTGTTCACTGGGTTAAAAGGATATGTACAGTTTAATAACTAATTTTGCATATTTCCTAATTGCTTTATAATTTATAATTGCACCTGTTTTCTCACGTTCCTTCCAACAGTTTTGCTTTTTTGTCAAGAACAAGAGTTGTTTTAATTTGTATTTCTATTATTAGTAGTTATTTAAAGAATTACTTATTCTTATAAGTTGATTACTTATTTCTTCCTTTAAGAAGAATTTGTTCTTATCTTTTATTTATGGGGGAATGCTTGTTATTCTTAAATACTTGAATTAGCGCCTTTTTTATTCTGGATAACACTTTTATCAGAGATACTTGCTGCCAAGATTTTTTTTCCCCATTTAGCTATTTCCCCTGTAAGTTTATCTGAATTTGTTTTGTCTATTTTCAGTTTTATAGTGAAATCTGTCCACTTCCATTATATGATCTGTCTATGTCTGATCATGCATTTTTGGGGTATCCATTATGGGAAATGATGTTTTCTGATTCCTCTGATTTGCTTATTGTTGTAACCTTTTATACTAATTTGGAACTTATCACATCACCTTTATTCATTCATTCATTCATTTATTTAATTTTGGCAGAGCAATTGAGATTAAATTGTCCAGGATCACACAGCTAGTAAGTGTTAAGTGTCTGAGGTCATATTTGAATTCAGGTCCTTCTGACCTGGATAGTGCTCTATCCATTGCACCATCTAGTTGCCCCTTTATTTCTAAAAATATTACTTTTCTAACATCCTTTGCCCATAAGCCATCACTATCTTGAATTAAAAAAAAAAACAAAAAACAAAAAAAAACTAAAACAGCCACAAAAACACAAGCAGCAAAACACAATAATCAAAATCTGGCATTATATGTAGTGTCTATACCCATAGACCTCTGCAAATAAAATAAAAACCAACTTTTATTGATTAATGTTTACATATCACATGTATCTCTATCTCCTATTGCTACATTTTTATAGTAATTATCATACTGGACTAATGTACTGGTTTCTTCTTAAAATCTCTTGCTCAGTGTAAAACTTTTTTAAAGCACTACCACTTTCCACATACGTACATACTCATAGCTAATATTACCTTTCAGCCCCAAAATTTACTGTGTGTGTGTGTGTGTGTGTGTGTGTGTGTGTGTGTGTGTGTGTGTGTATGGATGGTCTCTTGCTCCTTGGAGTCAGGAATATTTAATTTTTGTCATTATAACCCTGGGACCTAGCATAGCCTGTGCCGCATAATAGGTGCTTAATAAAATGTTTTTTGAGCAATTGATCTAGAATTTTTTCCTACTGACTGCTGGGTTTTGTTTTGTTTTCTTTTAACCTTTTAGGGAGCCCTCAACATCAATGATAAAACTATACCTCAGCCGTCTATTCTGCAGTTGTCTGTAGAAAAGTTGAGCAGAGATGGAGCTTTTCTTATGGATGCAGGCACTGTGAGTAGTCTGATTTGTCCATGTTCTTAGTGAATAGAATAGTCATACTATCATACATTTTAGTCACTTAAAATGGTGAATATTTAAATGAACAGATTCAATATTTTAGTATACCAAATGAATTTTCTTCCTAATTACCAGGTAATGATGCTGTGGGTTGGAAAAAATTGTGGACAAAATTTTCTCAGTCAGGTTCTTGGAGTTCCAAACTATGCATCTCTACCACTATATATGGTAAGAATGTCTCTTTTTCTTCAAGAAGCCTTTATCGAGTCCCACTTCAGACCATTCTAGTCATAACGACCTTTTACCACTCAAACCTGAAGAAACCTCTCATGCATTATGATGTAATATTTTGTACCTGAGTTATTTGAGTATGTTCCTTATCTCTTTCCTAGAGTGTAAGCTCCATTAAGTCAGGATATGATGTCATCAAACTTTGAATCTTCTTTAACATCTACCGCAGGTGTTTAGCACTTAAACAAAAGTATCACCTAAAGAACAATTAAAAATTTTTCCACATCTGTCTTTTTTTTTTTTTAATCAGAAAAGAATCATGTTTCTCTTTTAGAATTAAATGTTTATTTCGATTAGAAATGATTTCAGCAGTACAAGTTGATCAAAATTTAAATGTAAATATATTCTTTAAATCATTTCATTTAACTGACTTGTAACTATTTCTTATATATTTAAAATAAAGGTACATGTGGAACAGTATAAGATTTGGGGCAACTAGCAAAAAGAGGTGTATCTAGTTATTATAGAAACAGAACCTGCTGCAATGATACCGAGTGAGATTATATATTGAAATTCCTTTTGTGTGTGGAGAATTGCTAGAGGAGTCGTTTACTATTACCTCTTTCAGTGTTTTTTTTACTTGCTATTTGAGGGAAAGAAGTTCGGTAGTTCGGTAATTGTCACAAGTAAATTATTACCCCAAAATTAATGACCAGATTTGAAGCAATTATACAACTGAAACTTTAGAGAATATTGGAGGAAGGGTAGTATAATTTAATTTGTTTTAATTGTGGTAGATGCTATAGAATCTGTAAATATCTCTGGAGAACCTGTATGATTTCACCTATACTCTTTTATTGGGTATTAAATAATATACTATGTCATTAGGGGTATATGGGGCATTCAGTAGGACTATCCCCTCTGATGCAAGGACTTACCAATCCTTTCCAGGGGTGTTTAACTACCTTTGGTGTCCACCTCATTCACCCAGCTTTCACTATGGCCCCAAAATGCTGTAGCATACACAGTGTAGCATACACAGCAGCCACATCCTGATAAGTAGTGATGTCAATTGGGCTAAACCAGGTTGAAGATAACCAGAAGGCCTTAAATCTGTCAGTGGATTAGAACATGGTTTCTTACAACCTCTTTGTGGCTAAAAAATTTTTGTTACCCTAGGTATATAGATATGTAAAATATGCATACAAATCAAACATTTACTGATAATAAGTCATGTATAAAGACTGTCCCTGGCAGAATGGGTAGATAGGAACAATTTGTTCCAATGGCCATGAAGGTAGCTAAAGCAAGGAACTGTAGAATCCTTAGAACTTGATCAGATATTGAAGAGACCAAACTTATTCAGTGCATCCTGGGCCATTGCCCAGTTCACTCATAAGTCAACCCGAGATATCATTGGTACTCTTTGAAAATAAAGGAAAAATAACAGTCATCTAGAAAAGTTGTAACATTTCCACTCTCTGGAAAAACTACTGAAGATACTGTGTATATTAAAATAACACTAAGTAATTGAGAATGGTTCTATTATAGCATTTTGAAGAAATTACTGAATTTTACTGAGATTTATTGAAATTACTGAAATACTAAACTCTAGATTTAATAGATCAAAAATGAGTTAATTGAAATAAAAAAATAAGTTTATATATGTGAATATTCACAAAAAGTATCTTGAAGATATTTGTTACTGTTAAGAATACCATTATCTTCAGTCACCCAAGCTTACAACCTAGGTAACATCCTCAACTAATCACTCTCTTTTACTCCTCCATATCCAATTAATCACCAAAGTCTTATCTTTACTTTAGGAACATTTATCTCTATAAGCTTCCTTCTTTGTACTCTGGTGCACATCACCTGACATCTATATCATTAAAATAGCCTTTCAATTGTTCTCCAGGTCTTGATATCTTTCCAACTCCAATCCATCTGTATTAGAATGTCAAATTGGTCTTCCTAAAGTGAGAGTCTAACTATATTACACCTTACTCAATAAAATCTAGTGGCTTCCTATCAGTCACATCTAGGGTCAAATATAAAATTCTCTGTTAGGTATTCAAAGTTCTTTTTAACTTTCCCCTTCCTCCTATGTTTTCAGTGTTCTTCACATACATAAGTACATGTACACATGGGCATACAAAATTTCCAATCAAGTAATACTGACTTCCTTGCTTATCCTCAAACAAAATACTCTTATCTTCTTACTCCATTCATTTTCACTGTCTGTCCCCATGCCCAGAATTCTTTCCTTTCTCATCTTTACCTCTTAATTTTTTTGACTTCCTTCAAATCTCAGCTAAAATTCTTCTTTTTACATGAAGCCTTTCTCAATCATCCTTAAAGCTAATATTTTCCTTTCTTTGTCTTCAATTTTTCTGTGTGTTTGTGTGTGTGTGTGTTTGTGTTTGTGTGTGTGTGTGGGGGGGGGGGGGGTTTAAGTCATTTACGTGGCTGTCTTCAACAATGAGAGGATCCAAGTCAGTTCCAATAGATCTGTAATGAACAGATTTCTCACCTAGAGAAAGACTGGGAAAGGAATATGGACCACAACATAACATTTTCACTCTTTCTGTTATTGTTTGCTTGCATTTTTGTTTTTTTTCTTCTCAGGTTATTTTTACCTTCTTTCTAAATCTGATCTTTCCTGTACAACAAGATAACTGTATAAATATGTATACATATATTGTATTTACCATATGACTACCTGCCATCTCGGGGAGGGGATGGGGAGGAAGGGGGGAAAAGTTGGAACAGAAGATTTGGCAAGGGTCAATGTTGAAAAATTACCCATGCATATGTTTTGTATATAAAAAGCTATAATAAAAATCAAATTTAAAAAAAAATTCATTTATATATTGTATTTTCTACTAACTGAAGAGTTCCTTGAGCAGGAATTGATTTTCTATGCCTAAGGTTTAGTACAGTGACTTGAACATAGTAGGAGTTTAGCAATTGATTGCTTGATCTTTGTTCAAAAGACATACCTTCCAGATCTTGATACAGCAGAATCTGCCAGAATAGGAGGTTTTATCTCGTGGCTTAGAGAACATAGGCCATTTTTTCCAGTACTTTACATAATAAGGTAAGCTGGATTTATTTTATTCCTTTTTATTTTTTATGCATGGAAATTGAACCTTATAAGGGCTTGAATTTTAAGTCATAGGTGTTACTGTAATAGATTGTTGCAAAAGTACGGTTTAAAACAAGACAAGGAAAAAGAAAATCCTATGGAAGATAAATATTATAGTTGTTACATCAATCAGCTAACAAATATTTATTAAGTATCTAGTAAATGTTAGATTCTGAAAATGTTATTAAGTGAATGAAACAATCCCTGCTTGCTAGGACATTGTATTTCAATAGAAGAGACTCAACTGATGTATATACAGAATAGATAATATTAGAATAAATAATACTAGTTATTAATAGTACAAATATTAGAACTCCTTTAATGTTTGAATACTTGACACTTTAATTTTTGCTGACAACATCTGTTTCTTCAAGTCATGGAGTTTTCATTAGTGGAGTTGTTACACATGGAAAACACCTTGAGATAATTGTACATCAAGTTTAATAATGGTATTTCAATGGTTTATGCTGAATTAAAGGCTTATTTATAATTGTTGCTATTGTTTATATTATTATTGCTGCTGTTTATTAAATGAAATCGTAAACATTTTTCATTTTATTCATCAGGGATGAGAGTCCTTTGAAAGCAACTTTCCTTCAATACATGGTAGAAGACAGAACAGAATCTGCCTTATCATATTATGAGTTTCTCCTGCATGTACAACAGCAAGTGAATAAATGAACAAACGAAGAATATGGATCATCTTTTCCCAAAGGAAATTACTAGAGTTGAGAACACTTAAGCTTGTAATTGTAATGCCCTCTTTTAAAAAACTTCTATTAATTTTGTGGCCCAGTGTGATGGTTAAGATATTTTCACTGTGATTTCAACATACTATATTGGACCACAAAAGAAAATCAAACATGCATCTAAAGATACTGTATTTTTCAAATCAAAATATATCTAAATATATTTGGGCACCTTTTTATTTGCTGCCAATTATGTTTGAGTGGTTGTAGACTGAAATAAGTTAAAAAATAATATTGAGGCAAAGTACATTTTGTAAAATAAAGACTTCTTTGTTGCTCAAAATTTATGTTATTTTTTTATTTTTGCTGACTAAGTGTTTCAGGGAAGTTACATCCACTGACAAGATCTTTTAAAAAATAAGTTTAATTCATTTACAAGTAAATGGATTTTTGAAAACCTTTGTTTGTACTTTTTTTAAAGGAAAAAAAAAAAGGTTATCATGTTAAATAGAGGTAATGTTAACTTTTTTTTTAGTTCAAGAGGGAAATATGAAGTAGTATATTCAAGCTTTTAAATCTAATCCATCAGTGTTCTTTATATTTGAAGGACAAAACCCTGATGCAGCAAGAATTAAGTGTGTATCTGATTGGCTACAGTGAGACTGGATCCTTTATTCAGCCTTGTTCAGCATTGAAAATGATCTGAGTTTGGTAGGCATAAATACTCTTTTTTTTCCCCCTAATAAGGGGAAGGAGTAAAGCCTGCATATTAATGCTTCGGATTCTTTGTGAGATTTGTTTGCTATGTTTCTGGTCTCTCTTAAAATTTCATCCACTTTCTGGCCTATAACAAATATATTCTTTTGATGAGATGTGGATGAATGAAGGAAATCAAATGTTTAATATTGTTTTAAAAGCACCAGAAACTTAGTTACTTTTGGGTAGTATAAATGATAAAATTGAAAATAATACACAAATAATTTTATTTGTGGATAATGATTCAGTGCATATTTTTTTAGACCTGGTTTCTTGTTTCGGAAATAATGGGTTCAGCAAAGGAAATGTTAAAGCCAAAACTATTCAAGGCATTTTGTTTACTCGTTAACATACATCTATATAATTACAATGCAGTGATAAATACTAATTTAAAGATTGGCTCAGTGATTTTTCACAAATTCAAATTTCCTTGGGAGTAACAACTCACTTAGTAAATGGATATTTTCTTTTACTAATACCCAGCAGAAACTTTTTATTTTAATGGAATATAAATGTGTTTACAATGTTGGCCTACGTTTGATTAACAAATTAATAGTAAAGAGTTATATCAGCATGAGTTGTACTTAAATTTAACTGAATTGCCTTGATATAAAGAAAAAATAGCTTTTATCTGAGAATAGAGCTGCTGTTTTGAGTTAGATGAGAAAAATTAAATGAATTCATATTATTTCTAAAGAGAACTACACTATCCCCTAAACAGTGTCAGACTCTGTTCTCAGTATTCAAGTCCATTGTACTGGAAGCTTTGTGAAAATTGTTAGCAATGGATGATTTATGGTTTTATTCATTTGGTGTGTAGTAGCTTTCAAATTATAACGGGTTTTTTTTTTCCTCTTAAAACTCATTTCATCTTATCATGCATTGACATTTCTCAAAAAAATTAAAATTCTTAAAAAAATAAGAATTGCACATTATTTTGATTTTTGAAACCCTTTAAGGAGTTAAAGAAGAAGCTTCCAGGGTTACATCCTTCTAGGGAGAAAAATCCTTGTACCTCAAACATCCCTACAATGGGAATGGTTCTTAATTGCTCAACCTGTAATTATTTTTTGAAATATGAAATTTTCCATTTTAATTTTATTTCCAATAGTGGACACATGACCTAGCTTATCTATTACATTTTAATGTTGTAAAACAGACCGATATTTACACAATGCCATATTTTTCAACACAGTTGTAAACTGTTAGAAATGCTTGCATTTTCTATAGCTTTACAACTGCAAAAGGTAATAAACAAGACTAAGTTTGTTACCTATTCCTGAGCAGTGACATCCCTACCACAGCAAATGCACTCTATTTTTCTAGTTTCTGGGATTTTTAAAATAATTTATAAGTTTGACTAAATAGTATTCAGTCAAAAGCAGTAATCTTAATTTGCATATATTTTCATTATTTTTAATTTAATATAATGAGTCTAATAGACTGTTCTGCAATAATTAGAATAAAATTTATTTTATTCATTTAACAATAATCAAAGATGCATAACAGCTATTATCTAGGGGACCATCAAATGTGATTTTGTTTTTGTTCCATGTTACAATGTAATCCTTATAGTAAATTTTGTAAAGTAGTGTATAATATTGTAACATTAAATTCTTATTCTCAAATCCAAATGTGTATTGTTCTTCAGTGTAATATGTTAAATCTTGCCTCTTTGAAACATTGAGCCAAGATTTACTTGTCCATTTTTTTTATAATTTGTAATTTTCACTGTAAAAAGATAAATCATTTGTAACACATGCAAATTCTTATTTATCTGTACTAACATCAATTTGGCTACTTAATAAAATTAATTGAAAGAGGTTATAACAGATGACCAATCATTTGGACTGATAAAAGCACCATCTTGTAATAAGAAACCAATCTGAGTTATGTTGCAGTGTGTTCTATAATAATATGTTCATGGGAAACAATAAAACTGAAGGATCCTTGAAACTTACATTTAGGTTTAGGAGTTAGACAACTTCCTTTTGATACTTGAGTGCAAATGAGTGTTTGCATTTTATTTCAGCAACAGTAAGCTACCTCAGAAATGAGCAAATAAAAATTGTTTACTAAAGTGCATTAAAAATAGATTGTGAGAAGTATGATAGCATGGCTTTGTTTTTTCCCTTAAATGTATTAATTTTTCTATCCATACATCTACTCTTTGTAAAGAGAACTTATGGAATAGATGTATCCCTCTCAAGATGGTGCTTTTCTTTTTCCCCACTCTCCCTTTTCCTCCTTTCCCCATCCCTATACATACATACACATGTATACACTCAGACTTGTATTGGAGTGTGCCCAACAAGAAGTCACTCAAGTTCTGAGTGCCCGAGACTATCTCTAAGAGTATATATTGCTAAGTAGCTATTGGTAGAGGAAATTTCCTCATAAATTATAACGAAATAGCAGATTGAGACAAATAAACACTTTTTTACTCTAAAAGTAATTCTCTTCCATTATACCATAATTTATGGTTCATTGTAGAATTTTTAAAATATAAGTTTTTAAAACCCAGATTTGGAGTAGGTAGCTTAGAAACCTAAGACCTCAGTTCTCATATAGTTATCTTTTTTATTTTTGAGGCAAAGTTTAATTATGAATAATCTGATGGTTCTCAAGGTTTTTAAAGCTGGACCCTTTTTGATATCAAATTTAAAGGACCTCATGAAGTCAGATTGAGTACTAATGAATTCAATAATCTTTTTAAGTGAATTTGTATTTTAATTACAGCATACTTGAAAAATACTAATTCATATGTAATGCATATGAATACAGAAATGCTCATTTTACTTGGTGTTTAAGCTCAGAAATTTTTAAAATTAAAAAAAAAATTTTTTAAATGCATATATGTGGTGTGGTCTGCAAAATCTATTTGTTCTCTACTATATTTAACCATACTAATTTTGGCCGGGCAGAGAAGAAGGGTCCATGTCTATGACTGCATTGGAGTAGGAGGCTAGCAGTGTACAGTGCGTGAGTTCTTTGCACTAATGTAGACTTGCAAATAATTGGCAAAAAAGTCTAGTTGTCTGGGTCACTGAGTTTATAATTCATAGAGAATATATGTGTTTAAGAGGCTTGACTTTAATCCAGATCTTCCTAACTCTAAGGTGTTCGCTATACCAAGTTACCCATGCTTCATATTCTGTTAAAACTAAAAGATTTTTAAATTATTTTTAACAGCATACTTTGTATGAATATAGATTCCTGAATCCCGGGACTCTGGACTAGGAATTACTAGACCTTAAAAAAGAACTACTGCTTTAGAAAGCTGGAGAAATTCCAGAAAAAAAGTATGGACCTTTTGTGTATGTGATAATTTCCACATGATATTTAGAAACATGCTAATAATCAAAATACTGAGAAAGTGCTTTTCTTCATAAGAAACATGAATTCAGATGACCAGCTTCTTAGAGCTTCTTATTTACTTCTTAGAGCAGTAAGTTATATAGGATATGTGGAATTGTTTTGGACTGCTTAACTGCAAACATTGAAGACGTAAGAAAGGAGCCAAACTTGGATCCAGGAAAACCTGTGTTTGAATTCTATTTCTGAACTAGATTTGGAACCATGTACATATTTGTAAGCGTCCTTTAAATGGGCGGCCATAGTGCAACAGGAGAGTTGAGTGGCCTGGAAGTAATCTCTGTGGGTATAGGACTGCCCCTTGGGTGAGATCCTGTACCTATCGAGATAGCTTCTTAACGGGAAAAAACTCTCTCTCTGATTGGCTGTGTGTGTGTGACCTCACAGACCCTCTGCGACCCACTGCAGGTCGCAATTCACTCTCTTTATCCTGGGGTAGCTGAGCCGGGTGGATGGATAGCCAAGAGAGATAAGGAGGTTAATAGTGAACACGTGGGTCTTCAGACCAGGTGTTCACTAGGGAGTTAACAAGTCAGGGCATTATGTGAGTAGGTATAATAAAGGCTTTAAGTTTGCACGTGGCTGGCTGTTCTTGAGCATGCTATCATTTATTAAACTATGATTCAAGAAATGGCCAGAAGCCTCTGAAGGCCTCAGAGGAGGCAAGTTGGTAAAATTAGTTGACACTGCAAAGGTCAGTGGCCAAAGTACTCTGAGGGCCTAGGAATCAAGGGAGACTGGTAATAGTAACTTATGAGAGCCTGTTACACATATCATCTAACCTTACACCTCAATTTCATCTGTAAGAATCAATGAAAATAATTGGAGTATTTCACATGATTAGTATCAAGAAGTTACTTTCAAAATTAAGCCACCGTGTAAACGTATGTCATGTATGGGCTACAGATAGTATACATGCAATTTACAGAAACCTACTATACTAAAGTATAAAGACACATATATTTATTAGGCTGTTAGCTTTGCCTCCCTCTGGAAAACACTAGTATAAATGAAGTTTGCAAAATTTAGAAATGAGATTCAAACTGGAAAAGATTAAGAACAGATTGCCATTTCTAATGCAAAATGCCCCTTTGCTGCTTGGTTATATAGCTTGTCTGTGATTATATGAGAGAAAAATCTTATGACCCATCAACCCCTTATTCTTGATTTAGGGCAAAGGCCAGCACAACTCTGCCAAGTGGATAAAAAGATACCAGTTATATATGTCCATTCAAATATTTCACCAATATGTTGGGTTTTTTTAATCAATTTTGAAACTGCAAATGCCATTCTGAGAGTATTCTTTACTATGACAAAGATTTTCTAAAGAGAGGAGATAATTAGCAACTCAAGTTTTTATATTGGGGAGGTAATTTTAGCAAAAGCAGGACATTTAAAGCAAAGGCATGCTTGAAGTACACAGTGTACTACAAATAGTATTCATTTAGTGAACTGGCAATGGCTTGTAACAAACACGGGCAGCATTACCCTGAGAAATGAGAAGGTCCCATAGACAAACCAATTATTTTAACTTTTGTCAATATGGCAACAATTGTTTCTGTAGCTCTGAAGATCCCCTCATGCCTTTTCTAACATTTGCTGGTAGCTGGAATGTCAGATTAAAAGCACAGGTAATACTATGTATGATGGTGTGTGTGAGTGTGTGGGTGTGTGTGAATTAGTCTAATTACTAGAAAACTATCCATTTTAAACTTCTTGATGATCTTAACAAAAAAAAAAAAAAAGATACACCTAACAAAAAAAGATAAACCTTTTGAGATGTGTTATTCATTAAAAATGGTCAGGGGCAGCCAGTTGACACTCTGGATTAAAGCACCAACTCTGAAGTCAGGAAAACTTGAATTCAAATGGGCCTCAAACACTTAACACATACTAGCTGTGTGACTCTGAGCAAGTCACTTAATGTAATGTTCTGGTTAGCTTTCTGGAGGTCTTGGGACCAGCCTTCATTTCAGTAATTATGAGAATAGCCAGAGATAACGTCCAAATTCTTTATTATCTACTTCACAATCTTTCTCCACTATGATGACCGCATATTTAAAAATCAGCCAGAGTCAGGAATTCAGGTTAAGGGAAAAATCTTCAATCTTTACTGAAATGAAGAGGTGAAAAAGGATTGTGATAGCAATATGGGCAAGAAAGATTGCGATAGCAATATAGGTAGCTGCAACAGGAAACCAGCTAGCAGAGGGAGATCTGAGCTGAAGGGCCGTCGCAAAGGCAATGGAGCAGCTGTGTCAAGACGCCAGCCAGCAGTCTCTCCTGCTTCCCTTTCCATTCCCTTGCCTCCACCCACCAAAAACGTCATTTCCTATACAACACATCAGGACTTGCACAAAGAGTGGGCGGGGGCCATTCTTTCTCCAAGCATATATATTAATAGAGTATGGTCCAATTACTATTTAGCCTCACATGCTTGGGACCTCAGTGCATCAACTCAAGCTTCAGCCCATTACACTCCACTTGGGGCCTGGCTAGTTTTCTGGAGGGCCTTCAGGCGGGACTTGGTTTCAGTAAAGAAAGAAGGAAAGCTACCAGGAGCCTGATCAAAGATGGAATGTCTTTTGTCCAGTTCTTATTGGCTGTTATATCCTCTATTATAATTACATCATTGTAGGTGTCAATCTTGTAGAATAGGTGTCAATCTTATAGAAGTATATTAAGTACTAAATACATGTAAACTAGAAAATCATTATCTTAATTCCACTAACACCTCAATCGTATTGAACTAGAGAACTTCTGCACTGAGACCAAGGCTCTTTTTCGAAGGTCCCCCAGAAAGCTAGTCCAGCCTCAGGCAAAGGAGATAGGATAGCCACCAGGGTTTTTATCTTCGATTCTGTCTTCCTCCCAGATCTCCTAGCTCTTATATACTCTATTGTATCATCATAGATGTCAATCTTGTGGAAATATACTAAGTACTAGAGAATCATTATCTTAATTCTACTGAGTTAACACCTTGTTTTACAATTAAATCAATCATACTGAGCTAGAGAATCACATACTAAACTAGATACCATCGTCTTATCGATTCCACTGAGTTAACACCTTGTTGTAGGATTAAATCAATCATACAGAGTTCCTGCCCTTTACATCTCCCACTTTCTTTTGTTTTAGAACATAAGTGATCACGCCCTTCATGACTTCTCAGAAAAGGAGGAGAGAACCCCCTAAAGGAGGTGATCACACCCTTCCTGACTTCTCAGAAAGGGGGGAGAAAATACCAAAAAAGAAGGTGATCACACCCTGACTTCTCAGAAAGGGGGGTGAAAATACAAAAAAAAAAAGGTGATTCCCACCCTCCCTGACTTCTCAGAAAGGGGGTGGTGGTGGTGGTGTGAAAATGCTCTCCCTGATGTCTCAGGAAGGGAGGTAAAAACACTAAATGGATGTTCTAAAACAAAAGAAAGCAGAGATGTAATGGGCCAGAATTCTGGAGTAATGTACTTGAAACAAGGAGAGAAAACATCATTACAATATACTTAGTATAAACCAATCATCATATCACTAGGGAATCATTTGTTGGAAGAGTAAATCAATCATACTGAACTAGAGAACTCACATGCTAAACTAGATAACTATTGTCTTATCAATTCCACTGAGTTAACACCACCTGGCCCATTATATCCCCCACTTTCTTTTGTCTTAGAACATAGGTGGTCATGCCCTCCTTGACTTCTCAGGGAGGTAAGAACCCCAAAAAGGAGGTTATCTCCAGAGTTCTGGCCCACTACAATAAAAAACAAAGTTCAATAGCTTTTCTGTTGTGTCCAATTCTTCATGATCCATTTGGGATTTTCTTGGCAAAGATACTGAAGCAATTTGCCATTTCTTCTCCAGCTCATATTAGAGATGAGGAAACTGAGGTAAACAGGATTAAGTGACTTGCAGGCTCACACAACTAGTGTGTGTCTGAGGCCAGATTTTTTTTTTTGAGGTCACATTTGAATTCAAAAAGATGGGTCTTACTGACTGACTCCAGGATCTGCACTATATCCATTGCTTCACTTAACTGCCTCTTAGGAAACAAAAGACATCAATTAAAAACTAGGGGGAAAAAAAAGAAGGTAGTATGGGGTTATGAAAAGACCATGACTTTGGAGCACACCTAGCTTTGAGTCATGGTTATACCATGTATTTAACTTTGTGATATGGAGTAATTTATTATTTCATTGGGCTTCAGTTTCCTCTTATGTAAAATGTGTTGGATCAGATAATATCCAAAATCCTTCTAGTTCTAAATATTATGGATTTTATAAAAGAAATGTATTAAGTTGTGAGTGCTATCTTATTAAACATAATGCTGAAATATAACAGATAAACCAAATTAAAACTTTTGATAAAGTTTTATTATGAAAACAAAATTCTGTTTTTGCATGTTTCTGATCTGTCAAATTTGTATATGACATTAAAAAAGATTAAATAAAGTTTAAGTTTCTATGCTTGATGCAACTACTGAAGAATTTTTTGGTATTATAAAGCAATTCATTTGTTGTGTTCAATTTTGGAAAGCTGAGAATACTTCACAACTAAACTTAAAACTGAACTATTCTTGAAATTGAAATAGCCAATCTTGATACACATAAAAGTCCATACTGTATTTTAACAGAATTGTCATATTAAGTTTTTTGGAAACCAGTCCCCCACATTCCATTTATGGAGTCACTGAGAACAAATTTCTTTCTTTTGTATCTTAAGATTTCATATTTGATTTGAAAGGCAATGAACCACTGGGGTTTATGGAATACAGTGAGACAATCTGACTTGTGCTTTATGAAGATCACTTTGCTTGAGTAGAATATGAAGTGAAGTGTGAGAGAGACTTTAGGCAGGGAAGCTAACCAATAAGGCCACTGTTCAGGTGTAAGCTGATGGGGTCTGCACCAGAGTTGTAGCAGTGTCAAGAGGAAAGAAGGGGCATAAAGTTACATTGGAAGATAGAATCCTATAACTAGGTTTCAAGCCTGTGTGACTGGAAAGACAATCTAGGATTCTTACTTGCAGTTACTCCATCCTGCAGAGGAATTCATGTGTAAAATGATGTTTGTTTGTTTGTTTGTTTTTTGATACTTCCTTATCATTAAATTATCACTGACAAATAATAACTAGATATAATTGAAATAAATCCAGGATCTCAGGCACAAGGTGGCTAATTTAACTCAAACTCAGAAGACCTTTTTTTTTGTTTTGTTTTGTTTTGTTTGAGGCAATTAGAGTTAAGTGAATTGCCTAGGGTCACACAGCTAGTAAATATTAAATGTCTGAGGTGGATTTTGAACTCAGGTCCTCCTGACTTTAGGGCCGATGGTCCTCAAACTATGGCCAGCTGTGGCAGCTGAGGACGATTATCCCTCTCACCCAGGGCTATGAAGTTTATTTAAAGGCTCACAAAACAAAGTTTTTGTTTTTACTATAGTCTGGCCCTCCAACAGTCTGAGGAACAGTGAACTGGCCCCCTATTTTAAAAGTTTGAGGACCTCTGTGTCTATACACTGTGCCATCTAACTGCCCCTCAGAAGATATTTCTTATAAGACAGCAATTTTGCCCTAGACAAACTCTGTAATTGCTCATATCATAATGCTGGGGCTTTCTCATTTCTTTCTCAAATTACTTTACCTAAATCAATAAAGTTGAACAATCTTTAAAAAAGACAAAAACCACAAAACTGAAATCTCTTAGGCCTAAGCAGTTTCATTGTACCAATAAAGATTATAATAGGATGCACCTAACTTAGGCCTTTGCTTCAGGTTAACAGTTTTACTTCTTGAGTTCATAAAGATTGAAATACTGATGGATAGGGGTGTAAATAATGTCTTATTAAAATTGGATTTTTAAAAACTGGGACAGGTTTACTGTTTCCTATGAAATAAATCTTCCAGGGGCAGCTAGGTAGTGCAGTGGATAGAGCCACTCTAGTCAGGAGGACCTGAATTCAAATATGATCTCAGACACTTAACACTTCCTGGCTATGTGACCCTGGGCAAGTCACTTAACCCCAATTGCCTCAGCAAAAAAAATTAAAAAAAGAAAGAAATCTTCAGGGATAGGGTAGCAGAATGTAATTCGTCCCAGGTGAGAAGCAGCATGTGCCCTTCTCCTTCTCCTCACTGGGATTTTCCTAAGGGCTCCCTAGAAGAGGTAGGCCTGAAGTCTCCCGCTAATCTTGATTAGCCCAGCTCCAGCTCAGGTCCTTCCATTTCAGCCTAAGTGACCGAACCAGACTGTTCAGCAGCTCTAGGCACATCTTTTCCGCTCCAGGCCGGAGTAACAACCTATCTCCTGGCTCCAAATTAATGAAAATTGCTGCGTAGAGGACAGAGTTAACAATTGCGTAAAGGTGGCATCGGATAACATGGTCTGAAAACGGGGGGAGGGGCGACCTCGCGCCTCCTCCCACGAAAGGCGTTAGAGAGAGTGCGCTTGCGCGCAAGATTGAGGTGGGGAGGGGCGGGACAGTGCGTTCCCTCGCTCCCCGGGGTGTGCGCGAGGTTAGGGACATGCGCGATCCCGGGGGAGTGGGCTCATTGTGTGAGCGGTGACCAGCGGATCGCTGCTACAGCTCTGGGTGGTTCCGCCTCAGGCCGGGATGGAGCCGTTGACCGTCGCTACCGGGGATGATGGCCCCGGACCTCCCGGGCCCTCGGAAAGCGGGAGCTTGTCTGCTTCCCAGCGCCGGGCAGAGCTGAGGCGTAGAAAGCTTCTGCTGAACTCGGAGCAGCGAATCAACCGGATCATGGGCTTCCACAGGAGCGGGAGCGCTACGGGTGAGGAGCCGGGACCCCCTAGCTAGGCTCCCCCATTGGGGAGAGCCCGTGGGAGGAGGTATCCCTACACTCCCTATATTATCCCATGCGGCACCTAGTTTCTTGCAGGGACTCGGGACGCCCTCCCCTCCTGGTTAGCGTAGCCGCGGACCCGCCTCCTGCTGTGCCCGGCCCAGTGTGTGGGAACCCCGAGGGCCTAGCCTCTGGCCTTGCCGCTCCTGTCTCAGCCTTCTAGCGGAGGGACCCCAGTCCTCCACTTGTCAGCTGAGCCCAGAGGCGCGCGACCTAAATGAAAGTTTTCCTCCATTTCTGCTCACCTTTGAGATCTGAAGGTCTCCTTTACCCCTAGAAAACAGACTGGTGCTTTGCCAGCCTCAACCAGACTGCTCTTCTGGATAGCCCAAAATGCATTTTCCCTCTTGAGCTCCTTCCGCTGGACAGACTACTTAATCGTGTAGACTCTTCCCACTGTGCACTCATTTATTTGCCTTTTCCTAATTCTGACCCTTCTCCCTCTCCTACTTTTTTTTTTCCTGTCTTACTTTCTCATCTGCACTTTAAAGAAGCTTGTGCTTTGCACTTATTACCCACAAGATTGTTAACCTCTAGTCCTGCTGAATCAGGGACAGGAATGATGGGATTGAGGAGGAGGGAGGGCTGGCTCTTAACTGTTCTCTTATGTCTGACTATCTGAGATCTGTATTGGCATTGGTAGAATCGATTATTTTTAGGTGATAACTTTTTGCTTTTGTGTCTTTCTCATCCCATTTTTTGGCTCTGTCAGGCAGCGGAGAACAAAACCTGTCGTTTATTTTGCTTTTTCAGCTCTAGATATTCCAGTAAACCAGCTTTACTGAGTTAGAGTTGTTAATGTGAATGGTACAAATCTTGTAAGGTATGTTACAATGACACTTAGCGAAAGAATCATTTTTTGACTAAAGAGGTTACATTTAGAGAAATTTTTCTATGTGGAATAACTATGAGCGGTAACTTTGATTTTAAATAAAAGTTAAATGCCTACTACTATGTTTAGTGCACAGTCGTAGACCTCTGACAAGGCGCAAATTTAAAGAAGTCTTTGCCCTTTAGTATCTTGCAGGTTAATAATTTACAAATCGAATTTTAATACTACTTTTAGTCTATACCTTTTCCCAGTTTGTACTTCCAATTGAATTGAATTAAATGGTTTTTTATCCTCACTTCTAAATTGATAACAGATTTGTGTCCAACTCTTTGTGACCCCAGTTAGGGTTTTCTTGCAAAGATTCTGAAGTGGTTTGCCATTTCCTTCTCCAACTCACTTTATAGATGAGGAAACTGAGGCAAACTAGGTTAAATGATTTGCCTAGGGTCACACAACTTGTAAATGTCTAAGGTTCAGATTTGAACTCTGGTCTTCCTGAGACAAGGCCTATCTACTGTGCCACCTAGTTGTTTAAAGTAATATATATAGGTCTGTATTTATATGCAAATATGCATGTATACATTTATGCCTGGAAATTGGGAAAATATAAGAATGTTAAAGTACATTTCAACCCAAAGTGATATTAGTAGACTAGCAGGCTAGATCATTATACAGATGGGATATAGTGGAAAGAACCTTGGATTTATAATCAGTTAAGATGTATGATAGAATCATGAGTTAGTATCTATTAATGTTTCTGTGCTTCCGTTGGATTGTATCCAAAACAAAGATAATGCCTAAAACAACGAATGAGATGGCATATTTTATAAACTTCAAATGTTAGGAATAAAAATTTTCTTTTGCCTAGTGGTAAAAATACTTCTTCACTTACTTTTTCTAGTGCATTTTTCTGTTTTGCACTACTACTACTATTTGATTTTGTCCGTTTTTACTTGGCAAATCCTAGCTATCTTTTCAAATCTTTTTAGAAAGAATAACATTTTCAAATCTTTGAGAATATGTCAGATTCTGCAGTAGAAAGATTATATAAGCCAGTATTGTTTGTTAGCCACATTCTGTACTTTGAAATCTATATTCAATTAACATTTTAAATTTTAGATTAAAAAGAACGCTGGCTCCATGAAGCTCATATTTCATCCTCTGACAGAATTTATTTTCTGTCTTGTTTAGTTTTAATCTTTCACAAGTGTGCATCTGAAGATGTTTTGTTGTTGTTTTCTCAAAGTCTTCATAAATTGGATTCAGAACCATATTTTTAATATATTTATGGCTACTTGTCTTTGTGGTAAATTCTTTATATGTTAATATGTACTCTGTTTACTATCACATAGTATGCATGCTTTTTTTTTTTTCCTCCTCAGAAGAAGAAGTAAACACAGAATCAAAGCAGCGTGACATTGATAAGCTGAACTCCCTCGCTGTTCCTTCAGTTTCAAAGCGAGTGGTACTAGGTGATTCAACTAGCACAGGAACAGTGGACCACCAAAGTGGTACTACGGAGATCAAGGGAACCCAACTGGTAGATAAAAAGGACTCTTTAATCAATCCACCTGAGAGTAGTAATGATGGTAACCTTGAACTTCGTCATCGAAAAAGAGATCTTACTACTGAAACTGTCCAGAGAAGCTCCCAGCATGGCTTAGACCAGTATCTTTCCAGATTTGATGAAGCAATGAAGTTAAGAAAACAATTAATTAGTGAGAAACCTAGTCAAGAGAATGGAAGTACAGGGGAAGAATTTGATACTTTTCGAATTTTCAGATTGGTGGGATGTGCTCTTCTTGCCCTTGGAGTTCGGGCTTTTGTATGCAAATATTTGGTAAGAAAAGAACACTAAGATATTTTACAATTACAAGGTATTTGTCTAAATACCTTGTCTAAAGGTCTAAAATAAAGTCCTTTTCAGAATTGTTTACTAACATTAGTGGATTAGTATTGCCAACCTTGTGGTTTTTTTTAATGGGAAATAAGTTCTGTTATTCAAAAGTTAATGTATGGTCTTCTTCCTAATAGAGATCATGTATACAATATATAAATACTATTTTTCAAATAATTCAAATGTAGTGAAACAATACTATTCTGAGCATAACTTACTATGGCTAGCTATCAGTTATCTTTGAAGTAAAGTCCAAGTTTCTATTATTCAAGGGTTTAAATTGGCAGAATGCTGGATAATAAAATCTACTATAGTAATTTTATTTTACAGTGAAAGAGCATATGCAGAGAAGCTAAGAAATAATACTGTTTCTTACTTAACTTTCCCTGTACTTGAGATATGTATTCACTTAGAAAACAGTCTGATTGTCATAAATATCACAAATAAAAATATATTTTCAAAAATTGAATAAAAAATATTTTTATACTTTTAATGAGAAAGAATATAGCTTTTCTAAAACTGGTATGGTACATTTATTTTCAAAACTTCAGTATCTATGTAAGGTCATATCTTCTGTATGACTTTCTTTAAATTGCATCAGGAATCATTGGAAAACAAGATTTTTCAAATTAATTTTGCAGATAACTGAGTATTACTTTTAAGCATTATAACTTCTAAAAAAGATTTTTATGGAACATTTTATCTTAAATATTTCAAAAATAATTTTTTTCTTGATAATTCATTGTTTTCGTTAAGAACTGTATATATGAACATAATTTCTGTATTTGATCTGCCTTTAAATGTGAATTTTCCACTTTAGGTCCTTTTCAGTCAGTTTTTTTAGTAAAGAATGACAGTGGTGTTACTTAAATTGTAAACATTGAACTTATACTCACTGTCCATTTTTGTATGTTTGTAATTTAGTAACTTCAAAAGCTATTGCATTATGTAGGACTATTAATCATTAAATTAAACCTGTAAGGTTCCTCTTGTATTTTTAAAGTTCTAATATCTTTATTTTAAAATTATTTTTATAATATTTTAACCTCATCTAATTCTAATCTACTATGGGCTAGAAAATCTGATAACCAATTTTGCTAAAATTACGTCAGAAATCTGAGTGAAGACATGTTGAACTTTCCTGTTTATAGAACTAGGACTTTTGGGGTATATAAATTCTGATTGAGATTTTTATATTTTTGGGGAAAAAAGACTTCCAGGTAACTACATAAAATGTATTTCAGCACTTGTCTTGTAAATACATTTTATGTGTTTATAGCTCCTTCCCTTACTTCGCACCTCACTAGTTCACAACATATACATGTTGTGTATACATACATGTGTGTATACATACATAAATACATACACAACATATACACACACTTATTCATCAGAATACTTATATATGTATCTTCACATAACTTTTAAGTCATCTCTTGAAGGAAGACCCATTTTACTGGAAGTGACAGTCCAATAAAAGAAATTGGCATTTGTCCAAATGTTGACTTAGAAAATTTGCAACAATTTTTATGAATAAAATTCTTTTTCTTCATTTTGTTTCTGTGGGATCAATATTCTCTAAAACAACCTAAAATTAAATATTTTACTGGGCTTTTACGTTGAATATTTAAGTTGGTATTTTGACTAAATGAATAATTTATACATTAGCAACTAATTTTCTCTTTTGTCTTTATAGTCCATATTTGCTCCATTTCTTACTTTGCAACTTGCATTCATGGGATTATCTAAGTACTTCCCAAAGGTAAGTTTAGTTATACATTTAAAATGTATATAAGTCTTCTAATTCAGTTTTTGTGGATGAATATTCAGAGATGTGCTTAAATAATTTTAGAAAGTTAATGACACAATGTGGTCTACATTGGGGGTCTTAAGCTAGGGTCAATGAATTTTTAAAAAACAAATTCCTAACTATTTTAACATAATTGGTTTCCTTTGTAAGCCTGTGTGTGTGTGTGTGTGTGTGTGTGTGTGTATTTTTTTTTGGGGGGGTGGGTGGGAAAGCACATTTAAAAACATTTTGAGAATAGTTCTGTAGACTTTACCAGACTGTTAAAAGAGATCCACAATACAAAAATGTTTAAGAATCCTGGAAATGAATCATGTTCCATAGGATCAGTAATTGAATTCAACTGGCATTTATTAAACACATGCTTCATGTTAAACACTGAACTAGGCACAAGGGATACAAAGACAAAAAAAAGGAAATGATCCTTTTGTTCAGGGAACTAAAATTCTGTAGGTAAGTTGATACTTAGTGAATCAGGCACTGATACTCAATGACTACAATTAATTCAAAAATGAATTTTTATATAAGGATTGAATGAAAGAAGAAAAGAAAACAATATGCTTCCTTTTTGGGTGACTTTGATTGTAAAAGATTAAATTTACCGTATGACACAGCCATTGTATATGTAAAAGATTAAATTTACTGTATGACACAGCCATTGTGTTGATTGATTGATTTTGCTGCATTTTTATCCTTCTTGTTTTTTACAAGGATTACTCTCTGAGAATATGGGTGGATATATTTGCAAATTAAAAGGTGATATAAAAGCCATCAATTAAAATTTGAAAGCTTTTAAAACATTTTCATTGTGATGTCTAATAAATAGTAACAATAAGACATAGTCAAGGGTGTTTTTTGGCTCTGTGAACTGCTTTGTGTTTCCCTCTCCTTGAAATGAACAGAAAACAAAAGCATAAGATTAATGTCAATTAGGAAAAAGAAGAAGAGAATAAAGTGTTTGAAAACTTGGTGAGGCTTCTTTTTTCAGAAAGATTGGAAGAACATGCTTATTTAATAGAGCCTTTGTTTTGAATTCATTGCTATTTCTTGCTTAGCTATCTGGATTGTTTCTCTTTAATGCAAAACTGCATTCCTTCTGTTTTTCCAAAAAGATTTGAAACAAAATAATAGTTTGAACTTTCAAGTCAAGATAGCTAAATGAGTTTCATAGGGATCTGGGCTCTTCACATCTTCTTGTCTCCTCTCCCCTCTCCCTCAAAAAACAAAACAAAACAAAAAGCAGAAAAACCACACAGATACTGATAGAAACAACAAGAAGGAGAGAAGTAACTTTAAACAAATAAAATATATAAAATTATAATGGAAACCAATTGTGATGAAATGCAGTTATCAAAATATATTCTTAAAACTGCAAATCCACAGATGCTAAGTTAAGAGCCTTTAATATATGTTGTTTTTTTAGCTTTCCCTGATTTTACCATATGACCAGCTTTTTTTTTTTTTTTGACAATACTTTAATCAGGAATATTATCAAAAGTGTTTTAAAAAAGATAAATATTTTGCATAATAATGAACAATTGTGTGTATGTGTGTGTGTGTATGTCATGTACATGTGTATACAGAGAAAATCTTTACTATAATTTTTTTTTACTGATGGCTAAATCAAGTCCATCTAGATCCATAGTGTCTGAGATTGGATGTATAGTAAAAAATAAACAGCAAAAATAAAAATAAAAAAATCTAATATTGGTCAAGATAACAGGTTTAATATACTACTACATTGATGAGATTTTTTTTTAAATACAAGATTTAATTTCTAGAAAAATATTCGTACCTGTACAGAAACATTCATTTGATGTATCTATTTGTAATGGTATAACATTGTCATTGAAAAATGATAATAAATTTCAGTCTCAGCTCTGCTGTCAGAGTAAACTTGGGCAAGGTATTTAACCTTTTTATATGTCCATTTACTCCTCTCTAAAATGTAAGGATTAGATTAGATGACTAAGTCTTTATAGGAAATGACATAAACGAAGATTGGCAGAACCAGAATTTTATGCAAATTAATTATTAACGATATAAAAATAGAAAACTAAGGTTAAAATAGAACTTCAGATATTTAAAGGGCTATACCCAGCAAAGGCATTTCTTGTTCCCTACTGATTTGTTTGGTTCTAATCTGCTTAAGATTGTATGTGAAATTTTATTTCATATTTATAAATATAGAAGGTAAAAAAAAGTAGTTTCATAAGCAATTTTTAAAAATAGAATTTTGAAGAACTATTAACAGATTAGATAGTAACTGGCAACAATTATCTATTATTTCTGGTCTGGGATAGACCTATCTAAATTGATTATAGTTTGTCCTTTTACTTTGAAGCTTTTCACTTTTATGAACTCATTTTTCAGAATTTGGAAAACACAGTGTTTACATTGTAAGAATGAATAATGGTAACAGGTTAAAATGTTACTTGTTCATTCTCATAGCATCTTTAAAAAAGAAAAGTTTGGAGCAGCTAGGTGGCACAGTGGATAGAGCACCAGCCCTGAAGTCAGGAGGACCTGAGTTCAAGTCTGGTCTCAGACACTTAACACTTCTTAGCTGTGTGACCTTGGGTAAGTCACTTAAGCCCAATCAACCTAGGGGGTTGGGGAGGGGAAGAAAGCAAGAAAAATTTACAACATTATTTAGTTTTCAATTTCTCACTGAAATTTGCTACTCTCTTTGAGTCATCTGCTTAGATCAATTATAATTGTCGTGTGTGTGTGTGTGTGTGTGTGTGTCAGTGTGTGTCATGTACATGTGTATACAGAGAGAATCTTTACTATAATTTTTTTTTTTTTTTTTACTGATGGCTAAATCAAGTCCATCTAGATCCATAGTAATTCATGAGCATTAAATAAATTGTGATTTGGAGCACAGGGGAATGGGAGGCAATATCTTTTTCTTTAATTATTATAAAAACACAGTTTTAGAGCTCAAATGTCTGTTAATCTGATTTTCTTTAGCACTAACTATATCCCATTAAAATAGGTAGATAAATCCTAAAATAGAAAAAATAGTATAATGAATTTTCTACAAAGATGAAGTGAAGATTACCACTGAAGAAACAAATGTTTAAACAAAAAAAGAAAATTTTCAGCCTTCTAAATCACTTGACATTGTTAACTGCCTTCTTGAAGCTGTTTCATTCCTTAACTTTTATGCTCCTTGTTCTCTTCAAAGAAACTTAGAAGGATTTTCAATGGTCAGCTAGTTTTAGCAGTTCTCAGTAAGAATTCCCTCTATCATATATCTAGCTAATTTTTCATTCACACTTTTTTTTCCCCGAGGCAATTGGGGTTAAGTGACTTGTCCAGGGCCACACATCATTCAGACTTTTTTGATGACTTTTTCAAACCATCTTATTTCTTCTTCCCCATGAAAACCCTTCAGATATTTGAAGCTGGTTATTTTGTCCCCTCATCTTCATTTCAGACCGTTCTTACATGGCATAATTTCAGTGCCCTACACCATCCTGCTTGGCTACTTTCCTCTGATCATTCTCCATCTTATCACTTTCCCTAAAATGTGGCACCTAGAATCAAACAACTTTAAGTGTAGTTTGACTATGTTGGAAGAACAGAGAACACAATTGGATACTGTGATTCTCTTAATGAAGGCTAAGAGTATATTAACTTTTTGTCTACTGTGTCATACTTTTAATTCATATTGAATTTCTTATTCCCTAAAAATCAGATGTTTTTCAAGTGAACTATGAGCCCTATCTCTCTGTTCCTCTACTTAGTATGTTGTTGTTTTTTTAAACCTCCATTAATTTATCCCAATTAAATTACACTTCTTTTAATTCAGTTCCATGTTTTTTCCTGTCAATATCTTTTTAGATCCTGACATTGTCATCCAGCTTATTTACTTCCCTCCCCTTTTCTTCTCCCCCCCAAATCATTGATTTAAAAATGGCTAACAACATTGGGCCACACATAATCCTGTAGCACTAAGTTAAGATTTTCCAAGTTGATTATTATCAACTTGTTATCAAAGTTGATATCAATCTATTAATTACTATATTTTGCACTTGGTCATCCAACTATATACAATTTCCATATTTATCTGTCATCTAGTCCAAAGCTTCTTAAATTGTGGCCTGTGACCCCAGATAGGGTCATGTAACTGAATGTGAAGGTTGCAAAAAAAGTTTGGCAGCAGTAAAAAATATCAAATAATCCATCAAGATTTAATTCTTTATGTAAAAATAAGTGTATCCATCTCACTGGTATGCACATTTGGGTTTGTCTTTAATATATAGTAAAATTATATGTATACCTGTTTTAAAATAAATTTCTTTGTGATTTATTATCAGTAAATGTTTGATTTGTGTACCTTTTTTATATAGCTATATATATCTGGGGTCATGTAGAAATTTCTCAGGTAAACAGAAGTCATAAATGAAAAAAGTTTAAGAAGTCCTAATCTACTCCATATCTCTAGCTTGTGGACAAGTCTTAGAGACTTTTGTCAAGTACTGAGCTAAAATCTGGATAAATTGTATTTAATATGTTGTTCTAATCTTCCAGGCCTTCCAACATAGTATTAATAATAGTCTTTCATCAAAGCAGGAAATGAGGTTAATCTAACTTGATTTCCTCTCCCCATCCCCCCCCCCCAGGCAATTGGAGTTAAATGACTTGTCCAGGGGCATACAATCAGGAAGTGTTAAGTGTCTGAGATTGGACTTCAACTCCAATCCTTCTGACTTCAGCACTTAGCTGCCACCTAGCTGCCCTCTAACTTGATAAATTGACTATTAAAATAACATGGATAATTAGCATCTGAAAGAGGATTTGAAGTCAAATCTTCCTGACTCAAGTCCAACAGTTGTCTCCAAATTTTGGAGGAGTTCCAGCTATCTTCCAGAACCTCCTGACTTGACCAATAGCTAATATTATATTAAACTTCATTTAGAGAAGCATAGTATTCAGTTGTCCACTGTTTTTCTGTTCTTGTTAGAACACTGTATTCTAGATGAAGGAATTGGTCCTATGTGATTAGGACTTGCTTTTCTATACATTAACTATCCCTTTTATACATTCTAGAATTTTGCTATGACTCAATGACAAACATGCTAATCTATATTGTGTTTTTTTTTTCCTTTTGAAAATTAGAATATTTGCCTTTCACATTCTTATTCCATCTCTTTCATTCTCCACAATCTTTATGTAATCACTAAAAGTAGGTTAAGCAAATGCATTCTTTGCTTCATATTCTGAGATATCTTTTATCTTGGCTTCATCAAGGATAGATAGGAGCTCTCATCTTTTTACTTATTGTTTTCAGTTTTCTATAATTTTTCATGCTTTTCTCTTTTCTGCTATTATTATTCTATTCACATTGAGCAGCTACTCTGAATCTTTGAAGCTTCCATTTTTTCTGTTTCTAATAATTCCTTTGCATTCTCTTTCATTTTTGAAAGTCTTCCCCAAAATTCAGTTCTAGACTTTCAGTTCTTTCTATATTGTTCACTTGGAAATTTAGCCACTATTTCTCATCATCTCAGATATCACCTACATGGGCTGGTTACATCTCTATCTTTAGCCCTAATATTCTAGCTTTTTCATTCTTGAACATTTTCACTTAGGTTAGTTCTCAATTCACATGTCTTATAACCCAACTTAACCTATTCAGATTACTCAAATGAATTTGTGATCTTATTGTTTTGAATATTTCCTTTAACAATATAGATTTGTCTGTCCCGTGTGAGTCTTGTTCATGTCCTCTTGTAATAATGGAAGTCTTCCTTCCTTTCTCCTAATTTTATGAATATACTAGTCAGAGCAATTGAGCTGCCTACCTATCATTTGTATAGACACAGCCAGTCTAGTCGTAACCATTCAAATGTTTGGATAGGGTAGTACATTTGGAATCAAGAAGATTTGAGTTCAAATACTGCCTTAGATACTTATTAACTCTGTAGCTCTAAATAAATTACTTAGCCTCTCTCAACTTCCATTTTCTCATCTGTAAAATATGAATAATTATAATTTCTGTATCATAAGTTGGAAGGATCAAATGAGATTTTATATATATATGCTTTGTAAATATTTTAAGCAAACATATAAACATTAGTTCTATGCTGTTATGGGGCTCAATGCAATCACTACAATATTTTCTGCAAGAAGGAGCATCTGGAAGAGGTTTACTCTTCAGAGGGAATCCCTCATTAATTTTTCTTTGGAATTTGGCAAACTCCTTTGGGCAAAGCATGTTTTATGTGTTGCCTGATATATATTATAAGAGGATTATTGAAAAAGGCTACTTCTATTATAGCATTCAAGGAATTTTGAATGATGTAAGTATATGAGAGACACTTTGTTAGAAGAGCCTTTAAATCAGGATTTTCTTCTTTTTAAAATAAACTGTGAAAGTTTATCTGTTTTTATCTTTGTCAATTGGAGAAGATAGATCTGATGTAGAATTCTGTTAAAAAAAAAAAAAAAAAACTTTCTATTACCCTTTATCAAAGACAGCTCCTTATGCACATATACAGCCAATTCTAATTGTCCTGATCTTTATCTGGCCACTGGACTCAGATGGCTCTGGAGGAGAAAGTGAGGCAGATGACCTTGCCCAGTCCTCCCTCACTTAAATGCAGTTCATTTACATATTTTGGCCTCACTTCTCTGAAGGACATGGTCCTCTTGGAAGATGAAGGACAAAACAACAGCAACAGTATAAGTGAAACTCATTAAGTTTTTGTGTAAAAGGTAGGCATTTGTTCTTTCTGTCACTTTTTAAAATAAAATACACAATTTTTTCCTCCAATTTTTCTTTCTCAGGAGTCTATGATCTCTTAAAATTTTATTTCCTCTAATAAGGCTCTCAATCTGTATATATTTGGTCCTTTCTAGCTTCTTTCCCTGTCCTTATTCTTGAGTTCTATTTCTTCTGCTGCTGTAAATAGATCTGGGATAATTAATTCAAGTGTGGTGATCTTGGTAGTGAAAAAATTCAATAGAAAATTTTTCATTTTCTTTATTTTGTTAATCTTTAACATTAATTTTTAAATGCCCTCAAAATTATTTGGATGTCTTGCCAAACTTTCTTTTTTGCAAATGATATCTTAATTTTTTTATTCATATGTAAAGATAGTTTTCAACAGTTATTTTTTATAAGATTTTCCATATTTTTATTCTTCCCCTCTCCTCAAGTCAGCAGTTTGAGATGTTATACATATACAGTTATGTTAAACATATTTCTTCATTAGTCATGTTATGAAAGAAGAATCCGAACAAAAAAGAAAAGGGGGGGGGGGGGGAAGGTGAAACAAACATGCTGCCATCTGCATTCAAATTTTCTCTGGGTGTGAATAGTATTTTCTCACATGAGTCTTTTGGAATTGTCTTAGATTGTATTGCTGAAAAGTGTTAAATATCGTAGTGGATCATTATATAGAGTTGCTCTTTCTGTATACACTGTTCTCCAAGTTCTGTTCACTTCATTCAATATCAGTTCATGTAGGTATTTACAGATTTTTCTAAAATCTGCCTGTTTATCATTTTTTATAGCACAAATAGTATTTTATTTTAGAAATATTTTTTATTTTTTATTTTTTAGCATTGACAATTGCAAAACCTTTTATTCCAATTTTTCCCCTCCTTCCCTTCCCACCCTCTCCCAGGTAGCAGGTAGACCAGTACATGTTATATATGTTAAGGTATATGTTGAATACAATATATGTATACATATCCATACAGTAAAATAGGATTTTATCACAGAATTCATATACCACAACTTATTCAACTATTCCCCAAATGATGGGTAGTCCCTCAATTTCCAATTCTTTGCCATCACAAAAAAGAGCTTCTATGAATATTTTTATACATGTAGATCCTTTCCCCCTTTTTTTTATCTCTTTGAGACCTAGTAGTGGTATTGCTAGATCAAAAAGTATGTACAATTTGATTACCCTTTGGGCATAGCTCAAACTGCTCCCCAGAATGGTTGGATTGCTTCACAGCTACACCCACAATGCAATAGCGTTTTAATTTTCCCATACTTTCTCTAACATTTGTCATTTTCCTTTTCTGAGTTGTTTTCATTTGTATTTCTCTAGTTAAAAATGATTTAGAACATATTTTTCATATCATTATTGAGACCTGCCTATTCATATCCTTTGACCATTTTTCAGTTGGGAAATTACTTTATTCTTATAGATTTGACTCAGTTTTCTCTATATTTGAAAAATGACTTACCAAGCTTTCTTTAAACTGTTTTTAGCTTAAACTGCTTCTCCCTGCTTTTTGAAACTTTACCACTATTAATTGTCATTATTCTTGATAAGATTTTATAAAGAAACTCATAGAAGCCTCTAGCCACTACCTCACATTATTTGTCAATTGAGGCAAATGTTAGCTAACTTGCTTTTTTAGGCTTTTTTGATTTTCTTTTTATAAGAATTGATCTATATCTCTTACACTCTTAATATATTTTGTTTTTTAGTACCCATTTTGCTGTCAAATAGTTTAAGATTGAATTGTTTCCAATGCATTCTTATTTTCTTCTCATTATGAGTTATCTAGTGTTTTATTAATTTTGATCTTTATTTTGGGGGTGGGTTTTTTGGTATTTTTTTAATAATAGCTTTTTATTTTCAAAACACATGCAAAAATAGTCCTCAACATCCACCCTGTAACCCTGTGCTCCAAACCTCTCTCCCTTTCTTCCTCCCTTTCCATCCCCCAGACAGCAAATAGTCCAATACTTGTTAAACATGTGCAATTCCTCTATACACACTTCCACATTTATCATGCTACACAAGAAAAATCACTGATCTTTATTTTTAATCAGGTTGGACCATATACAAACTGTGATCAATAATGAATCTTTTCCTGCCTGTTAAAACAAATTTCATTTTTGCAATGTTATCTGATGGCTTTACTATGTTCATAATGTTACTAGTTGTTTTCTTGGGGAAAAAACAAAGCCTTTGACATCTCACTTCTTGTTGATCAATGCTTTCCAATATATTCATCATCATTCTCATTCATTTTTGTCTTTTGAAATAATGGAATATCAAAGTGTTTGTTGGTATAATATTTGAAGGGATCAGATGTTCCTAGAAATTTTTTTCTTACTTCATTTTCCTTATAAATGTTGGTGAATAAAGTGCAGCTATTTTGATGGTAGTATTTTTGCAAGTTCATGAGCACTGCAATATGAAATAAGCAAATGTCCCATGAGATAGTTTCTTATTGCTTTATAATACATATATAAATATATATATATATATAAATAAGTATAATAAAATCAACTTTCCCACTTTCTTTCTTTTTTTTTTTCACAGAATGAGTCCCTGTGAACCTATCCTTTTTTCATTTAGGTTCAACTTTTTTCTAATGGTTTCATTTAATGCTTTGGGTCCTTCAGCAATATTCTCAATTACAGGCCATTGAATAATAACCTCACATTTAGCATCCCAGTAGCTAAAAATGTCCATAGATGATTCAAAATAATTTTTAGCATCTTTCCTTGTCACTTTGCCTCCATTACTGCAGAAGTTGAAAGGGATTACACAGGACTAAGGGCCTCGTTCCTCCCAAAATTCCTGTCAACATCCTTTGTTTTCCTAAAGGTAAATTCTCCCATTCAGACAGATTTGAAATTTCAGTAATCTTTTATTCTTCCTTCAGTTCATAACAATTGCAGTCACTAAAGTTCTGTTAATTCTGTCGCTTTCTAGTTGTGAGATTAGACAGTTCAGCCATATTAAGTTAATCATCTGTAAGTGACACTAATTACAGTACCAATGCAGTGTTGTTCAGCAATCATTTATTAAGCATCTATTGTGCTAAAATAGGTATTAGGGATATAAATATAATAGATAAAAACAGTCTTTAATGTTGAGAAGCTTACTTCAACTAGAAGGATACACATGTAATCAGAAAGCTTATATACATGATTGTTGACTAGGAGGAGAGCAGCAATAACAACCAGAATACTCAGGAAAGTCTTCTTTGGGGAAGTTCTATTTGAACTGATCTTTAAGTGAAACTAAGAAGTTTAAAAGGGAGAAATGAGCGGGTTCATTGTAAGCATAAAGAACATTGCCTTTTCAAAGACAAGGAGGATATTCCAGGCAACAGGAATTAAATCAATTTGGCTGGAATATAGAATACAAAGAGGAAAATACACATATACATAGAGGAATGTACTTCAAAAATACTACCATGAGGCTCACATGGCAATATATATATCAAGGACTATATAAATAACCACAACAATACTTGACACATATTTACCTTGCATGTAACAGGTATTCAGTGAACATTTGTTGATATGATTTTCTGTCCATTAATACTTTAAAATTAAGCTCACAGTTTGTGTAGTCATTCCAAAAAAAAAAATTGCTACAACTAAAACTTTTCACAGGACCTAAATGTCATTTGATAAAAGTTGTGCTTGAATTTATTTATCCCTGCTTTTTCTCTTTGTTTAGAGTGAAAAGAAGGTGAAGACGACAGTACTAACTGCTGCACTTTTATTGTCTGGAATCCCAGCTGAAGTAATCAGTCGTTCCATGGATACCTATAGCAAAATGGGAGATGTTTTCACAGACCTTTGTGTCTACTTTTTCACTTTCATCTTCTGCCATGAACTGCTTGTCTTTTGGGGCTCTGAAGTTCCATGAAAGCTATAGAACCCATAAAAGCTAATTTTCTGTTCTCTACTAGTCTAAGGGAAAGAAACCGGTTTATACTTTTATAGTGTTATTACTTGATAGAAGTTGTAAAACTACTGGATTATGAATGGAATGGCAGGGTCTCCAGGTCAAAAGTTTTAGTTTTGTGGTTGTCCTAGTCCTGATATAAAGAATAGAGTACAAGTGTCATTCATTTATTTGTCTTATTCAATTAGAAGGTATATCTGTTGCCCTTGCCTACATTCCCCTCAGGTTGTATTCATTCTTTTTTGGCCTATGATAACATGACTAAGGTCTTTGTGCTCTTTGCAGAACTGTTAAACATTATCTTAGCCATCTCTAAGAATTGCTTTCAGCATTTGTTTTTCCTTCTCTTAAAATAAATGAGTCCATCTTATACATAAAATTAAATTGACTGTGTTTTCTAACCTCCTTATATATAATGTAACATCCAATAATTGAATGAAATAATCAAACATTAGCCAATTTCCTCATTTTTCCTCATTGAAAACACTTTAGTATTTTAGTCATATCTCTAATGTTTTCAAATAAAGGAATCCATTTGTTTAAATAAAATTGGAGGAGGCTTGGGAAGTTATCTGTTGTGTTTCTGCTGCTTAATTGGAATTTTGATATGGCATTCTAAATCAACTTTCATTAAATCTTGTTGATTTGGTCTCATATTATTCTTACTTTCTTTCATCTGAACAAGAAAATGATTTCTTTTTGATAACTTACTGGTTTAGATCTATATCACAAAAGCAGAGAAAAGTTTATATATTTTAATTGACGATAAATTTCCTCATTTAAGCAGTGTAAAATATGAAAGAATTGCTGCTAATTATATTTTCTTAGAGATTTTTATGGGGCTTTCTGTATTAGAAATATTCATTAATTCAATAGTTCTTTTAATCAAATTCAGAATTTTTTTTCCTTGTCCAATTTTATCTTGCTTCACATGCCCTAAATAGAGTTAATGAAGCGATAGAAACATCTCTATTTTCTATCCTTTGCTGCTCCTTTGCTCCAGTTCTTGCTGAGTTCAAGAATTTCACTTTGTTGAGGAACTTCTCATCAGGAAACTTGGATCTAAGAACTCGGCATTGTCTCAAAACCCCAACCTTGCTCATCTGAAACCAGCTCCAATCTCTGCAGCTCTCAGCTTTGCCAGGAAACCAGCTCCAATCTCTGCAGCTCTCAACTTTGCCAGGAATTCCATGTCATTCTGTTACTACTTTCAACCATTGCCCCACTTTGGGCCACTTGGCTTCCTTCTTTCATGGAGGCAATTATGGGAAGGTCCCCTTTCTTGGAACCCAGTCAAAATATATATAACTCTTCTCTTTGGATCTCATTTCTGGTTTTCTCTGTCATTCTCCCACTTCACCACTTTAAAAACCACACAGAGATCACAACAATGACTGCCCATGTCTCAATCAATCATACAGTAAAAATTATATTCAAGGAATGGACGTTAAAAAAAAGATGAAGAATTGAATAGAAACTAAACATAATTAAATTCTAAAGAATTGGTGAGTCAAAGAACAAAACAGAAATGATAATTTCATCAAAGAAAGGGACAGCGAGTATATCAAAATTTATGGGATGTACCAGTCTTACCTGATAAAGTTATATCTCTAAACATATTCATTATCAAAAGAATTAAAGGTCAATGAATTGAAAACAAAACTTTTAGACATCAGACCCAGAAAATAGAAATTATGAAAATAAAAGAAGAAATTAACAAGATTGAAAGGAAACAGACAAAACCACTGACTAAAGAAAAGTAAGGCTCTTTTTTTGAGGGGGAGAAACAAAATAGATAAACCATAGCTAATTTGATTTTGAAAAAGGATAAAAACCAGTGTCAAAAATGAAAAAAGGTAAATTACCAATAAATAAAATGATAAAAAAAAAAAAAACTTGAACTTATAGGCTAATAACAACTAACAAGGGATATAGACAAAATATAAATTACTAGAACAGTATTTGAGAAGCATATCTCAGAAAAATAAAGTTGAACAAGCCATAAAAAGTCCAAAATAAAAATCCTTGAACCACTTAAGCAAATTATATCATATTTAAAGAATAATTCCAGTAAATAAACATTGGAATAGGCTTCTACCTAATTTTTTCGGTGATAGAAATATGGTCTGGATACCTAATAGAGGAAGAGGGGGGAAAAAAGACCATATTCCTACTGAATATTGAAGTAAAAATTTGAAAAAAAACTTGCAAAGAGGCCAAAATAGCATATTGGGAAAACTAGACATAACAAGAACAGAAAGCACATGATTATGTTAATAAATGCAGAAAAAACTTTTGATAAAATTCAGCATTAATTTCTGTTAAGAAATAAATGGTGCTTTCCTTAAATGTTGTATGACAAGAATGGTTTCAGGGCAACATATCAAAATTCATATGGATTGTTGCAGAATAAAGGAAGCAGAATCAAAAGTTATACATTAACAAAAATATAAAGACATCTTTGAAACACTTAAGAATTTGAATCAGTACAATAACTACAATTCTAGAAAACTCTTGACGAAATGAAGGAAATTAGAAAGTTCTGTCTGTCTATATTCCAGTAAAAACCAGTGACTTAAGGGAAATGGATGCTATACACAGATGAGAGAGGTGGTGAATTCAATTTTTAAAAAAATATGGCCATTACAAGAAATTTGTTTTGCTTGACTGTATATGTTTGTACAAATGTTTTATTTTTCTTGCCTCATTGATATTGGTTGAGGGAGGTATTGGCAGGAGTGAATCGTTGTGAAAATAAAATTGAATTTAAAAAAATGTATCTAAAACTAAGAGAAAAGTGATAGAGAAAAACTGGAGGCCTTTCTGTTAAAAACTGGAATAAAGCAAGGATATTCATTCTCACTATTATTTGATATGGAAATATAGAAATGCTACCTATATTAAAAAGAAAAAAGTTGAAGGGATACAAATAGGAAAAACAACAATTACTACTTTTTGCAGATGAAATATTTAGAGAAACTTAGGTCAAATAAAAAGGAAAATGCATTACATAAAATAAATCCGGGGCAGCAAGGTGGCGCAGTGGAATAGAGCACCAGTTCTGAAGTCAGGAGAACCGGAGTTCAAGTTTGATCTCAGTTACTTAACACTACCTAGCTGTGTGACCTTGGGCAAGTCACTTAACCCCAATTGCTTCAGCAAAAAAAAAAAAAAAAAATCAAAATAAATCCATGTAAATCATAAGAATTTCTGAATATTATCAATAAAAAGAAAATTCATAGAATGTATAAATTATTTGGAAGTCTACCTACCTAGACATGGAAACTATATGAATAAACATAAAAATTTTACCGAAATACAGAACTGGATAGAAAATGTTCATTCATGCATAGTCCAAATCAATAATGAAAATTATATTGACTAAACTAACTTATTCTACTATAATACCAATCAAAATGTTAAAGTAATATTTCTTTTTTAAATTTTAATAGCTTTTTTATTTATAAGTTATATGCATGGGTAATTTTACAACATTGACAATTGCCAAACCTTTTGTTCCAATTTTTCTCCTCCTCTTCCCTACCCTCTCCCTAGATGGCAGGATGACCAATACATGTTAAATATATTAAAAGTACAAATTAAATACAAAATAAGTGTACATATCCAAACCATTATTTTGCTGTACAAAAAGAATCAGACTCTGAAATATTGTACAATTAGCCTGTGAAGGAAATCAAAAATGCAGGCAGACAAAAATATAGGGATTGGGAATTCAATGTAATGGTTCTTAGTTGTCTCCCAGAGTTCTTTCGCTGGGTGTAGCTGGTTCAGTTCATTACTGCTCCATTAGAACTGATTTGGTTCATCTCATTGCTGAAGATGGCCAGGTCCATCAGAATTGATCATCATATAGTATTGTTGAAGTATATAATCTTCTGGTTCTGCTCATTTCACTCAGCATCAGTTTGTGTAAGTCTCTCCAGGCCTTTCTGAAATCTTCCTGCTGGTCATTTCTTACTGAACAATAATATTCATATACCACAATTTATTCAGCCATTCTCCAATTGATGGGCATCCACTCAATTTCCAGTTTCTGGCCACTACAAACAGGGCTGCCACAAACGTTGCTGCACATACAGGTCCCTTTCCCTTCTTTAAGATCTCTTTGGGATATAAGCCCAGTAATAACACTGCTGAATCAAAGGGTATGCACAGTTTGATAACTTTTTGAGCATAGTTCCAAATTGCTCTCCAGAATGGCTGGATGTATTCACAATTCCACCAACAATGTATTAGTGTCCCTGTTTTCCCACATCCCCTCCAACATTCCGCATTATCTTTCCCTATCATTCTAGCCAGTCTGACAGGTGTGTAGTAGTATCTCAGAGTTGTCTTAATTTGCATTTCTCTGATTAATAATGACTTCGAGAATCTTTTCATATGGCTATAAATAGTTTCAATTTCTTCATCTGAGAATTGTCTGTTCATATCCTTTGACCATTCATCAATTGAGAATGGCTTGATTTCTTATAAATTAGAGTCAATTCTCTCTATATTTTGGAAATGAAGCCTTTATCAGAACCTTTGACTGTAAAAATGTTTTCCCAGTTTATTGCTTCCCTTCTAATCTTGTCTGCATTAGTTTTGTTTGTACAAAAACTTTTCAATTTGATATAATCAAAATTTTCTATTTTGTGATCAGTAATGATCTCTAGTTCTTCTTTGGTCATAAATTCCTTCCTCTTCCACAGGTCTGAGAGGTAAACTATCTTGTGTTCCTCTAATTTATTTATAATCTCATTCTTTATGCCTAGGTCATGAACCCATTTTGACTTTATCTTGTTGTACAGTGTTAAGTATGGGTCAATGCCTACTTTCTACCATACTAGTTTTCAATTTTCCCAGCAATTTTTGTCAAACAGTGAGTTCTTATCCCAAAAGCTGGGGTCTTTGGGTTTGTCAAACCCTAGAGTATTAAGGTTATTGACTGTTTTGTCTTTAAAGTATTATTTCAATTTAATACAAAACATTGAGATTTATCTAAAGGAACAAAAAGTAAAAAAATCTCAATGGAAATAATGGAAAAAAATGAGAAAAGATTTCCTGGCAATACCAGATCTTAAAACTATACTACAGAGCAGTAATCATCAAAAACATTTCCTATTAGTTTAAAAATAGGTTACTTTATGGAAAAATGAAATTTATATTAAAGAAAATGAACCTCGGCACCATAGCAGCTAATGTTCTTTAAGGTTTGAAAAATCATATTTATAATCTTGTTTTATCCTCACAGCAACCTTGGGAGATAGGTGCTATCATTATCCTTAATTGACAGATGAGGAAATCCACAAACTGAGGTTAAACGATTTTCCCAGTATCACACAATTACAATCTAGGCTGGCTTTGAAGTCAAGTCTTCCTTACTCCAGATGTCTATTATTTGACCACCCAAACCCAAGCTACTGGAGAAAGACTTATTTTTCAATGAACACTGATGGGAAAAATTAGAAAACAGTTTGGCAAAAATTAGGTTTAGAGCAACAACTTATAATGCATGCCAAAGCAATGCCAACTGGATATAAGATTTAGATAATAAAAAAGTCACAAATTAGAGAAGCTAAGAAGTTACCTTTCAGATCTATGAACAGAAGAATAGTCCATTACTCTTCCAAATAAGGGATAGAGGCTTACAGAAGACAAAATGGACAATTTTGATTACAAAAAGTTTTTTGTTGTTGTTGAAGCAATTGGAATTAAGTGATTAGCCCAGAATCACACAGCTAGTAAGTGTTAAGTACCTGAGGCCAGATTTGCATTTAGATCCTCCTGACTTCTGGGCTAGTACTCACTGTGTCATCTAGCTGTCCCTAAATTTTTTTTTTTTTTCAAAAACAAAATCAATGAAGCTAAGATCAGAAAAGAACTGAGGGAAAAATTATGCGCAAACATTTCCAAGATCTTATATAAGAATGATGGCGAATGAAAAAATAGCACATGACAACCCTTTAAATATTTGAAAATAGATATATAGATACATAAGAATGGTATTCAAATTTATGAGAACAAAAACTATTCTTAATGACCAAAAAATATGAGTTTTCAAAGGAAAAGATTCAAGCTTTCAACAAATTTTAAAATGTTTCTAACCATTAATACTAAAATGCAAAATAAAAGAACTCTAATCTTGTAACTCATCAAATTGGTGAAAATGACAAATGAAAAATGACAGATATTGGAGGGGCCGAGACAAAACAGGAATATTGATAGTGTAACTATGAATTAAAGTAACCATTCTGAAAAGCAATTTGGAACAATACCTCAGTCATTAAAATCGTATCCTTTGACCCAACTATGCTGCTTATAGAAGACTCCAAGGAGATCAAAGAAAAAGGAAAAGTATAAAATATACTTTCTATAGAAATTAATGTATTATAGCTGGGTTGTTGGGTTTTTTAGTCATGGCAAAGGGTGTACCCATTAGGGAATGGATTAAATGTATATATTATACACATATTATGATAGAAGATTATAATGGAATATTATTGGACTATAAGAAATTATGAAAAAATTTCAGAGAAATTTGGGGAGATTTAAAGGTACTTATGTTAGGTCTAGTGAACAGAATCAGTGTATACATTAACAGCAACAAAGTAACGGACAACTTTGTAAAATTTAAGAACAATGACTTAATGTTCATTCACAATTTCAAAGTACTAAAGATGAAATATGCTACCTATTTTCTGATAGAAAGATGATGGATTCAAGATACAAATGAGACATACACTTTTTTACATTATTAATGAAGGGATGTATTTTACTTTCCATATTTGTTACAAGGGCTTTGATTTCCTTTTTAACTGGGTGGGGGAGAGGATCACAAAAGAACAAAAATGAAAAGAGAGAAGGAAAAACAAGAAATAATAGAAAAGCTTTTTAATTTATGCTAAATAAGTCCTCAAAAGAAAAAAAACAAATTCTATATCAGAGAAGTCAAACATAGAGTCCATAATGGCAACAGCTCCAAGTGTGACCTGAATCAGATTAAAATATAATTAGCAAATAATTTTTTAAAGTAGATAAATATACAATAAAATATATATTACATTTTAAAACGAAATGTCTGATCTGCTTAGATCTTCTGTGTGAGTTAGTGGCTTCTGTTTCCATTTGAGTTTCACACCACTGCTTTACACAATAAAGATTCAGTTTCACATAAAATTCCCCTTTGTATTACTGTGCAAATGAATATTTTATTTGGTGTTAAGTTCAGAATAAAAAAAAATTAAGGAAATTAAAGTGTTAAATTGGTTCCTTTTTGGTTGATAAAAATATTTTAAAAAGAAATTTCAATTGCTTGGAAAGGAGGGTTTTTCCCCTCTCTATATCTAGCTAAAGGAAGAATTGTTTCATAATGAAATCTTACTATGTCACAAGTATTTGGTTAGTCCATGTTCATCCAACATATTATTAAGGTTGCTTATGAACATATATAACTTTCTCCCCTGAATCTTTGATTTTCTTGGCTAAGTTTCCCCAGGTTCTTAAACCTCATATGTCTTGGTTCCCAGACCCTTAATTGTGGTTGCTCTCTGCTTTCTAGCTTACCAATGTTTCTCCTAAACTATGACACAGATCTAAATATAATTCTCCAGATGTGATCTGGCCAGGGCGGAATATAATAACTTTCAAAATAGTCCAAAATCACAGTTTTTGTAACTATTATATTATACTGTTGACGCTTATTAAAAAATCCACTTATGTCCCTATCACTTCTACAGACAAATTGCTATCTGTCCCCACATCTTTTCCATCTCATTTTTCTGAGATTGAATTATTGAATCCAAGTGTGAGATTTTACATTTCCTTATTAAATTTTATTCTGGCAATCAAAGGATCATACATCTAAAAGATTGCCAAATCTTGTCTTTTGCTATTTCTATAACTATATCTTCTGTTCTCCATTCATATTGCCATCAATTTAGTTTCGGCTGAGAAAAATCAAATATTGATTTGATATTTTATATTTGCTTCCACTCTTTAGGTGATTATATTCTGTATTTTACATAACAACATGGGACCTCTTCTGTCTCTGAGTGAAGAAGGTCATGAATTCCAATGTTTAGTTTTCCTCAATTTAGATGCAAAAATTTTGTTTTCCCTGGTAATCACTTTTAATCAAAGAATACTCTCAAGTTTAGATGTTCAGTGCTTTCAAGGAACATTATAATTCTGATGGAATTGTTGTCTCAGAACCACATGCAAACCACTTTATGTCAAAGGAACTTGTTATCTCTCGTAACTTCAGCATTGAAAAAATTCTGTGACATCTTTGTGCAATCTTTTAAGATTCATTAACTGATCTGATACATCCCTACAAGATATACTAGCCACCTTTGCCCATTCTTACCAATTAAAAAGAGGCCTTACCTCACTTCAAGAATTTAAAAAGATTGTTGTTCCTGGTGCACTATCACTAGCTTCCAGATTTTTTTTTTTAATTTTAATTTTATTTTATTTAATAATAACTTTGTATTGACAGAATCCATGCCAGGGTAATTTTTTACAACATTATCCCTTGCAGTCGCTTATGTTTCGTTTTTTCCCCTCCCTCCCTCCACTCACCCCCCTCAAGATGGCAAGCAGTCCTATATATGTTAAATATGTTGCAGTATATCCTAAATACAATGCATACTTGCAGAACCGAACAGTTCTCCTGTTGCACAGGGAGAATTGGATTCAGAAGGTAAAAATAACTCGGGAAGAAAATCAAAAATGCAAATAGTTCACATTCGTTTCCCAGTGTTCCTTCTTTGGGTGTAGCTGTTTTTGTCCATCATTTATCCATTGAAACTTAGTTAGGTCTCTTTGTCATAGAAATCCACTTCCATCAGAATACATGCTCATACAATATTGTTGTCGAAGTGTATAATGATCTCCTGGTTCTGCTTATCTCACTTAGCATCAGTCCATGTAGGTCTCTCCAAGCCTCTCTGTATTCAACCTGCTGGTCATTCCTTACAGAGCAATAATATTCCATAACATCCATATACCACAATTTACCCAGCCATTCTCCAATTGATGGGCATCCATTCATTTTCCAGTTTCTAGCCCTACAAACAGGGCTGCTACAAACATTTTGGCACATACAGGTCCCTTTCCCTTTTTTAGTATCTCTTTGGGGTATAAGCCCAATAGAAACACTGCTGGATCAAAGGGTATGCACAGTTTGATAACTTTTTGGGCATAATTCCAGATTGCTCTCCAGAATGGTTGGATTCGTTCACAACTCCACCAACAATGCATCAGTGTCCCCGTTTTCCCGCATCCCTTCCAACATTCATCATTATTTTTTACTGTCATCTTAGCCAACCTGACAGGTGTGTAGTGATATCTCAGAGTTGTCTTAATTTGCATTTCTCTGATCAATAGTGATTTGGAACACTCTTTCATGTGAGTGGTAATAGTTTCAATTTCATCATCTGAAAATTGTCTGTTCATATCCTTTGACCATTTATCAATTGAAGAATGGCTTGATTTTTTATAAATTTGAGTCAGTTCTCTATATATTTTGGAAATGAGGCCTTTATCAGAACCTTTAATTGTAAAGATGTTTTCCCAGTTTGTTGCTTCCCTACTAATCTTGTTTGCATTCGTTCTGTTTGTACAAAGGCTTTTTAATTTGATATAATCAAAATTTTCTATTTTGTGATCAGTAATGGTCTCTAGTTCATCTTTGGTCACAAATTTCTTTCTCCTCCACAAGTCTGAGAGATAAACTATCCTATGTTCCTCTAATTTATTTATAATCTCGTTCTTTATGCCTAGATCATGGACCCATTTTGATCTTATCTTGGTATATGGTGTTGTGTGGGTCCTTGCCTAATTTCTGCCATACTAATTTCCAGTTATCCCAGCAGTTTTTATCAAATAATGAAATCTTATCCCAAAAGTTAGAATCTTTGGGTTTGTCAAACACTAGATTGCTATAGTTGACTATTCTGTCTTGTGAACCTAACCTTTTCCACTGATCAACTAATCTATTTCTTAGCCAATACCAAATGGTTTTGGTGACTGCTGCTTTATAATATAATTTTAGATCAGGTACGGACTAGCTTCCAGATGAAGATGAATCCCATAAAGAAATCCAGCAATCCTCTAAAACAGAATGTTAGACCCATATGAGTGAGCTAGCCAACTTTTCATAAGGTAACCAATGATGTTTTCCTCATCCCTATCATGCTGCCAACAAATAATCAATTGTATCATTTCCTCACCTACACCATTTTGTTTTTTTTGTTTATAATGCTTACAAGAAGAAGCTGTCTCTTCTTCAGGGTCTTTTGGTCTAACAGAGGTAGCCATTTAATCTGCTTTGTTAAAAGATTTATGCCCTGCTAATAAACTGTTATCTTGCTTGGAGAAACTGTGCCCTAGGTTACCGTTATTGAATTTCACTAACAATAAGGCCCTTATCACCTTTTGCCTTAAAAAATATTGAGATAGCTTATTATTTGGTATTTGTATCTCAAGTCTCCATTTTATCTTCATATGTCTCTCTCATCCTGGATTATCTACATAGGGTGGCCTGACATGATTAAACCTGCTCAAACTACTGACAAAGAGATCATACTATATTTAGAAGTGTCAGCTCTTTCATTTTCTTGAGGTTTATGTTCACATTATTGGTGTTATCTTTAACAAATAGTTCTATTGCAGGGGTGAGGTTGTGTGGAAGAAAAAAAATTTTAGCCAGTTTTAACTAATACTGAACTTGACTGAATTGAACTTAAGTCTGCCAGAAATAATTTTATTCCATTTATATTTTAATCTTTTCTTAATGAAGAAAGGAGAATCTTAGCATTAAACACTTCTGGTATGTGGGAAGACAATATAAGAGAAGAATTAAGTTTAGGTTATCAATCAAAATACATTTCTCTAAGAAAGATCCTTTCTTTTATATAATAACTTTTTATTTTTCAAAATATATGCAAAGATAGTTTTCAACATTCATCCTTGCAAAACTTTGTGTTCTATTTTCCTCCCTCCCTCCTTCCTTCTCCTTCCCCTAGACAGCAAGTAATCCATTATAGCTTAAACATGTACAATTTCTCTAAACATATTTCTATCTTTATCATGTTGCACAAGAAAAATCAGATCCAAAAGGAAATGAATGAGAGAAAAAAAATCAAGCAAGCAAACAACAAAAAGGTTAAAATACTATATTGTGAACCACATTCAATCCCCATAGTCCTTTCTTTGGATGCAGATAGCTCTCTCCATCACAAGTCTGTTGGAACTGGCCTGAATCATCTTACTGTTGAAAAGAGCCAAGTCCATCAGAATTGGTCATCACAGAGTGTTCTCGTTGCTGTGAACAATGTTCTTTTGTTTCTACTCACTTTACTTAGCATCAGTTCATGTAAATCTGTCCAAGCCTTTCTGAAATCATTCTGCTGTTCATTTCTTATAGAATATTCTATTACATTTATATACTATAATTTATTCAACCATTCCCCAACTGATGGGCATCCACTCAATTTCCAGTTCCTTGCTGTAATGTTCAGGCTAGCTTTCTGGAGGTCCTCTGGAAGGACCTTGGTCTCAGCAGGATAGACACCACAAAAATGGACAAAAATAGGGTCTAAAGTCTTTATTGTCTCTTACACAGTCTATTTCATGTCATAGTCTGATCCAGCAGTCTAGCAGTCTGGCAGTCTGACAGTCTGACAGTCTCAACCACTCTTCCCCCCTCCCACCCAATCCCCCCTGCTTCCTCAGTGTGACTTTGTCCCCACTTTAAATATCCTATTAAAATTACATCATTACAATATACTGAGTATGTGTGAACTAGAGAACCATTATATCACCATGCTAAGCACTAAGTATATGTATACTAGAGAACCATTATCTTATCAATTCCACTGACTTCACCCCTTGTTTCAAGTATAATTCTCCAGACTTCTGGCTCTCTACACCTTGCCACTACAAAAAGGACTGCTACAAATATTTTTGCACATGTGGGTCCTTTTCCCTTTTTTGTAATCTCTTTGGGATACAGACCCAGTAGAGCCACTGCTGGGTCAAAGGGTATGCACAGTTTGATAACCCTTTGGGCATAGTTCCAAATTGCTTTCCAGATTAGTTCACAAATCCATCAACAATGTATTAGTGTCCCAGTTTTCCCTTATCTCCTTCAGCATTTATTGTTATCTTTTCCTATCAGAAAGACCCTTTCTTAAATTCTTATTATTTTCAGTTTTACTAAAAATGAGGTGTTAAATATGCTTCTTCTATTCTCCCTTTTGTGCTATTTGCACAGTTTTGAGCACATTTATTCATTCTAGGATAACAAATTTGTATCTGATAATAAGAGCAAAAGAGCCTGAAGTCGGGAGCTTATTATGTTCCAAGTTTTGTGTTAAACTCTGGAGGTACAAAGAAAGGAAAAAAAACCCCTCCATAGTCCCTTTCTTCAAAGGATTCATTTCAAATTGGAGAGACAACATGGAAACAACTGTGTCCATTTATCTGATTGATTGATTGGTTTTGTCTTTTGTGTTCAAGGAAGATCTAAATAACATCACCTTAGAAGTCAAGGTATACATATTTTTGTCCAATTGTGGCTGATCAAACCAATACAAACTGTAATGGCTCTATCACAAGTCTGACACAAATAGTCTATGTGAGCATTTGGAGTGAAGATGTCTCTAAATTTGTGCATTTTCTATTTTGAGCTACTGCAATTCTACATTGTTCATGGAAGACAGAACCTTTTTTGATGTGGACATACTATGATGGACAAGTATCAATGTCTTCTATGACTCACAAACAGTTTCAAAGTTCTTCAGAGAGATCTTGAGAATATACTTGTATTGTTTCTTCTGACCTTCATGTGAACACTTGCTTTATGTGAATTGTCTGTAAAATAGTCTTTTAGGTAAATTTACATTTGACATTTGAACAATGTGGCCAGCTCATCGGAGATGTACTCTCTGCAATGGAGTTTAAATACTTGGCAGTTCAGCTTGAGAAAGGACCTCATTACCATTACATAGAATTTCCAATCCCTCTATTTTTGTCCACCTGCATTTTTTATTTCCTTCACAGGCTAATTGTACATTATTTCTAAGTCCAATTTTTTTTTTTTTGTAGAGCATAATAACTGTATGGACATGTATACATATATTGTATTTAACTTACACTCTAACATATTTAACATGTATTGGTCAACCTACCATTTGGGGTGGCAGGAAGGAGGGGAAAAGTTGGCACAAAAGGTTTTGCAATTGTTAATGCTGAAAAATTACCCATGCATATAGCTTGTAAATAAACAGCTATAATTTTAAAAAATGGACAAACACTTTTAAAGACCAAAAAAAAAAAAAAAAAAAAAGAGAAAAGGGACTTTGTTGTCTGGTACCTTATCTTACCAGGTGATCTTCAGAATCTTCCTAAAATAATTCAAATAGGAATGATTCCATTTCCTGGCATGATGCAGATATACTATTGTGTGGTTCAGGCACCATTTAATAAAAAAAAAAAAAGCTAGAGATCTCTAGAAGCAAAGCAAAGTTTATTATATGTTCTCCCGAGAATAGGGCGTCCCACTCATGGAGCAGATAATAGAAGGGAGGAAGCACAGGACAGGGTCAACACTTTTAATCCCTAACAGAAATATCCCCTCCCACCACTGACCCTCATCCTTATTGGCTGAGGATCTTACATTCTAAATGTGGGAACTACCCAAGAAATTGAACTTGACCAATAAATAAATAGTTGCCCATATTTGACCAAAACAGGAAGACACTGATGTCATAGGAGGATAACAATGGGACTTAAGTATACCCTTAGAGAATAGCAGGGAGGGAACTTAAGTATGCCCTTGACTTAATGCTTAAAGTCCTTCAGGCCTACTCAAACTTTGAAATAGATGAAGCCTTACTTGAGTTTCACAAATGTCTTAAAAGATCTCACCTCATCTCATTTACTATCAAGTTTCACAGGCATATAACAACGAAGTACTATAGTATTGTAGTTTTGTAGGCAGTCTTCTCTATTTTCCTTCAGAGCTTCTCAAACACTGAGCTAGCTCTGGCAATGTGTACATTCCTAGAAAATATACTGCCAAGCATTGAAAATCTCTCAATGTGCTGTAACTAATGGTTCCACATATGGATGGTACAAGTTCTGGCTGGTAAAGAACCTCTATTTTCTTGGTTTTCATTTTCAGGTCAAAGTTAGTATAAGCAGCAGAGAATCCATACTCATTTGTAAACAAAATGTCATGTACCAGTTCTCCTTCCACTTTAAAAACAAAACAAAACAATAGCTCTTTACAAAACACATTCAAAGATAATTTTCAACATTCACCATTGCAAAATCTTGTGTTCCAAATTTTTCTCCTTCTCTTCCCTCCTACCCCAAGACAGTAAGTAATCAATATAGCTTAAAATGTGCAGTTCTTCTATATATGTTTCCACATTTATCATACTGCACAAGTAAAATCAAATCAGAAAAAAAATGAGAAAGAAAACAAAATACAAGCAAACAACAAAAAGATGGAAATACTATATTGTGATCTACTTTCAGTCCCCACAGTCTTGTTTCTGGATCCAGATGCTTCTCTCCATCACAAGTCTATTGGAATTGGCCTGAATCACCTCAAAAAAAAAAAAAAAAAAAAGAGCCATGTCCATCAGAGTTGATCATCACATAATCTTGTTGCTGTATATACAATGTTCTCTTGGTACTACTCACTTCACTTAGCATCAATTCATGAAAATCTCTCTGGGCCTTTCTGAAATCATCCTGCTGATCATTTCTTATAGAACAATAATATTCCATAACATTCATAAACCCTAACTTATTAGCCATTCCCCCACTGATGACATTCTTTCAGTTTCCAGTTTCTTGCCACTACAAAAAGGGCAGCTACAAACACTTTTGCATATGTGGGTCTTTTTCCCTTTTTTATGATCTCTTTATCTCCTTCCACTTTAATCTTGGCTTTTTCAAGTTAAATAATTTACTGTTAGTGCAATAGCTGACCTCGATGCCATTTTTTGTTCTCATTGAAGGATTCTGACATCATTGCTAAAAACATTCATTGGTGATTGGAAAAGAACTAGAGCAACATCCATTATCAAGAGCCTATGCAAATATGCCATTGTGGAATTTATAAGATATATGCAGTATTAAGTGGGAATTAATCTCAGAAGGAAGACACTAGTAATTGGAGGGGAACCAGGAAAGATTTCTTGAAGATGAAATTTGAACTTGAGCTATGAAGAAAGCCAGGGAAGTGGGGAGGCAGAGATAAGGAAGGAGAACTTTTTAGATCTATCTCTAATTCTAGTATTTTCTTAATTCAGATATTATATTGGTACAAAATAGAGCATTTGTTAGTCATTGAACATTCAACAAATGGAGCTTTCCTTTGTCCTTACACAGTAAAGAAATTCAACAAGGATATGGCTGGACTTAACTTACCTTCTCTGGGCAAAGCCCCTGATTTATGTCCATAGGGAAACACATTTGATTAGCAAGACAAGGTTAAATTACTCTAATGGACTTTAGATCTTTACCATGTCCTTAGGACCTAGGCTTCAGATGGCTGGAATTTTTTATACTCTTAGAAGATAAGGAAACTATTTTAGGTAAACCTAGGCTAATCAGATGCTAAGAACAGCTTTATCCTAGGCCAAGGAGGAAGAAGCAAGGAATACAAAGAAAGTTATATCAGAGAAACTGAGGCCAATCACATAAACCAATTAAGTCCAGGGTACACATTTGTTTTCTTTTTGGAAAACCCTCCCTAGTTGTGGAGAGGGAAAAAACTATGTTGGTATTAGGGAAATGTTGGCCCTATCACATTAAAGATAACTGGTGAAAAGGCCCAGAATCAGGGAAATGGGGTATTATATGCAAGGAGCAGCAAGGTTATTGCCATTGAATTGTAGATTATGTATGTATATGATAGTGAAGGGAAGGCAGGAGAGAATGATTGTACTTAAGGAATTCAAAATTGATTTTTGAGGAAAAGATAAAGAGTTCTGTTTTTAACAAGTTGACTTTGATCAGTTTACAAGACATTCAGGGAGTTGATGATATGAAATTCAAGTCAGGAAAGTGAATGAAGATTTTGGATAAATAGATTTGAGAACCATAATAGAAATGATAATTGAATTCATAAGAACATGAGTTCTTAATATAAGAACCATGGATCTGTGGAGAAATTTCAGGGAGTCTGTAAACCTTAATAGGAAAAACATATATCCTTTTATTTTTATTGGTTTCTAACTGAAATTATCATTTCCTTACATTATGATTTTTAAAAAATTATTCTGAGGTCATAGGTTCTAAGAGTCCATGACATCAAAGTATAAACACTAAAAAGAAGAGTGTCCAGGACAGATACTTGGGGGATACCCATAGTTAAGGGGCATGACCTGGAGGAAGATCCAACAAAAGAGACTGAGAGAGATCAGTCAGACAGGAAGAAAATCAAGAGAATAAAATGTCATTAATATACAGAAAGGAGAAAATATAAAGAAAAGGGTGACTGCCAAAGGCTACAGAGAGACAAAAAAGATTGAAGATTGTGAGAAATAATTATTTGGACTTCTACCCCAATTCCAGTCAGTATTAGTCAATTTGAGAGCATTATATCAAAGTTCTGCATATAAGGTCCCAGAACTAGGAGCTGAAGATTCTAAATTCACTTGCTTAACTATAGGAAGCTAACAAAAGACTTTCTACCCTTGTTTTTTCTTGTCATGGTGACAAAATCCACTTTGGCAGAAGAAGAAGACAATTACGTGGAAAATCCCCCAAAATATTTTTGTACTTTGGACCAATCCTTTGTCCAATAGAAGTAGCTAACCATCTTATGACTACTTAGGTCACTGACTGTGTTACCTTGTATCATTTCTCCTGCCCAGTCTAAGGAGAAGCCTTTCCATCTTATGTGGGAATGTTCTTTACTTCACCCAATTTGTAACCCTGCTGACATCTAATCCTATAAAAATAGGGCCCTGGAAGGAGAAGGCATCTCATATAATAAGTAACATCTGAGGTCCATTTCAAGAACCGTGGACTCTTTAATAAAGTGACATTAATTCAGAGCTCTGCCTCAGTGGGATAATTTTAATCCACACTATGTATCTAATAGTCTGCATTGTTTGTGGATCATTCCCAAGGCCTGGTGGCTCAGGGCTAGTGCCACATTTTCCCCAGAAGCTGTATCTCATCATTATTACCTCAAGCAATCCAGACCCAAATTAATTTGGGACAAAGGGACTAAGATCTCATCTTCTAAAACTGCTTCAGGCTGATAAGGGGTGTAGAGCTGGCCCTGCCTAGTAGGGTCCAGACTGATGAGGGAAGACACCTGGCGGTGGCAGGGTCCAGGAGGTGCTGAGTGTCAGAATCAGGTAGTAGGTGATATTCAGAGTAGACAAGTAGTTAGAAGTTCATGGTTTGGCATCTGGAAGAACAACTCTCACAAATGTAGAAGTCAAAAATGACCAACAAAAGAGAGAATTAAACTAAAGTGGAATTAGTATGGGGTTACTAGGGACAATAACCAGGAACCCCACCCAGAGGAAGGCTGGAGGTGGGGATGAATGGTGGTTGGGGGAGATGAGGCTATCATGAATGTCTCATGTCTTTCCTAAGATAAATACTAAAGAACATTTCCCCCAAATCCCTGCTTTTGTCTCCTCAAAGGAGTAGGGTCAATGAGTAGGACAATGGCATTGTACACAGTGAAAGAAGTACTCAGGTAGCCTAGGATGCAAGCATGTATAGTTTAATGTTTAAAAGGTATTAAGCCTTTTTGGCTTAACTGGGTAGAGAGGATGCTATGCAGAGTGGAGATTATAATTAAACTTAAATGGATTTGATCTTTAGAAAAATCTCTGAGCCTTTTCAGTTTTACAAGGGAAGACTTTCATCCAGTTAGTAAAGGTGTCAGACAAAAAACAAAAGCAGTTTGAAGCCCCTGAAAGGGGGCATATGTGTAAACTCTATCTGCTAGTCCTCCCCTAAGTATGTACCCCTCCTCTGGATGGGCTTCAGAATGTGTGGTTTAATAGTCTTTTCATGATTTACTTGGACACAAACTGGGCAGGCCTGACAGACCTGTTTAATTGTTTTCCTAGCTTGTGACTAGTGAAAATAGATTTCACAAGGGATTGGAAAACACTTTTTCTCCCCAAGCGAGTAGTGTGATATAAGTCAAAAAGAAATTTTGGTCTCTGGGAGTAGAAGTTGGCTTGAAGGTGTTTGAAACCACCTGAAGGAGAAAGGGTGTTTCTTCCCTCCCCCCCTTTTGTTCCTGAGAGGTATATGAGGGAATGTAGGAGTTGGGGAGTTGGGCAATGAAAGGTGCCATAGTCAGGATAAAACAGGCAAATAGCTTGGGCAACTGAATATATAAGCCTGTTTCCCTTAGCTTGAAGTGAATGCCCCTTCTGTTGTCCTTTATAAAGTATAACAGAAACCTTTCTAGGTCCAAGGACAGCTTGCAATATTTGTAGAATTTCCCCTGTATACTTATTGGGAGATTTTTTTTTTTTTTGGATGTCAAAAGTCCCCTTTCTTTCCATATACCCCCATGAGCATGCAAAACATGAAAGGCATATTTGAAGTCAGTATAGATGTTCATTCTCATTCCTTTCCCCAATTCTAAAGGTCTGGTGAGGGCAAAAATGCGCTGAACCTTGTGGAGAGTTAGAACTTCCAATGCTTAACCTAGGGTGAGCTTAGAGGCTTCCTTGTGGTGATTTTCTTCTTTTAAAATAAAATAATGGTGGTTCTCTCTAGGAGAAAGCAGGTTTCTCGGGGCAGTTTTCTGGAGGTAGTCTTAATATCAGTTAAGAGTAATAATCACCCAAAATGCAGCCAGGTGATAAAAGTTCAGATCTTTTATTGTCCCCAATATAGCCCCGTTAGCTTTTTTTTTTTTTTTAAATAACTTTTTATTGATAGAACCCATGCCAGGGTAATTTTTTACAGCATTATCCCTTGCACTCACTTCTGTTCTGATTTTTCCCCTTCCCTCTCTCCACCCCCTCCCCCAGATGGCAAGCAGTCCTTTACATGTTGAATAGGTTACAGTATATCCTAGATACAATATATGTGTGCAGAACCAAACAGTTCTCTTGTTGCACAGGGAGAATTGGATTCAGAAGATATAAATAACCTGGGAAGAAAAACAAAAATGCAAGCAGTTTATATTCTTTCTTTGGATGTAACTGCTTCTGTCCATTCTAGATCAATTGAAACTGAATTAGTTCTCTTTATCGAAGAGATCCACTTCCATTAGAATACATACTCAAACAGTATCATTGTTGAGGTACATAATGATCTCCTGGTTCTGCTCATTTCACTTAGCATCAGTTCATGTAAGTCTCACCAGTCCTCTCTGTATTCATCCTGCTGGTCATTTCTTACAGAACAATAATATTCCATAACATTCATATACCACAATTTACTCAACCATTCTCCAATTGATGGGCATCCATTCATTTTCCAGCTTCTAGCCACTACAAACAGGGCTGCTACAAACATTTTGGCACATACAGGTCCCTTTCCTTTCTTTAGTATCTCTTTGGGATATAAGCCCAGTAAAAACACTGCTGGATCAAAGGGTATGCACAGTTTGATAACTTTTTGAGCATAGTTCCAAATTGCTCTCCAGAATGGCTGGATGTATTCACAATTCCACCAACAATGTATCAGTGTCCCTGTTTTCCCACATCCCCTCCAACATTCTGCATTATCTTTCCCTGTCATTCTAGCCAATCTGACAGGTGTGTAGTGGTATCTCAGAGTTGTCTTAATTTGCATTTCTCTGATTAATAATGATTTGAAGCATATTTTCATATGTCTATAAATAGTTTCAATTTCTTCATCTGAGAATTGTCTGTTCATATCCTTTGTCGGTTAGCTTTTCTTAGCGGCCTCTCTCTCTCCTTGGTTCTAAGAGCTCTTGCAGCTTTGTCCTTTGCTTTCCTTCAGCCTCCAGCCAGCACCAAGTTGAATCTGTCTTGCCTCCAAAGAGCTCTTGTAGCTTTGTCCTTTGCTTCTGCCTCTGCCTCCAGCCAGCACCAAGGTAAAGTTGTAATGAATCTTTCTTGCCTCTGAGAGAGGACTTCTGGCTCTCCCAAAGTGCTCTGTGTCTGGCCCAGAGTGCTCCTCTCCAAGGCAATTCAGCTGAACTCTCTTGACTGGCCTATTGAAGCTCTATTTATGCTCCTTCAAGAGAAAGGGATTGTGGGATGCAAGAGAGAGGGATTATGGGTTTTCTCCCATAGTGCTCTCTGGCCCTAAGAGCTTCAAGGGAGGTGTGAATTCACAAAGTTACACAATTAACTTTGTGAATCTCCCATACTTGTGAATTCCAATGAGTAAAGGTGTAAACACAAGCATTGTATCAATTAGTTCTACTTAGTACCTAGTTTCTTCTGGCCCATAACATCTCCTTATAGGATTAGATTAATCATACTGAACCATGCTAAATTAGATAATTATTGTCTCTATCAACTCTAATGACTTAACAATTTGTAAAGATTCCAACACTTCCTCAATTAGAAGACCTATGGCTGTCTCTGCTCTAAGGCAGGAGGGTCACCCCAAAGACACCAAGTTTCTTTGAGAAGTTTACAAAATTCAGCCATGCCCAGGAAAGTACATAGCTGTTTCTTTGAGGCAGGTTCAGAGAGTGATAAGATTGTCTGCTTCTTCTACACTGTGAGAGGATGGGAGGTGGTAATTCATGGTCCAAATACTCAACAGACTGATAGGCAATGTGGGCCTTAGGCAAAGAAACTTCATACACCTTAGGAAAAGGGACAGCAAGTTAAGGTTTTTTTATGGTAGCAGCCAGAGAAGCCTCTTGGATTGGGCTACAGATCAAGATATCATCTACATACTGAATAGCCAGTACCTGTCCAAATATATGAGAGCTTCTGTGGCAGTGCTCACATGTCTTTGGGATTTTGTCTCTAATAGCAAATTCTACTAACTGCAGCTAAGGACTAGATAACATTATTTTTTAAAGTTTACCAGGACTTACATATATAAAAGATTTTGTTTAACATGTACCTATACATTCTAAACAGGCTTATTTCTCAGGGCTGACTACCTTGCTTACCCTGATGATTTCAAGAAAACTGGCAAGGTTACAAATTAAGGAGAGTTAACAGAGACTCCTTAGTAGTCTTTTTGACCTTTAGTTCTTATAAAGATGTTGGGATGAATGGATCCCTACAAATGCTACCCAATTGTCTAAGTGGGCCCCTAGTAATGGGTAAACAGACTAATCTCTGCTTCTGTGCCCTAGTAACCAACTTTGTACCCTATGATGTCACAAAATTTTCTGGTATAGGTCGAGTTCTTGTTTTTTCCATCATTAATTATTAAAACCCCTTTCTATGCTTTCTTAACTGTTATTTCATATTTACCATTTCTGGTATCTGGTTATATCCCTTTATTTTATCTGTAACCTATTCTCCTAAATAAATCTACCTTTTGTCAGAGAATGGCCAACGTGAATTTTTCACATAACTGAACCTAAATTTTTGGTGCTTAGGTTCATCTGGTGTCACATCAAAGGAATATAAAACAAGAACAGACATGCAAACATTTCTCTCAGGGGGAATGGATGGGACATAATCTTTCTTCTTATACCATCTCTGCCTTTAGAAAGGGAAGTAGAATTAGGTTTATAATTTAGTTCAGTTTTTACATAGCACCTAGTTTCAAATGCAGAGCAATCTCCTTGTACTCCTCTCCTTGGAGTCTGGTTTCTCAGAGTTTCTCCATAGGGCTAATGGAATCTTGGATGCCAAGATACCCAGGACTCCTTTTCCTGAGTCAAATAGGACTTCATTTTCTGCACCTAGGAAAGGACAAAAGAAATAAGATCAAAACCCTCAAGTCTATTTCTTGGGATCATAGGGCATAATGGGAAAAGAAAGGTCCCTTCTCTGTCATTTTACTGCATAGTGCTCCTCCTGTATGTGTGACTGAGTACTTAATCCCTGGATATTTCTGGAAAGAGTAACAGTGCTTCAGTCAGGTAGATTAGAAGTTGTAGTGAGTGACAGCCAATGGAAATGGCCATTCATGAAGTAAGCCAGCTAGTACATCTTCTCCCAGATGCAAGTCCCTGACTTCTCCCACATGAGTGTCTCCATCTTCAGTCTGGATATTGCCAATCCTCCATTTATACACACAAATACAAAAATATACAATCAAATGCAAAGTGCTAGAGGGAAGACACTGGTAGTTAGGAAGACTGATAAACTCTCATGTAGCATCTGACACTTCAGGCTGAGATGAGGAAGTGCTTTGAGGATATACGATTAAGATTATGCAAAGGCAATTAAAGAAATAATAAGGGGTTACTTTGCCCAACTTTATGCCAATAAATTTGATAACCTAAGTGAAATGGATGACTACCTCCAAAAAAATAGGCTTCCCAGATTATCAGAGGAGGAAGTAAATTGCTTAAATAGTCCCATTTCAGAAAAAGAAATAGAACAAGCTATTAATCAACTCCCTAAAAAAAAATCCCCGGGACCACATGGATTTACATGTGAATTCTACCAAACATTCAAAGAACAATTAGCTCCAATGCTTTATAAACTATTTGAAAAAATAGGGAATGAAGGAGTCCTACCAAACTCCTTTTATGACACAGACATGGTACTGATACCTAAACCAGGTAGGTTGAAAACAGAGAAAGAAAATTATAGACCAATCTCCCTAATGAATATTGATGCTAAAATCTTAAATAAGATATTAGCAAAAAGACTACAGAAAATCATCCCCAGGATAATACACTATAACCAAGTAGGATTTATACCAGGAATGCAGGGCTGGTTCAATATTAGGAAAACTATCAATATAATTGGCCATATTAATAATCACATTAACAAAAACCATATGATCATCTCAATAGATGCAGAAAAAGCATTTGATAAAATCCAACATCCATTCCTATTATAAACTCTTGAGAGTATAGGAATAAATGGACTTTTCCTTAAAATAATCAGGAGCATCTATTTAAAACCAGCAGTAAGCATCATATGTAACGGGGACAAACTGTAACCATTCCCAATAAGATCAGGAGTAAAACAAGGTTGCCCACTATCACCGTTACTATTTAACATTGTATTAGAAATGCTAGCTTTGGCAATAAGAGTTGAGAAAGAGATTAAAGGAATAAGAATAGGCAATGAGGAAACCAAATTATCACTCTTTGCTGATGATATGATGGTATACTTAGAGAACCCCAGAGATTCTACCAAAAAGTTATTAGAAACAATATACATCTTCAGCAAAGTTGCAGGATATAAAATAAACCCACATAGGTCATCAGCATTCTTATATATCACTAACAAAACCCAACAGTTAGAGTTACAAAAAGAAATTCCATTTAAAGTAACAACTGATTGTATAAAATATTTAGGAATCTATCTGCCAAGGGAAAATCAGAAACTTTATGAGCAAAACTACAAAACACTTTCCACACAAATTAAGTCTGATCTAACCAACTGGAAAAATATTAAATGCTCTTGGATTGGGGCGAGCAAATATAATAAAGATGACAATACTACCTAAATTAATCTATTTAGTGCTATACCAATCAGACTCCCAAAAAACTACTTTGATGAATTAGAAAAAATAACAACAAAGTTCATATGGAAAAACAAAAGGTCAAGAATTTCAAGGGAATTAATAAAAAAAAAAATCAAATGAAGGTGGCCTTGCTGTACCAGATCTAAAATGATATTATAAAGCAGCAGTTACTAAAACCATCTGGTATTGGCTAAGAAATAGACTAGTTGATCAATGGAATAGGTTAGGTTCAAAGGACAAAACAGCCAATAACTTTAATAATATAGTGTTTGACAAACCCAAAGATACCAGTTTCTGGGATAAGAATGCATTATTTGACAAAAATTGCTGGGAAAATTGGAAATCAGTATGGTAGAAACTAGCAATTGACCCACACTTAACACGGTACACCAAGATAAGGTCAAAATGGGTTCATGACCTAGGCATAAAGAATAAGATTATAAATTAATTGGAAGAGCATAGGATAGTTTACCTCGCAGACCTGTGGAAGAGGGAGGAATTTATGACCAAAGAAGAACTAGAGATCACTATTGACCACAACATAGAAAATTTTGATTATATCAAATTGAAAAGTTTTTGTACAAACAAAACAAATGCAGACAAGATTAGAAGGGAAACAATAAACTGGGAAAACATTTTTACAATCAAAGGTTCTGATAAAGGCCTCATTTCCAAAATATATAGAGAATTGACTCTAATTTATAAGAAATCAAACCATTCTCCAATTGATAAATGGTCAAAGGATATGAACAGACAATTTTCAGACGAAGAAATTGAAACTATTTATAGACATATGAAAATATGCTCCAAATCATTATTAATCAGAGAAATGCAAATTAAGACAACTCTGAGATACCACTACACACCTGTCAGATTGGCTAGAATGACAGGGAAAGATAATGGGGAATGTTGGAGGGAATGTGGGAAAACAGGGACACTGATACATTGTTGGTGGAATTGTGAACACATCCATTCTGGATGAGCAATTTGGAACTATGCTCAAAAAGTTATCAAACTGTGCATACCCTTTGATCCAGCAGTGTTTCTACTAGACTTATACCCCAAAGAGATACTAAAGAAAGGAAAGGGATCTGTATGTGCCAAAATGTTTGTGGCAGCCCTGTTTGTAGTGGCTAGAAGCTGGAAAATGAAATGATGTCCATCAATTGGAGAATGGTTGAGTAAATTGTGGTATATGAATGTTATGGAATATTATTGTTCTTCAGGAATGACCAGCAGGATGAATACAGAGAGGACTGGTGAGACTTACATGAACTGATGCTAAGTGAAATGAGCAGAACCAGGAGATCATTATATACCTCAACAACGATACTGTTTGAGGATGTATTCTGATGGAAGTGGATCTCTTCGATAAAGAGAGCTTTAATTGATCAAAGATGGACAGAAGCAGCTACACCCAGAGAAAGAACACTGGGGAATGAATATAAACTTCTTGCATTTTTGTTTTTCTTCCGGGTTATTTATACCTTCTGAATTCAATTCTCCCTGTGCAACAAGAAAACTGTTCGGTTCTGCACACATATATTGTGTCTAGGATATACTGTAATCCATTCAACATGTAAAGGACTACTTGCCATCTGGAGGAAGGGGTGGAGGGAGGGAGGGGAAAAATCGGAACAGAAGTGAATGCAAGAGATAATGCTGTAAAAAATTACCCTGGCATGGGTTCTATCAATAAAAAGTTATTAAAAAAAAAGTCAAAGAGATGATTTTATATTTGATACTAGAGGGGAAAAAAATGGATCCTTGAGGCACAACAATAAAATTCTTCCTGCACTCAAAAAAAAAAAAAAAAGATTATGCAAAGGCACAGAGAAGAGAGATAGAATATTGTAGAAGATGTGCAGAGAGAAGATCATTATGGCTAAAAAATGGAGTGTGAGAAGAGATATAAGTAATAAGCAATAAGAAAACCTAGAGGGAAATTATAAAGTGATTTAAAGACCAAAAACTAGATCTACGTATTTTATCCTAAAATTACTAAGGATGCATTGCAACTTTTAAAGTAAGTGACATGATTAGACCATAATTTAGGAATATCCCTGAAGCTGTGTGGCAGATAAATTTGAGAAGGAAGAGACTTGAGGCAGGAAGATCAACCTGACTACTGATGTGGTCAAAGTGAAAGGTGATTGTGGTTTAAGTTGAAAAATGAATATATTGGCTCTATAAGATTTGGCAACTGATGATATAGGGCCCAATTGAAGTACATGATCATGTAGTGAAAGAACTGGTGTATATGATCATGTTCTAGAATTTTGCCAGGAATGAAGTCAAAGCATAGAATTTGCAGACTTTATTCTTCCCATTTCTGAAAATCAGGACATTTTCCTCTCTGTAGTCTTTTAGCATCTCTCATTTCCAAGAACTTTCAAAGACCTTTGGCAATGGCACAACTGTAACATATTCAACTTGTTATTAATTCAGTAACTCTCTGTCTATATGAGGGCAGGAAGAGTTGCAATGTTTAAGCTATCTCTACCTGCTCTAAGGGAAGGTAGGAAAGGTGACAAAGACATAAAAAGACAATGCAGCATACATTTATCAAGATTCTATTATCTCCTGCTCAGTGATTAGAAATTGTTGAGGGAAATGGCAAAGTGTAAGACACACTTTCACAGTTCCTCTTAGGCACAATCTTTCGGTTTCTAAATCTCTAAAATGTAGCTGAAATTTTTCTCACACTATTTCACCGAGCTTTTGTGAAGAAAGCACTTTGGGAAGTTCAAGGCATGATGAAATATGAATTACTTATTATTGCTATTAAATTATTAATAACAAGTTCAAGACCTGCAAATTCTCAGCATAGGAAATCTCTGGGAATTCCCTTCACTGATGTAAGTGGCAATTTTTTTTGTTGTTGCGTTTTTAGCCTTTCTTCTCTGGAGAAAAAAAGTGGAATTTGGTTGCTTTGGCCATTGAGAAATGATGCCTATGATTACACAGAACGTTAATTAGTAAGTTCATTTATTGAGTTTTATTTCCTTTTTTTTTTTCAGTTATCAAACGTTGATTTCTCTTTCATTTTCCTCCCACTCTCATCACTCCCCTAAAAATGAAAAAGAAACAAATAAGCCAAGTCAATCAAAACAAATGTCCATATTGACAATGTCCAAAAATATGTATCTCGTTCTGTTTATTTATCCATTATCTTTCAACAGCGAGTATGTTTCTGATGAAAAAAATGAACCTAAGATACTGCTTTTTGCAAAGATCCAACAGCCACTCCCACAAGTTCGGCGCAGAGTGTTAGGGAGGCCTCCGGAAGGTAGAGGGCAGAAGTGCAGTTGCGAGGGGACTCTCTCCCGCGGTCGTCACTCCCGGTGAGCTCCAACTCCAGCTGCTGGTACTTCCGGTCATCGTTGGCCCGCGTTATAATGGCTGCTACTTCTGCCTAGCACCCTGTCTCGTATCTGTGTTGGTGCGGTCCCGCAGCGCGGATAAAGCAACGCCGTGGCCCACACGCCTGCTTCTCCTCGACGCGGCGCCATGGGCCGGGAATCACGGTGAGTTGGAGGATCTGGGGCGGTCTCCTGGAGGCGTCTTTGAGGAGAAATTGAAGGCGGTGGCGTGAGGGTTATGGGGGCACTGTGAAGCCCGTGTCCGGGGCGGCCGCGGGGCCGCTTTGCCCCCAGCCAAGATGGGTCCTTGCAATTCCGAAAGACGGGGTACCTGCCCGCGGCCAATGCCCGTTTCCAGGTCCTGATCCACAGGGCCCGGGCGATCCTTGTGGCCCTTAGTTGTAGAACTGCAGAAAGTTGTAGGAACCTCAGGGCCCCAGCGCCTTGAATCCTCTGCTCCAGAAAACCACCGCAGCCCTTCTCGCTTTTATGCCTTTGGCCTCCCACCCACCTTTCTCATTTTACCTTGGATCATGATAAATTCATAGAGAGGCCTTGCCCTCTCTACGTAATGTACATAGGGCCCAGATTGTTTTCATCTTTGCAGCTCCAACTTCTGTTCTTACGACTGTTCCTTAAGTTTATTAAGTAGAAAAGCCTACTCCATCTACTTCATTTACAAGGGAATAATTTCCTGAACTGGACTCTGTAGCACTTAGGTTGCTTTATGTATTTGTATGCATACTTTTCTTTTCCTCACTAGACTGCTTCTTGGGTGCACGAATCTTTTCTTCATCATTGTTTTCCTTTGTAGGGGTCTTGATTATAGTATGATACTTATTAAAGACTCAAGACTCAAGATTCAAGGAAATATTTGTTAAAGATGTTCAAGGTACTATGGATACAGCAGTGAAAATCAAATACAAGTTTTACAATCCAAAAGAATGTGCTGCCATCTGAACCAGAGGTGTTTGATGGGGCAGGCTTTATTCAGCATTAGTTTTCCGGTATTTTCTCCCTTTTTTTTCCCTTACTCCCAGCCTTACTGCTTTCTGGGGGAAAAGAAATGTGATTAGATCAGAACTATTAGATTCTTTCAAAAACTGTAGATTATGATTGGTTCTAACAATAAAGGTAGTTTTGCTTATATTCTAGCAGAAATAGAAAGGACTTGTATAACTAGGGACTCTGGGGATTATTTAGTTGATTTAGTTGATTTTATGATTAGTAAAGATTCCTACTCTTATCTGGCTTTATTGTTAGCTAAATACATATTCACTACTCTGTCTTAGAGAAAAAGGAGATATAAACTAAAAAAGTTGGTGACTGCCTTATGCATTTTAGATAAATGCCCTTCCCCTCTCCCCCCTTACTTTGGTAGATTTGAAGTGACTTATAACATTATTTATGATGTAAAATAGGACAATTAGAATAGAAAGAATAATCAGTTAACAAAATTGGAAAAACACATTATTACACTAATATATATACTATTATATACAATAATGTGCATATTATATGCCCTATTAGTCATCTGAGATTAACTGATGACAGCAGTTGGATGTTTAACTTAATCACATTTCCTGTAAATAAAGCAAAAAAGAAATATTGGCATCTCTGCTTGCCATAGACCAGATGTTTTGGAAAAGAAAATGGTCATTGAAAATGTACCCCAAATTCCATATAAAATAAATGTAGACAATATAAAATACTTGGGAGTCTACCTGTTTAGACAAAGTCAGGAGCTAAGTGAACACAATTACAAAACAATTTTATATTAAAGTCAAACAATTGGAAAAAATATCCATTGCTAATGGGTAGGCCGAGCCAACATAATAAAAATGGAAATGATCATTCTATTTAAATTAATTTACTTATTCAATGCCATACCAATCAAAATATTAAAAAAAATATTTGTATAGGCATAGAGAGGGTTCTGTCAGGATGTCCAAACTTACCAAGACCATGTTCTATGCATGTCCATGCTGCTTGGATATCACCTCAAATTGAACATGTCCAGAATGAAACTCATTAGAGTTCCTCTTTGAAACTTTCCTATTTCTATAAATGGCATCATCATACTATCAATGACCTAGGTTTGCCATCTAGGTCACCCTTGATTCTTCCTTTAATCTCAGAATCCAGTCATTTGCCAAATTTATGATTCCTACTTTTATAACATCTCTTGGGCTGATCCATTCTCTCCACTCACATAATCTCTATTCTAATTTAGGTTCTTTTCACCTCTATTGCAGTTAGCTCCAAATAAAATTTCATATTTTCAGCTTCTCTTTCTATACTCCCTATAGCTAATAACTTTTTTTTTTTTGTAGAATCTCTGGGGTTCTCTAAGTATACACCATCATATCATCAGCAAAGAGTGATAATTTGGTTTTCTCATTGCCTATTCTTATTCCTTTAATCTCTTTCTCAACTCTTATTGCCAAAGCTAGCATTTTAATACAATATTAAATATATACTCCCTACAGCTGACAAACTAAAATTACTGAAACATGATTTGACCTAGTTATCCCCATACTCAGAAATTGTCAGTGGTTTCCTGTTGCTTCTAGGATAAAAAAAAGTCATCAATCTTATTTTTAAATCTGTGAACAAGTCTTCCTTTCGCCTTTTCAGAATTATTTTATGACTTTACTGCCATCTGTTCATTATAGTCAAAATAGTGTACTAGCTTTTCTCTGTATAATGCATTTTATTTCTTATTTCTGTTCACAAGTGGCCCTCCTAATCTAGAACACATCACCTCCCTTTTACCTTGTAGATCCCTAGCTTTCTTCAAAGCACAGCTCAGGTGTCACCTTCCACGTGAAACATTTTCAGATTTCCCTTGGAAATACTTCTATTTTGTATTTATATGTGTCCATGTTGTTACTTCCCTTTCATTTTCTACCCATGTAAGCTTTTTGGGGTTGAGGCATTTCATTTTTCTGTTTATATCTCCACTACCTACTGTAATGCTTAGATTGTAATAATTGCTTAATAAATGCTGATTGGTTCATAGAATGCTTTCCATGTATATAGTAAATGATCAGTGAAATTACTATGAATGAAAATTACATCCTACCCCATAAGACTGGTGAGTGGTGGGCAGAGAAGAATAAGGAAAAGTAACTTTTTAAAAAATAAATTTTTATGGATATCTTTTGGCTTTATATCAGCTACATTTCTCAATGTTTGCTTGACTCATCCTTCTCATCTTTTCAAAGAGTCGTCCCATATAACAGATAATAAAGAAGAGAATTGGAAGGAATTCATTGGAATTAACCAACATATGGAATGAATATGGCAAGTGTTCTCTACCCATAGTCCCCCACCTCTGCCAAAAATGAGGAAGAAATGCTTTTTTATATCTATTAAAAAACAAACTTTCCAAACACTTCTGAGGTTTTTTCTCCTAGTTATTGTAATGAAGATTTATATAGTACTTTGAAGTTTGTAGCCTTAAAATGACTCTGTATTAGAAATATTATCATCCCCATTTTATTATGAGATCTCAGAGACAGTATTAATACTGTTTAGACAAAGTCTTAAACAAATCTCTTTAAAAGTGTATTGATTTTTAAGTGTATGAATTTCATTGGGAGATATTGGATCTGATTATTAGTTTGGTATCAGATAGACAGGATGATCTTCAATTGTATGTAGTTGATGTTGAATCTCTGTATTAGCCACATAGTAGAATTTATATAGATCTTATGATCACATTTTAAAAAATATTAGTCAATTATTTGTCAAATTGCATAGCTATCTATAATAAAATGTTCTTTTCCTTGAAAATTGACATTGTCTTCATCTCCTAATTCTTCCTTGTCCTGTGTATCCATTCAGTTGCCATAATGTATCTTGTATATGAACCTTTCTCTTTTATATGAATCTTTATGTCTACTCATATAGCTATTTCCTTAGCTTCGGTACACATCACATTTTTTCTGGACGATTACAGCGTCTTCCTAATTGGTATCCTTATCTCATTTTTCTCCCTGTTCCAATTCATCCTCCATACAACTGCCAAAATGATTTTCTTTGAGTGTGGATTTGATCATGCTGTTTCCCATTTCCTTAAAAACCCTCCATAACCTGAGTCTCCAGCTTGTCTTTCTAGATTCATTATGCATAGGTCTTCATGCTCTTTAGTCTAGCCAACTTTTTTTCTGTTCTTCATTCCTAGCACTTTATCATTTGTCTTTGTATCTTTTAGACCTTCATTTTTGGAATTCACGCCTCAGCTTCACTTCTTTTTTTTTTTTAATTTAATTTTATTATTTTTATTATTATAGCTTTTTATTTACAAGATATATTCATGGGTAATTTTTCAGTATTGACCCTTGCAAAACCTTCTATTCCAACTTTTCGCCTCCTTCCCCTCCCCCTCTTCCCCAAATGGCAGGTAGACCAATACATGTTAAATATGTTAAAGTGTATTTTAAATATAATATATGTATACATATCCATACAGTTATTTTGCTGCACAAGAAAAATCAGACTTAGAAATAAGGTAAAATTAGCCTGTGAAGGAAATCAAAAAATATAGGCAGACAAAACCAGAGGAATTGGAAATGCTAGTTGTGGTTCACACTCATTTCCCAGAGTTCTTTCTCTGGGTGTAGCTGATTCTCTTCATTATTGAACAAATGGAACTGATTTGGTTCATCTCATTGTTGAAGAGGGCCATGTCCATCAGAATTGATTATCATACAGTATTGTTGTTGACCTCCTAGTCCTGCTCATTTCACTCAGCATCAGTTCATGTAAGTCTCTCCAGGCCTTTCTGAAGTCATCTTGCTGGTCATTTCTTTTAGAATAATAATATTCCATAGCATTCATATACCACAATTTATCCAGCCATTCTCCAATTGATGGGCATCCATTCAATTTCCAGTTTCTAGCCACTACAAAAAGAGCTACCACTAACATTTTTGCACATACAGGTCCCTTTCCCTTCTTTAGTATCTCTTTGGGGTATAAGCCCAGTACTAACACTGCTGAATCAAAGGGTATGCACAGTTTAATAACTTTTGAGCATAGTTCCAAATCGCTCTCCAGAATGGCTGGATGTATTCACAATTCCACCAACAATGTATTAGTGTCCCTGTTTTCCCACATCCCCTCCAACATTCCGCATTATCTTTACCTGTCATTCTAGCCAGTCTGATAAGTGTGTAGTGATATCTCAGAGTTGTCTTAATTTGCATTTCTCTGATTAATAATGACTTGGAGCATCTTTTCATATGGCTAGAAATAGTTTCAATTTTTTCATCTGAGAATTGTCTGTTCATATCCTTTGACCATTTATCAATTGGAGAATGACTTGATTTCTTAAAAATTAGTCAATTCTCTTTATATTTTGGAAATGAGTCCTTTATCAGAACCTTTGACTGTAAAATATTTTCCCAGTTTATTGCTTCCCTTCTAACCTTGTCTGCATTTGTTTTGTTTGTACAAAAACTTTTCAGTTTGATATAATCAAAAATTTCTATTTTGTAATCAGTAATGACCTCTAGTTCTTCTTTAGTCATAAATTCCTTCCTCCCCCACAGGTCTGAGAGGTAAACTATCCTGTGTTCTTCTAATTTATTTATAATCTCATTCTTTATGCCTAGGTCATGAATCCATTTTGATCTTATCTTGGTGTATGGTGTTAAGTGTGGGTCAATGTCTAGTTTCTGCCATACTAATTTCCAGTTTTCCCAGCAATTTTTGTCAAACAATGAGTTCTTATCCCAAAAGCTGGGGTCTTTGGGTTTGTCAAACACTAGAATATTAAAGTTATTGACTGCAAAAACCATTTTAATAAACATTTTTTCCATTAAAAATAGTAGAACCATTACATATGAACCATTATACTCTCAGATAAGCTTTTTTAGATGTTGAACAGGTCCTTAACAAAGCTGGAGAAAGCACTTTGTTAGATAAAAAACATACAGAAGAGATCTATGATAGGTGATACAATTGAAAGACTGTTAAGGGACTGATGTACAGAGTACATGAAGGAGAAGATGCCAAATGAATGGAAAATGTCTCAGATATTAATATAAAAAAATGACTGAGAATATCAGTAACTACTGGCCTAGATGACTGTGCTCTATTATTCTATACAAAATCTTCATGAGAATTATCTATATACAAATTGAGAATATTTATAATGAGGGTTTTATTGAATTTTCACAATTGGTATTAGTGTGGGCCATATCTTTACCATTTTACATTTAACTAAAAAATGTAAAGAATATGAAATCCTATTGTACTTATTTATTGATTACTACACACACGTACACATGCACACATACACACATAATAACCTTATAGATTCTTTTATAACAGGGTGTTTCCCAGCCATGTAAAACTCATTCAAGATTCTTCAGAAGATTCAACAGCACTGATAATAAGAATGTAGGAAGTTAGGAGATGTGTGATCACCTAAAGAATTAGCTACTGTGGCAAAAAAGATCTAGTGGAGAGTCTAGGTTGAAAAAGGATTTCCTTTAGTTAGTGAGGAACTTTAGATGTTGTTGATTTGCAGTTGATATTGTATTGATTACATCTACATTATAGAAAATATGACCTTTTGGAAGAGATCTGTACTTAGATAAATTTAGCCTATCCATCTAATCAGGAAAGAGTAGATGGATTAAGAATATCTGTTGCTGAGATTTTAACATGCATCTGTTTGTATCATTTGTAGAGATCATTCAATATTAGTTTGTACCTTTGTCAGCTCAGGAGATAGTCAGCTGGGCCTAGAGGTGAACAGGAGGAGTAGATTGGTTTGTATTGCTTTTACTGACATTTTTATAGTACTAACATTTTATAATGTTGGTATATGATAAAAAAAATGATAAACACCATTGCTCTAAGGAGGAATATCACACTACAGATGAATATATTGCAGAGTGGATGTGAGCCAGCTATATTTTAAACTCTTTAATCTGCCTACTCTGCCATTCAAGTGAAAGCTATCTCTTTTTTTTATTCTGAATTTGACAAACTCTAAAATGAATATGAGCATTTCAGTGTAGAAAGTCATACATAAAAAGAGGTTTCTATGCAAAACTAAATATTTAAATTCTGCTTGATTTTCTTTTTAAATATATAAATCAGCATGTTATTTTCAAAGTTGATTTGCTTTTCTGTTTAGTGTTGACCTTTCTGTTGCCAACCAGACTGTCCTCCAGGCCAGGGATGCTCTTTTTTTTTTTTTTTTGCCAATTTTAGCCTCTTAGAATTCCTGACTGCCTTTTAGGACTTTATAGGAAGTTTTTTTTTTGTTCTCTTAGTTGAACTGCCAGAGCCTTTTCCTCTAATGTTACTATTTATCTGTTCTATGTGTCTCATATGAGTCTATTTACATGTTATTTTCCTTGTTAGAATGTAAACTCCTTAAGAATAGGGACTATTATTTTTCATGTCACTTAGTATGGTGTCTGCCATATATAGCAAGTGTTTTATTTATTTTATTCTTAAATAACTTTTCACTTTTCCCAAATAAGTGCAAAGATAGTTTTCTTTTTCCCCCTTTGTTAAAATTTTTAAAAATAGCAACTTTCTATTTTCAAAATATTTGCGAAGATAGTTTTCAATATTCATCCTTGCAAAACCTTGAATTCTAGATTTTTCTCCCTCTTTTTCCTCCACCCCCTCCTCTAGACTGTAAGTAATCCAATATATGTAAAAAAGTGCAATTCTTCTATACTATTCCCACATATATCATACAGCATAAGAAAAATCAGATCAAAAAGGAAAAAAAAAGTGACAAAATAAAAAGCACACAAACAACAAAAAAGATGGAAACACTATGTTGTGATCCACATTCAGTCCCTACAGTCCTGTTTCTGGATTCAGATGGTTCTCTCCATCATGAGTCTGTATTGGAATTCGCCTGAATCACCTCATTGTGAAAAGAGCTAAGTGCATCAGAGTAGATCATCACATAATCTTGTTGCTGTATACAATATTCTCTTGGTTCTGCTCACTTCACTTAGCATCAGTTCATGTAAATCTCTCTGGGCCTTTCTGAAATCATCTTGTTGATCTTTTTTTTTTTTTAATTATAGTCGATTAATAAATTGACAAAACATATACTTGGGTAATTTTTCAACATTGACCCTTGCAAAAACTTGTGTTTCAACTTTTTCCATCCTTCCCTCCACCCCCTCCCCTAGATATTAGATATTCTGTGATATTAGATGTCCCATGGATGTTAAAGTATATGTTAAATACAATATATGTATACATATTTCTACAGTTATCTTGCTGTACAAGAAAAATTGGATTTAGAAAGAAGGTAAAAATAATCTGAGAAGGAAAAAATGCAAGCAAAACTGTAACAGAAAGAGTGGAAATGTCATGTTGTGATCCACCCTCATTTCCCAATGTTCTTTCACTGGGTATAACTGGTTCTGTTCATTACTACTGATCATTTCTTATAGAACAATAATATTCCTTAACATTCGTAAACCTTAACTTATTAGCCATTCCTCCACTGATGACATTCACTCAGTTTCCAGTTTCTTGCCACTACAAAAAGGGTAGCTACAAACATTTTTGCACATGTGGGTACCTTTCCCTCCTTTATGATCTCTTTGGGCTATAGGCCCAGTAGAGACACTGCTAGATCAAAGGGTATGCACAATTTGATAGCCCTTTTGGGCATAGTTCTAAATTGTTCTCCAGAATGGTTGAATCAGTTCATAACTCCACTTTAGTATGCCAGTTTTCCTACGTCCCATCCAACATTTATCATTATCTTTTCTTGTCATCTTAGCCAATCTGAGAGGTGTGTAGTGGTACCTTAGAATTGTTAGTTACTTTTTTTTTTTTAAAGCATAAATTCTTTCCATTGTATATTTCATTATCTCATGCCGTTTTATGTCTTATCTGAACTTCTCTCTATCTTCTACATATTTGTCCTTTATAAAAATCTTTAATTTTTTTTTTCAGAGGCAGCTAGTTGGTGTAGTAGAGTAGTGGGTAGAGCACTAGCCCTGAAGTCAGGAGTACCTGAGTTCAAATCTGGCCTCAGACACTTAAACACTTCCTGGCTATGTGATCTTGGGCAAATTACTTAACCCCAATTTCCTCAGCAAAAAAAAAGCTTTGGACCTGTGATTTCATCAGTATAGGTAACTGTGGAAACTTCAACACAGAATGCAGATCATTAATTCTATAATTGAGTCTTAAAAGTACTAGGTTGTAACTTAGTATTTTGCACTTATTTATTTAATTTTATAATGATAACCTTTTATTTTTCAAAATACATACAAAGATAGTTTTTAACATTTACCCTTGCAAAACCTTCTGTTCAAAATTTTTTTCCCTCCCTTCCCACCTCCTCCCCTCTTTCCTTCCTCCCCAGAGAGTAATTCAATATAATTTAACTATGTGTAATTCTTCTAAACTATTTCCACATTTATCATGCTGCACAAGAAAAATAAGATAAAAAAGGGAAAAAATGAGAAAGCAAACAAAATGCAAATAAGCAACAAAAAAAAGATGAATATACTATGTTGTGATCCACATTCAGTCCTCATGGTCCTCTTTGTGGATGCAGATAGCTCTCTCTATTACAAGTCAATTATTGAAATTGGCCCATCACCTCATCACTGAAAACAGCCATGTCTATCACAGTTTATCATCATATAATCTTGTTTTGCTGTGTACAATATTCTCTAGGTTCAATTCACTTCACTTAGCATCAATTCATGTAAGTCTCTCCAGTCCTATCTGAAATCACCCTGCTGATCATGTAACTTAGTCTTATAGCAAGTATGCCTTAGAGACAGATCTTGTCTCTAAGGCACACCATCTCCACAAAGCTATATTGCCTTTTACACTTTAAAGGACAATAATAATTTTGATTTTTAAATTTTCTCACTTCACTGTCTTCTGTTCCTGATTTGTAAAATAGAAATGATATCTCACAGAAGCATTGAGGGAAAAGCACTTTGTAAATCTTAAAACATAGGATAAATGTGAAGTGGTTTTATTTTGTTTTCATAAAAATAATTTTTATCATAAACTTAAATCTAAAGAAGCCCCAAATTTGACATATGCAAACAAAAGCAGAAAAAAATTGTAATCTACTTATAAAGTTATATGGATTATTACCAATTGCTTTTAATTTAGTACTTTCAGAAACTGACCAGGTTGTAGAAATTCTATTAGATTGCTTCTCTCCCCAAATAGTATTTTTCTCTATTGATTATGCATATTTACATGGTAAGCAATTCCTAACATGTTCATTCTCCTGTCCCCATTTCTTTTGAAATTCATACTCCCCTCCCCCCAAAGTAGTCTTCTTAATGATTTAATTATATGCTTTAGTTTTAGTAAATGTAATCAGTTTGCATTGTTAAAACTGTAGGCACTACAGGAAGCGATCAGCATCTCGGGGTCGATCTGGAAGCCGATCTAGGAGTCGTTCTCCATCTGATAAAAGAACTAAACGTGGAGATGATAGACGCTCAAGAAGCAGAGACCGAGATAGAAGGCGAGAAAGATCTCGAAGTAGGGATAAAAGAAGATCTCGCTCTCGAGACAGAAAACGCCTGAGGTAAGTGATGATATTTCATATAAGATGTGATGAACTAAAATTTATTCCTTGGTGATAAAAATTGGACCAACTTCCTCTACCAAGGTAGATGTCTAACTTCTCTACAACTTAACAGGATACTTAATGGAGTTGTCTAGAATAAGGAGAGGTTTAGTAACTTGTTCAGTGTTAAAATCTGAACCTAGGTCTCATGGGCCTAAGGCAGGAAAGAACCAGCTCAAAATCTAACTATGTATTCCATTATTTGGGGATTCTTTAGGGTTAGTTAGTCCTATTTTTAGATAAGAAAACCTTAGAAATTTAAGTCTTATTGAGTCATTCACAATTGATTGATGAGGTGGAACATCGATTTATTACTGTTATAATTGACTGTTCTCCCTAACCCTTCTTTATTTCCTACATTTCCATCTTATTTATAGATAATGGGATATGCAACTTAAAGGAAGGGATTTATCATCAGTCCCACAATACTGAGGACTTTTTGTAAAATACAATAATGCTAAATTTTTAAATGACTAATGGAGACAGAAAGAACCTTGGGAATATAGAGTAGGAAGAGTTTCCCTATTGGGAAGGACTCATAAAAAATAGGGAATTTGCAACTGGTCCTATAAGAAGTCAGATTTGATGAATATATGAAGTGGGAGGCAATAATAAGCATTATTTGTGTAAAGATAGTGAAGAGAACTATGTTCTAAGAGAAGCTATCTAGCCCCTTACTAGCTACAAGTATTTTGTCCATTGTCAGAATTTCTCACAGCACTTTGTTTCTATATATTCTAGCTTTTATCATTCTTATCTATGTACCTGACTAATCTCTCTGTTGTAGTCTAATATCCTTAGGTGCTTAGACTGTTTTTTTTAAATCTTTATATTCCCATTGTCAGGTGTGTGAGTTTATATTTGGAAGATACTTAATAGATGCTTTTTGATTGAATTCAGGCCCCACTCCCTTTCCATTTACCCATATGATTGTATTCAATTCAGTTCAAAGAACATTTACTCAGTGTATTGTAAATCTACATTGTAAGAGCCTAACAGTGAAGGTCTTTCTCAGTAACTTGGTGTTGTTTAGATTTAATTGATGCTCTTTTTCTTTGTTATAATAGAAGGGCCATCCTGGAACAAGGAAAATATGAATAGTTTGGTTTTGTTGTTCCAGTTTACTGGCTACTTCCTTATCTTGAAAGGAGAGATTACTCTATACTTCATTTTCTAATTGGTATAGCATCTGATCCAATTAGATATTAAAGTCTTATAGATAATTATATATTTAATTATAATAATTAATATAATTAATAATAGCTAAGAGCTCACATATATATAATGCTTACTAAGTGCCAAGCACTCTATTGAGCACTTAAAATTCTTATCTCATTTGATTTTCACAACAATTGGTAAGTGCTACTGTTATTCTATAGATAAAGAAGCTAAGGCAAGCAAGTTAAATGACTTGCCTAGGGTTACACAACTATTAAATGTTTGAGATCAAATTTGAACTCAGATCTTCCTTACTCCAAGCCTTGTGCTCTACCCTGTGTTCTTTTTTTACTGTACTGCCTACTAGCCCCCATGTTAGCTGTCTATCAAAAATCATTCTTTTTCTTTTCTTTAACTTCATCAATTTTCTTTCTCAATAGTATTTTATTTTTTCAATTACATGTAAAGATAGTTTTCAACATTCATTTTTGTAAGATTTTGAGTTCTAAATTTTTTCTCCCTCCCTCCTTCTCCCTTCCCCCCAAAATTAAGCAATCTGATATAGGTTATACATATATATTCATTTTAAGCATATTTCCATATTAATCATGTTGTGAAAGAAAAATCTGAACAAAAGCGAAAAACCATGAGAAAGAAAAAGCAAACAAACAAAAATAGTATGTTTTGATCTACATTCAGTCTCTATAGTTCTTTCTCTGAGTGTGGATGGCAATTTCCATCCCAAGTCAATTAGAATTGTCTTGGATCACTGTATTGCTGAGAAGAGCTAAGTCTGTCATAGTTCATCATCACATAATCTTGCTGTTACTGTGTTTGATGTTCTTCAGATTTTGCTCACTGTATTCAGCATCAATTCATAAGTCTTTCCATAAGTCTTTCCAGGCTTTTCTGAAATTATCTTGCTCATCATTTCTTTTTTTTTTGGCCGAGGCAATTTGGGCTAAGTGATACACAGCCAGGAAGTGTTAAGTGTTTGAGGCCAAATTTGAACTCAGGTCCTCCTGACTTCAGGGCTGGTGCTCTATCTACTACATCAATCAGCTGCCCCTTTGCTTATGTCTTACAGAACAATAATATTTCATTGCATTCATATGTCTTAACTTATTCAGCCATTTAATAGGCATCCTCTCAATTTTCAATTCCTCACTACCACAAAAAGAACTGCTGCAAACATTTTATCAATGATCATTTTCATCAAATGCTGACAGCTACTATGGCATTAATATTTGGTACTTTAACAGTCTCATTTTGCTGGAATAAAATCTGTTATTAATAACAATTTTTCTGGCTAATCATTATATCAATGTGCTAAGCATATACTTTTATATCTTTGCTCTGCATATCTGTTTCTAGGCCTTTCAACATTTCCTTCCCCAAAAGGATCAATATAACCTGCATATCTGAAGCCAGTTTAATATTCTAAGTCATATTGTTCCTTCTCTTCCTCTACTTTCCAAAAATCTATTAATTATTTTCTTCTCTGTTATTGACAATGCTTATAATCAATTTGCCATAGAATTGCTTCCTTGATTCATCTTATCATTAGCACTGGAATAAGCATAATAAAAAGTGTGAGCTATTTTTATAGATACTTCTTGACTGTTATTAGGAAAGAAGGAGTATGATGATTTTTTCTTGACTAGTTGATTAAAAGAGGTAATAATGAGTTGGCTTTTTTCACTTGCTCCTTGTTGTTTAGTTATTATCATTCAAATTCATTTTTTACTCATGATGTTCACTGATATTCATTAAAGGGAAGGGAAAAGGACTGGACCTGTGATTTCATTGGTGTGGGGAATTTCCAGGTGAATAAATTCCTTCAACTAATGGAGGTTTCTTAATAACCTAGTATTAAAAGATTTTGTTTAGAGTACCGAGAGATTAAGGAACATGCTCGAGGTCACACAGCTCTGGTATATCCATAACAACATTCACTCAGTACGCTTTTATTAATTACTTACTGTCTGCCAACCACTGTATGAAGTTCCAAGGATACAAAGGCAAAAAACCCCAAATCAGTCTTTGCTTTCAAGGAGCTGATACTCTGACAGGGGAGACTGCATGCAAACATGTCAAAAAGTAAGTATTTATTAAGTGTCTCCTTGATGCCAGACACTATGCTGGAGAGCTGGACATACAAACAAAGCCAAAAGACAGTTCCTGCTCTTAAGAAGGTCACAATTTAATCAGAGACAATCCTTTAACCCAGACTGCTGTTCTTGTTTCAAGGCTGGCTCTCTCTCCAATTTGCTAAAGTCTTTTCTTAATCATTTAAAAGATGAAAAAGAGTAATTAAAGATTTCAAAGACATTATACTAAATTGATGCTTTTTCCCTTTCTTAGAAGATCAAGAAGCAGAGAAAGAGAGAGAAGCAGAGAGCGGAGACGATCTCGAAGTCGAGACAGGAGACGATCGAGAAGCAGAAGCCGAGGAAGGAGATCACGATCATCTAGTCCTGGCAAAAACAAGAAAGCAGAGAATAGGTAATAGTAGTATTCAACATCATTAGAAACAGGGTCATTTTTCTCATCCCTTTAAAAATCTATCTCCTATTAATAACACTTGTTTGCTTTATATCAGAAAAATATTAATATTAAAAACACAAATAAGAACAAAAGAAACAGCTTCTCTGCTTTAAAAATTTATTTTAAAAATAAAAAAGTGATTGAAAATAATCATATATGTAATCACATCCTCCTTTTTTATTTGCTAGTTATTAAAATAAACTATGCATATATGAAGTTATCTTGTGTATTATGTAATATGAATTTTGTCACATTTATTTACATAATTACATTCATTGTGCATATATTTTTTTAATACTTCCATCTTATGTCTTCCTATATTTCTTTGAATTCTTAATATTTGTTGTTAGCTAATTTTTTGTTCATATACTCTAATTTTTCAGCTGTTTTCTTAATCATTGTGTACCTAGTTTTTGGCTTTTTGCTAAATTGCACTACTGAGAATATTTTTCTATAAGTTCTTTTTCCTCCATGTCAGTAGAGTTTAAACCAAGTACTGGAATTGCAGAGTTACAGAGTGTGAATACTTTGATGACACTTACTGGATAGTTCCTTCTTGTTATACAAAGTGATTGAACCAACAACCAAAAACTGGCTTTGATTTAAAATGAGATGATACTTCTCCAACACTTAACAAAAAGGAGATTTATTTAGTATTAGCATGGAAGAATACTCAGGATATAAAGCATTATCACATAGTTGCAGCATCCCTTATCTCTATATAGAAATATATTTAGTCAGTGTGTTTTGGGGTTAAATAAGTGTGATTGCAGCAATAGGATATTCATCAAATATGAGAGTCATTGACTGTGTAATGGGCCAGCTTTTTTATGCCCTTGATAACTGGAATGCTACATTAATAGATTAAAACTAATCTGAATGAACAAAGTCTTGTTGTCAAAGCAGCATAGAATAAAAGTAGCCTATCTTATGTGGACATAAGCATGGACTCTAGTTGATATTACTTTTAAAATTACATTTTTATATCTTTTATTTTTATTTGTAAGGTTGGTTGATGTTAATTTCTTTATGATAGATTGTAAACTCTTTAATTATATAAAAGATATATATGGATTCATCACTTTTAATTCTTTTTGCCTACAGTATTAATTTGGTAGACAATAGACATTCATTTCTGAAAAGAAGATTACAGAGATTTTGGTTTTAATCTTTAAATTATTGGAAATTTGATATGTAAACATGTGAAAACATTTTCATCTTAATGGCTTCAAAAGTGTACAGTTGGTTTCAGATTAACATGACTGTTTCTTCAGGTCAAGGTCTAAAGAGAAAACAGATGGTATAGATGTTTCCAAAGACAAGAAAAAAGAAAAAGATGACAAGGAAGAGGAAAAGGAAAAAGATGTTAGTGTAAGTATACTAACTTATAAACAAAAATGTTATTAAATTGCTTCTAGAATGATAAAATAAAATAGAATTTGTTTTTTACTCCTAAACAAAGAAGTTCAGAAATTTAGAATTAAAGCTTTTCATTGAGTGTCACAAAGATCACAGCTATAGAGCTAGAAGGACCTTAAGAGTAATTTGGTCCTAAGTCTGAGAATGTCTAAGTGACTTGTCTAGGACCATGAAGATAGTAAATGGGATAGCTAAGTTTGAAATCTGGGTCTTTTCATTTCAGTTCAATGCTCTTTTATGTTTTGCAAAGTACTTTATTGGGTGATATGCTTCTTTCTTTCAGAAGTATGACTACTTATCTGATGTAGGAAACTCTAGTACCAAGAGTTAATTTTGTTGTTAGATAGAGGACATGTATAGAAACTTCATTTTCATTCATATGGATAATGGCAGTTTACTCACAGCTTTGTGGTGGAAAATAGAGATTTTTGTAGAAGCAATATGAGAAGAATTCATGCTTCATAGAGTATGATTCAAATCTGAATTTAGGTGAAACTGCTCTGGTAAATTTCTTTGAACTTAAAAGTCAGCTGTCTTAGTGGAAAAGACTTTTTTTAAAAAGTAATTTAATTAAGTATGGATATGCTCCTGGTGTATACTCAGTTTGCTTGTAGATATCAATATGTGTCAGTATTTTTCTTATGTTGTGAACTCCTTTGGTATATGTCACATGAAGCATAATTATCAATTCTTTTCTATTTTAGAACTTTGATCAGAATAAGTTGGAAGAGGAAATGAGAAAACGGAAAGAGAGAGTGGAAAAATGGAGGGAAGAACAGCGTAAAAAAGCAATGGAAAATATAGGAGAGCTGAAAAAAGAAATAGAAGAGATGAAACAAGGGAAAAAATGGAGTCTTGAAGATGATGATGGTATATTCTTAATTTGTTGGCTTAACAGCTAGTTTGTGAATCAAATCAATAAAACATTTATTGATCCTGCTTTGTACTAAGCATCATGCTAAGCATCTGACACCAAGACAAAAATGAAAGTCCCTGTCTTTAAGTAGCTTACATTTTATTGAGGGAAATATATATAAAATAAGATTATTTTGGGTTGTGGAAGGAAGTACTAGCAGCCAGAGGAAATCAGAAAGCCTCACATAGAGGCTAGTGTTTGAGTGGAGTCTTGAAAGAAGTGAGAGATTCTAAGATTGCATTCTAAAGTACTACCTTTGCAAAGATATGGATGAGGAAAATAAGAATGTGTTATGTGAGGAACAGCAGGAAGACCAGAGTGTCTCGATAGTAGAGTGCATGATGAAGGGGAGCACTGTGTAAATAAGGTTGGATAAACCTATGTAATTGGAAAGGGCTTGAGGTAGAAAGACAAGTTAACATTGGCTGTTGCCGTAGTTCCATCTCAAAATGATGATGTTGTGAATTTGAATGCTGACCATCTTGGAACTAGGGGTGAGGAGTGGGAGGGTGAAGATTGGGGGAGAATGAATATAAGCAATATTGTGGAGAAAAAAGGAATAAGACTTGATAATTGATTGGACATGTAGGATGAAGGTTAGCAAGTGAATTGATGAATCAAGGGTGACCTAAGTTTTAGACCAGTATGAATAGAAGAAAGGTTAATGCTATTAACAGAAATATCATCAGGATTCATACAAAAGTTGTGTTTGTATTGGACCCAGTCAGCACAATATGAATAGGAACAGAGGAGGCCGCTATTAGGTTGCAATTTGGCTAGTCATGAATGATGACAGAACAAGGAGGCAAGGGATTTAAGAGTAATCTTAAGCTTGAGAAGGAAGAAAAATAAAGCCAGGATAGTACTGATTGATTTTGTGTTAAATCCATCTTTTAGATTGTAGATAAAATAAGCATAAGAACACAATAAGTTCTGTTTTAAACATGTTACTTTTGAGATGCCTATGGAACATATAGTTCAGAATGTACAATAAGCATTTGATGATGCGGCCTAGAGCTCAAAGAAGAGACAGACTAAATAGATGGATCTGGGAGTTGTTTACATAGAAATGATAATTAAACCATAACAGCTGATGATATCTAATTGCCTGAACCAAATGGGGAAGGCAAGGGAGTGGAAAGAGGACCTTTGACAAAACCTTGAGCCATGTAACTGCCTTCAGGAGAAGATTAAGAAATTGTCAAATAAGGGAAGAGAATCAAAAGAAAACATTGTAACAAAAATTGTAACAAAAATCCAGAGAAGAAACAGTATTCTGCAGAGAATATGATCAATAATTCACATGTTGCAGAGATCAAGAAGAATAATTGATGAAAAGCCATCAGATTTAGCAGTTTAAGAGACTGTTGGTAACTTTGGAGAGTTTTAAAAGGGTCATAGATATAGAACTAGAAAGGTCTTTAGAGGTATTGCCAATTGCCTCATTTTACAAATGAAAAAACTGAAACCCAGATAAAGATTATGTGACTTATCTAAGGTTACACAGGTCAAGGAGAAAGATCAAGTTTAAGAATAACCTGTGCCAAAAGTTGCATGTAGAGTAATTTTTAGTGGTATTACAATTTAGTTGTATGTAGGGTAATTATCAGTGGTATGTAATCCAGTTATTAGTGTTGGGAAAGCTGCTACTTTAATTGCTTTGCCATCCAGTTCTTTTTCCTTATACCTTTTGAACAACAATGATGATAATGACATAAATAGAGTAATACACATTTACTAAACATCTCCTAAAGGCTAAACACTTGTGCTAAGCAATAAACAGCTCTGATTTGATTCAGGTTATTTGTTTATGAGTGTTCTTCCTATTATGATCTTTTTGATGCTATCTCACATATCATGATTCTTTTTCACTTTTTATGACTTCTTTCTTGCTTTTAGTAACTCTTTTTCCTACCCATCCATAACTAGGTATTTTTCCCTTGTCCATTCTCAAGGTTTCTTTGCCTTGTGCTATGAATTATCTTTCACTGTTATTTCTCTCATTTGTATACTATTGCCATATTTCATATTGCTTAATGAACATAATCATAATTGATGACATTTTCAAAATACGTAAGGTATGAAAAGTTGACATATTTGTTCCTCATTGAATCATTGTAAAGTAGATAAAACTCAAATTTTTTTTCTTCCCTGTTTCCCACTAACTCGCTTATCTCTTTTAATTTTATCACCTTTGTCATGTCATTCAGGTCTGAATCAAATGAAGGGGAAAAATACAAATCTGTATGTGTATATTCTCTTGTGATTTAGATGATGAGGAAGAGACTGCAGAAGGTGAAAAGGAAGGAAATGAAATCGAAGATGAAGAATTAGATCCATTAGATGCATATATGGAGGAAGTAAAAGAGGAGGTCAAGAAATTTAATATGAGAAGTGTTAAAGGTGGTGGTGGAAGTGAGAAGGTAAATTTTATCATTTTCATTGCTTATTGTTTGGTCATTTTAAATAAATTTTTTATATGTAGAGAGACTTCCAAGAAGATGGAAGACTGACTGCAAAAAAAATCTAGTTTCTCAATACTTTGTTTTAAAAAAATATATTATAGGTTTTTATTTACAAGATATATGCATGTGTATTTTTTCCAGCGTTGACAATTGCAAAACCTTTTATTCCAACTTTTCCCCTCCTTCCCCTCACCCCTTCCCCCAGATGGCAGGTTGACCAATACATATATGTATACATGTCCAAACAGTTATTTTGCTGTACAAAAAGAATCAGACTTTGAAATAGTGTATAATTACCCTGTGAAGGAAATCAAAAATGCAGGTGGACAAAAAAAGAGGGATTGGGAACTCAATACCTTCTTTAGAAACAACTAAAGGAAATAAAGTTTTCAAAAGAACTTATTTTAAAGGTATAAATGCTCAAAGAAATTGGCAAACATAGAAATAGAAATTTTATGACAATGAAAAAATATTATGAATTTAAGAAAACTGGAGACACTGAAAAAGAAGAAAAATATGTTTAGCCAATATGAACAAGAATACTAGTAATGAAACCAGAATTTCCTTGGAACATGAATGATGTATACTGTTAAGAAATTGAAGGAAGAGGGGCAGCTAAATGATGCAGTGGATAAAGCACCAGCCCTGAAGTCCTGAGTTCAAGTCTGGTCTCAAATACTTAACACTTCCTGGCTCTGTGACCCTGGGCAAGTCACTTAACCCCAATTTCTCAGCAAAAGAAAAAAAAAAGAAAAAAAGAAATTGAAGGACAAAATGAAATTAAGCAAAAATAAAAATGAAGAAGGAACTTAATGCAACCAAAAAGGAAAAGTAAATGGCAAAACTGAAGCATTTTATAATTAATTCCATGGAAAATAGAAATAATTACTAGATTTCAAACTATTTTATATGAATCAGTAATCATCAACAATACTATTTGGTATTGTTTCAAAGTAGAAAGTTAATCCGTGGATTAAACTAGATAAACAAAGTTCATATATTAGTCTAGTGAACAATAAACCCAGCAACAGAAACTTCTTGGAGAAAAAGGTAGATGAAGACTATAATTAAGAAATACTAGTAAGATGTTTGAATACTGACTAAAGCCTACCATTTTTCTTTCTTTCTTTTTTTTTTTTTAATGTTTTAGTCTCCTTGTGCAAAGTGAATAATATAGAAAATTTTAGTTAATTGCATATGATCTATTTTGGATTGCTTATTTCAGGGAGAGTGATGGGAAAGAGGAAGGGATGAAAAAAATAAATTTATTTTTTTCAAAAAAGAATTAGTAAAATGAAGGAAAATAGGTTTTGCCCAGTGTCAAATATACCTCAGATTCCAAAAGGACATCTACCTGAAATATTAAAGTCCAATTTAGAAAGGGGTATTTTTCACAAAATAAGGGAGCTTATATGGGATAGGGATGGGAACTATGCTTTTTACATATGTGGTGAGCGCCTAAGTTAATTTACTCAACCATGGCAAGTTTGCATCTTCTCTGAAACTTTAGATTCTTAAAGAGTTGCCTAGAGAACAATGAGAAATTTAAGTAATTTAGTTGTCTTACAGCCAGTATGTGTCAGAGTCAGTACTTGACCTCACATCTTCTGCCTCACTTAGCAGTGAATATAATTCCAAAAACTAGTCCCAATAGATAATAGATCAAAGGATAAGAATGGGCAGTTTTCCCCAAAAGTGCAAAATATTAATAACCATATGAAAGAATTATCCAGAACCCTGGGTTTGTACCATAAATACCAGATTTATGTTTTATGATAAGATAAAAACTTGATCACTGTTTGAGTAATCTTGGAAGGAAAAGTACACTATGGATCAAATTATGAATTGGTCCAATTATTTTGGAAGACACTTTATTTTTTATTTTTAAAATTTTTTAAATTATATAGCTTTTAATTTACAAGATATATGCATGGGTAATTTTTCAGCATTGACAGTTGCAAAACCTTTTGTTCCAACTTTTCCCCTTCTTTCCTCCACCTCCTCCCCCAGATGTCAGGTTGACCATTACATGTTAAATGTTAAATATGTTAAAGTATACGTCAAATGCAATATATGTATACATGTCCATATAGTTATTTTGCTGTACAAAAAGAATTGGACTTTGAAATAGTGTACGATTAGCCTGTGAAGGAAATAAAAAAATGCAGGCGGACAAAAATAGAGGGATTGGGAATTCTGTGTAGTGGTTCATAGTCATCTTCCAGAGTTCTTTTGCTGGGTGTAGCTGGTTCAATTCATTACTGCTGTATTGGAACTGATTTGGTTCATCTCATTGTTGAAGAGCGCCATGTCCATCAGAATTGATCATATAGTATTGTTGTTGAAGTATATAATGATCTCCTGGTCTTGCTCATTTCACTCAACATCAGTTCATGTAAGTCACTCCAGGCCTATCTGAAATCATCCTGCTGGTCATTTCTTACAGAGCAATAATATTCCATAATATTCATATACCACAATTTATTCAGCCATTCTCCAGTTAATGGACATCTACTCTGTTTCCAGTTTCTGGCCACTACAAAGTGGGCTGCCACATACAAGTCCCTTTCCCTTCTTTAAACTCTCTTTGGGATATAAGCCCAGTATTAACACTGCTGAATCAAAGGATATGCACAGTTTAATAACTTTTTGAGCATAATTCCAAATCGTTCTCTAGAAAGACTGGATGTATTCACAGTTCCACCAATAATGTATCGGTGTCCTAGTTTTCCCACATTCCCTCCAACATTCCACATTATCTTTCCCATCTAGCCAGTCTGACAGGTGTGTAGTGGTATCTCAGGTCTTAATTTGCATTTCTCTGATTAATAATGACTTGGAGCACTTTTTCATATGGCTAGAAATCGTTTCAATTTCTTCATCTGAGAATTGTCTGATTCATATCCTTTGACCATTTATCAATTGGAGAATGGCTTGATTTCTTATAAATTAGAGTAAATTTTCTATATATTTTGGAAATGAGGCCTTTATCAGAACTTTTGACTGTGAAATTGTTTTCCCAGTTTATTGCATCCCTTCTAATCTTGTCTGCTTTAGTTTTGTTTGTACAAAAGCTTTTCAATTTGATGTAATCAAAATTTTCTATTTTGTGATCAATAATGACCTCTAGTTCTTCTTTGGTCATAAATTCCTTCCTCCCCCACAGGTCTGAGAGGTAAACTATCCTATGTTCTTCTAATTTATTTATAATCTCATTCTTTATGCCTAGGTCATGAATCCATTTTGACCTTATCTTGGTGTACTGTGTTAAGTGTGGGTCAATGCCTAGTTTCTGCCATACAAATTTCCAATTTTCGCAGCAATTTTTGTCAAACAGTGAGTTTTTATCCCAAAATCTGGGGTCTTTGGATTTGTCAAACACTAGATTATTAAAGTAATTGACTGTTTTGTCCTTTGAACCTAACCTATTCCACTGATCAACTAGTCTATTTCTTCGTCAATACCAAGTAGTTTTGATAACCGTTGCTTTATAATATAATTTTAGATCTGGTACAGCTAGGCTTCCTTCATTTGATTTTTTTAAAAATTAATTCCCTTGAAATTCTTGACTTTTTGTTTTTCCATATGAACTTTGTTGTTATTTTTTCTAGGTCATTAAAATGGTTTTTTGGGAGTCTGATTGATATAGCGCTAAAGAAATAGATTAGTTTAGATAGTATTGTCATCTTTATTATATTTGCTCACCCTATCCAAGAGCATTTGATATTTTTCCAATTGGTTAGATCTGACTTTATTTGTGTGAAAAATGTTTTGTAGTTTTGCTCATGTGGTTCCTGATTTTCCCTTGGCAAATAGATTCCTAAATATTTTATACTATCGTTAGTTATTTTGAATGGAAGTATTGAATTTTGTTAGTGATATATAAGAATGCTGATGACTTATGTGGGTTTATTTTGAATCCTGCAACTTTGCTAAAGGTATGGATTATTTCTAATAGCTTTTTAGTAGAATCTCTGGGGTTCTCCAAGTATACCATCAGCAAAGAGTGATAATTTGGTTTCCTTATTACCTACTCTAATTCCTTTAATCTCTTTCTCAACTCTTATTGTCAAAGGTAGCATTTCAAATACAATATTTTAAATAGTAATGGTGATAGTGGGCAACCTTGTTTCACTCCTGATCTTAATGGGAATGGTCTGGAAGACACTTTAGAGACTACTAGGAAAGTCACCAACTATCAATACTTGGCCCAATAATACCAATGAGGTCCAAGACAGAGGAGAAATTCTTATATAGTCAAAAATCACTTCTATTTTTTATATTAGTAATATTTTATGTTATAGTAAAAAACTAAACCAGGGATTCTTAACCCGAGGTGTGTGAACTTTTTCTTTCTTTCTTTCTTTCTTTTTTTTTTTTTTTTAAATAATTCGTTTCCTTTGAAACCCTTTGTAGTTTATTTTATGCATTGAAAAACATTTTGAGAAGGAACAGGTTTGAAGACTTCATAGCCTTCTAAAGGGATCCACAGCACGGAAAGAAAACTATGTAAATAGAATCATGATTCATTTTTTGCCTAAGAATGGCATAGTCATGTAATGAAATAGTATTGCACTGCAAGAGATGAGAAAAATGGACAATTTAGAGAAATTTGGAGAGATGCTTATGAAGGTCTTGAGACAGAACTAAGAAAACTTTTTAATGACCCCAACAACACAAAGGAAAACAACATTTAAAGATATCATTATTATGATCAATAGAGTGACAAATTTTGATTTCAGAGGACTAAATAAAATATATTTTGCTTTTCTTCTCAGAGATATGGAACTAGACAAGTATTGTCAGCTATGATGAGTATATTGATTTTTGCTTAACTTTTACTACTTTGTTATGAGGAAAAATTGTTTGGGGAAGTGAGAGTAGTCACTGGGGAATGAAAATTTTCTAAGCATAAAAAAAAATACAAACTCTAGAAAAAATAATTTTTCTGGAGGACAAAATTATAAAGAAATCAGAAAAGTCAGGTAATTGCATACTTTGAAAAAGAATTGTAATAAATATAAGCAGAGGTTAATTGTATTTGAAGGCAGAGCAAGAAGAGAAAGTTTTTTAGTTTCCCTGAAAACTGATGATGGAAAGCAGTCAGACTATTGTATTTCAGAATATCATAGTGCCAAGTACATATTTGGATTCAACTAGTGTTTATTGATTATAAATTGTATAGAACTTTGCTAGAAATGTTGAAAAAATATGATGTATTTCAAATGGTAAATTTAATAGGAGGTGAACATCAAATTCACCTTATTCAGATACACAATTACCCAGTTTCAAGACTAAATGAGAATGATAAGAATTTACAAGCTATCTGGAAAAAAAATTTCAAAGCACAGAAATCTGTGATTTTTACACAAAATTAAGAAATGATATAAGACAAAAGACAAAATAGATTTCTTGAATTTCATTTCTAGGTCAGCTTTGTAGCAAAGACTGATTCTTTTAAAAAACTTCAATGGCCATTTAAGGATAAATTTGTTTAGGCCAGAGACTATTAAGGTTCCTGTGATCTAAAAAGAATTTCACAAAGACAGAAATATGTTTTGTAATGGGCCAGAACTCTGGAGAAATATACTTAGGAGGCAAGGATTCTTACAACAACAAGGTGTTAACTCAGTGGAATTGATAAGACAGTGCTTATCTAATTTAGCATGGTGTTAAATAATTCTCTAGTTCAGTGTGATGGATTTAATCTTACAACAAATAATGGTTCCCTAGTGATATAATGATTATTGGCTTATACTCAATATGATGAGTGAACGAACCCCTTCCCTGTCTGCCTCCCCTCAGTATAACACATATAATGAATAATTGAAAAATGAATAACTAAACTCATTGTAGCATTTGAGTGAAATGGAATGTTATATTGTAAGAAATGGAAGAATACAAAGAAAAATAGGAAGACACTGAAATGCTGTAGTATGAATAACTATAATGAAAATTATATATGCAGCAACTATACCATGAAAACAATAGTAACAAAATCTGGGAAAATATATAGAACCAAAGTTCAGAAAGGGATCTGGAAATAAAATGATTTAATTTCCTTATTGAAATTTAATAAGTAATTTTAAAAAACTATAATAGAAATTTGTACTCTTGAACAATCTTTTTTGGTTCTAATTTTTGTTTGAGCAGGTATGGGTTTGGAATTTATAATTTTCAAGGTTATGATAATTTACATTTAAAAAAAATTTAAAAATGATTCTTTATCTGTGATTTTGGTTCTGTTATGAACTCTACTACTAGTTACTTTTATGACTTTAGAAAAGTTAGGTAGTATTTTAATTGTTTTCTCTCATCAAAAGTGCCATAATACTGATCAATTGTGCAAATATAGAATTTAAAAGTTTTTTACTTTTAAATTAAATATATTTGTACTTTTAGTAAAGGCAACATTAAGCTTTTTTTTTTTTTTAATAATACTATGTTGTATAATAATCCATTGTACAAACCAGTAAAAAAATACACATTCTTAATTGTTTGATTTTTAAAAATGATTCTTAATCTGAGATTTTGGTTCTGTTATGAACTCTACTGCTAGTTACTTTTATGACTTTAGAAAAGTTAGGTAGTATGTTAATTGTTTTCTCTTATCAAAAGTGCCATAATACTGATCAGTTGTGCAAATATAGAATTTAAAAGTTTTTAAACTTTTAAATTAAATATATTTGTATTTTTAGTAAAGGCAAAATTAAGCTTTTTTTTTTTTAATAATAATATGTTGTATAATAATACCAAACCGGTAAAAAAAAATGCATATTCTTATTGTCTGATTTATCATTAACTTGCCATAAAAGCTAAGCTAAGTCTGATATTTAAAACTATTGTGAGATAGTCTGCTGAAAGTTTTTAGTTTTATGGGAAATTTTATGTCTTCTGTTTCAGAAATCAGGACCAACTGTTACAAAAGTTGTCACTGTTGTGACAACTAAAAAGGCTACTGTGGAATCTGAAAAGAAGAAAGGAGAACTCATGGAAAATGACCAGGATGCAATGGAGGTACTTCATCATTCATGTTGATTGAAGGCTTACTGGGTTCATGACCTTTCATCAGAAAGTATTCATGGATAGGCTTTTATAGAAGCATTATCAATTCAGTAAAATAAAATTAGAAAAGATAGTTCTTCCATCTTATTCTCCATTATTCAGTGATAAGTAGGTTAGCAAATTTGTTGGCTAAATTTGTAGACCATTTTAGAAAAAAACAAAGTGGGGCAGTTAAGTGGCGCAGTGAATAGAACACCAGGCCTGAAGTCAGGAGCACCTAAATTCAAATCTGGCCTCAGATATAACACTGCCTAGCTGTATGACCCTAGGCAAGTCACTTAATCCCAATTACCTCAGGAAAAAAGAAAAAATAGTGAATGTCAGTTGTTTTTACTATTATTGGTTGTTCCAAAATTTTATGTAAGAACGAATAAGAAAAACTAATGGTTTAATTGAACATGTGGACCATGGTTTACTTGATAAAACTTAAATCTTATTTTAATTGTGTGATTTTGCAGCAGAGCAGGAATAGAAAATAAAGTATCCAAAAAAGACTCCACCTACTTTTTTGCTTCTCTAGGCAGAAAACACTAAATGATGACACAGTTCTATCTTAGAATCCACAGTTAAATATTTTAAGATTAGTTTTAAGACTATTTCCTCTATTACAGTAAAATAATGCTTTGCCAGACTTCACTGAAAATTTTAGTCAAAACAGTTCCCTTTTGGAAAATCTTAAAAGGTCTACAATGTTATGATTGTCATAAAAGCCAAGTAAGAGTTTACAAGAGGAGGCAACACAAGGATAATTTGTTTCTAATGAGTTAAAATTTGGGGAAGAACCATCCTTTTCTTTTTTCTTTTCTTTTTTTTTTTAAATAACTTTTTATTGATAGAGCCCATGCCAGGGTAATTTTTTACAACATTATCCCTTGCACTCATTTCTGATTTTTCCCCTCCCTTCCTCCACCCCTTCCCCCAGATGGCAAGCAGTCCTTTACATGTTGAATAGATTACAGTAATAGATACAATATATGTGTGCAGAACCGAACAGTTTTCTTGTTGCACAGAGAGAATTGGATTCAGAAGGTAGAAATAACCTGGGAAGAAAAACAAAAATGCAAGCAGTTTATATTCATTTCCAGTATTCTTTCTTTGGGTGTAGCTGCTTCTGTCCATCCTTGATCAATTGAAACCGAATTAGCTCTCTTTATTGAAGAGATCCCTTCCATCAGAATACATCCTCAAACAGTATCATTGTTGAGGTATATAATGATCTCCTGGTTCTGCTCATTTCACTTAGCATCAGTTCATGTAAGTCTCACCAGTCTTCCTTACAGAACAATAATATTCCATAACATTCATATACCACAATTTACTCAACCATTCTCCAATTGATGGGCATCCATTCATTTTCCAGCTTCTAGCCACTACAAACAGGGCTGCCACAAACATTTTGGCACATACAGGTCCCTTTCCTTTCTTTAGTATCTCTTTGGGGTATAAACCCAGTAGAAACACTGCTGGATCAAAGGGTATTCACAGTTTGATACCTTTTTGAGCGTAGTTCCAAATTGCTCTCCAGAATGGCTGGATGTGTTCACAATTTCACCAACAATGTATCAGTGTCCCTGTTTTCCCACATCACCTCCAACATTCCACATTATCTTTCCCTGTCACTCTAGCCAATCTGACAGGTGTGTAGTGGTATCTCAGAGTTGTCTTAATTTGCATTTCTCTAATTAATAATGATTTAGAGCATATTTTCATATGTCTATAAATAGTTTCAATTTCTTCGTCTGAGAATTGTCTGTTCATATCCTTTGACTATTTATCAATTGGAGAATGGTTTGATTTCTTATAAATTAGAGAAATGAGGCCTTTATCAGAAACTTTGGTTGTAAAAATGTTTTCCCAGTTTATTGAAGAACCATCCTTTTCAAATGAGTCATTTTATAATTTTCTAATCTGTAGTATTCATCAGAAGAAGAAGAAGTTGATCTTCAGACAGCTCTCACAGGTTATCAGACCAAACAAAGGAAGCTCCTAGAACCAGTTGATCATGGCAAAATTGAATATGAACCATACAGAAAAAACTTTTATGTTGAAGTTCCAGAGCTGGCAAAAATGTCTCAAGATGGTAAATTAATATATTTTTAGTCTTGGGGATATTTTAATATTGTCCAAAGAATAGAGGCTATCTTGAAAGAAGCAAGAGACTTCCCCCATGCCAAATAAAGTGTTTCTCTCGCATTTTCCTTGTCTTCGCTTAATAAAGTTAATGGGAAAACTGGTGTTACTTTTGTGATGTTGGTGGACGTTGAGAGCTCTCAGATAGACTTTGTTTAAGTATCAGTTTCAGGCATTAACATAAACATTTTTATATTTATTTATTATTATTATATTTTTTTATTTACAAATACCCATATGCATGGGTAATCTTTTAACATTAACCTTTGCAAAACCTTCTATTCCAAATTTTTCCCTCCTTCACTCCCTCCCCTAGATGGCAGGTAGTCTAATACATGTTAAATATGTTAAAGTATATGCATTAAAATAAATAGTACAACCTAACTATTATCTTTGTAAATATTATAAGCTAACTATTATCTTTATAAATTGGATTTACCTGATCATGAGTAGTGACTCCCTTTTTTACTAACCCATATGTTTTTCTCTATTGTTTCGAATAATCACAGAATTAAGTCAAATAATGAGTCAAATCAAAGTAAAGATTCAGAATATCACTGATTCTAATTAAAAACTATCAAAACATTTCTATTTACATAGAAAATACTTTACAACCTTTAATCTTAGATTATGTTTTACAGAGGTGAATATATTTCGGTTGGAAATGGAGGGGATTACAGTCAAAGGAAAAGGTTGCCCTAAACCAATAAAAACTTGGGTCCAGTGTGGAATTTCAATGAAGATATTAAATTCCCTCAAGAAGTAAGTGGGTTATATAATCATTAGTCCTCTTTTGATTATCAAATTAGTCTACATAATGATTATCAAAGTCATTAATCCACATTTTCAGATATTTGGCAATGTGTTTCTTAATAGAGTAGTTCCTCCCCCCCTCCCCCCCAAAAACGTGTTCGAAAAGTTGAATGTGGAATTTTTAGCAGTATGTAAAAATATTCTTTTTTTTTTTTAAGAATAGGTTTTTATTTTTCAAAATACAAAGATAGTTTTCAACATTCACCCTTGCAAAATCTTTTGTTCCCTATTTTTCTCCAACCCTTCCCACCTTCTGCCCTCTTTTATATAGCAAGTTATCCAGTATAAGTTAAACCTGTGCAGTTTTTCTAAACATATTTCCACATTTAAAAGATTGTTTTTCTTAACATTTTTTTTCTTGTTTTTCTTTTCAAGACATTGTTATGAAAAGCCTACACCAATCCAGGCCCAAGCCATACCAGCTATCATGTCTGGAAGAGATTTGATTGGCATTGCCAAAACAGGAAGTGGAAAGACGATTGCTTTTCTTTTGCCCATGTTTAGACACATCATGGATCAAAGGGCTTTAGAGGAAGGAGAAGGTCCCATAGGTATAGATTCCTTTTCTTTAAAGTTTTTCTAGGTTGTGTTGAGTATTAACCACATAAGACCTGATAAGCTGTAATATTCATAAGTGTGACAATAAAAATGTTTTTGTATACATTCCCTGTATCAATTTGGCACTTTGGGGCTGATTTCCCCTTACCAGCAGGTGGAGTGAGAATCTTCCGAGCTCTGGAGTGACATCTCAGAAGTACAAAAACAACCTCTCTCCTGGCACAGCTCAGTTTTTAAACTCTGACTCGGCAGGTAGCCTCCTTGTGCATCTATCTGTTTATTTATGTTGAGAATTGTTCTTGGCCAGTATCCATGGATCTATAAACTCGACGCAAAACATAAGAGGGAAATTTAGTTTCCCTTATATTTTAGCCTGGGAAGCATTTAGTGCCAGATTCTTATCATCAGGTCCTCAGACACAGGGTTTTTGGTTCATTTTGTCAGAGATTTCTTTTTTAAACTCCAGTAAAGTTTTGGAAAATTGCACACTTCCTCTCTTGGAAACAGAGAGGAATATGTAGTTCTTCTTTTTTTATAATCCCTTGAAGATTGTCTCCTGAAACAGCTTTGTGAATTCTGGCTTCACAGTGAGTGACTTAATTTTCTTTTGTTCTGATTTATACTTGAGACATTTACTTTCAATTCGAACAAAACTTTGCATAGGTTGACTGAGGAATTTTCCCCCTCATTTATCTTTCAAGTAGCCTGCTACTAAAAGTGCAGTTAAATTTTATATCATCCTTTACATAGCCTCTGTTAGTGTAAATCTTTTTAAATTTAGCTTTTAAAGCTGCATAAAATAAATCAAAACATTAAAATTTAGACCATAAGTTATCTGAACTTCATTGCTAAGATTTATATTTACTCTTTAAAAGAATAACATTTCTTTAAAATTTTGGTGGTTAGACTTGTAATATATTTATCTTTTCAGCTGTCATCATGACTCCAACTAGAGAGCTGGCTTTACAAATTACTAAAGAATGTAAGAAGTTTTCCAAGACATTGGGCCTTAGAGTTGTATGTGTCTATGGAGGGACAGGAATCAGTGAACAGGTATTGTGAAAGCATATTTAAAATTTTTTTAAAAATTTACCTGAAAACATTAAATAAGGTTTCTCTAGCCTTTTCGAATTCTTTCTCTAAAGATGCAAAAACAAAAACAAAAAGAAATGGATTAAGGGTGATAACCCAACATAACTCTTGTCTAGGTAATTGCCTCTCCACCCATCTGAAGTGTTTTGAAGTCACATCTCACCTATGGATACAAGAAATCCTTTTCAGTACCTTGAGGAGACTTGGTCAAAGAAGGAACTGAGAAGTGATTTATGGAGTATTAGCCCCACGCTATATTTTGTATATGATCTTTATTTAAAATTATTATCAATGCTACCTCAGATCATCTTGAGTTAAAACATATAGTTGTAGTTTGGAAATTTCTTTTTGAAGGTTAGAAATGCTTGGATTTAAAATAATTCTAAAGTAAATGAAATTGTTGCATGTGTATGTGGCTAGGAGAAAGAGACATATACAACAGATATTCTTTTCCCATCTGTAATCAAGTTTTTCAGTAAAGGAGATTGGTAATGTTGCCATCTCAGAGATAACACTATTTTATTTAGTGCTTGATTGATGGCTCCTGAAGTTGCATAAGAATGTCAATAATGAGAAAACTTGTCCCTTATGATTCTATTATGCTTGACAGTTTTCAGGTAGTTTTGACAACACCCTATCTTGCTGATTCTTATAAAAGCTCTGTGAAATAGGTCAGATAGATACTCAAGCTCAGAGCAATAAACTGAAATTTCTGAAATTACTTGATCAGTAAGTGACTCAGCTGGAACTAAATTCAGTGCTCTTTTGAGATGGAACTAAATTCAGGGCTCTTTCTTGGATGCTATACTGCTTTTCAGAAAAGATAGTTATAGTTTCAGAAAAGATAAATAAATGAAATAAATGCTAATTTTAAAATATTCCAAAGAAAGCATTATTTAAACGAATCTTTATCTCTAGTATATTCTACATATATATATATACACACACACATACATATATATATATAAATGTCATTTAACTTGATAAAACATGTTTTTAACACTTGAAAGATTCTTTTAAAATTCATTTGAATAATCACTTAAATTGATATTGCTCTATGTTACATTTCTTTTGTGCATTTGAAGATCAGTGGGAAATGAAAGTAATACTAAAACAAATTCTTCATTTTCTTTACCATTTTGACCTTATACCTATTGGGACATTTGTATGCGATGCTGCCAGATTAAGTTGGATTTTGCTAGGTTATACTTTAGAGGCTTTGGGTGATGCTTATCAGCTTTGAGCTATTGCCTTTAATAATTTATTTTACAGAAAGACCAAGTGACATATTTTCAAGTCTGTATGAATTGTGCTTAGGAAAGTGACCGATGTTGAGTGTTAGTTTGTAAATATATTGTCCTTCTTATTAGATTGCTGAATTGAAAAGAGGTGCTGAAATTATTGTTTGTACACCTGGTCGAATGATTGATATGTTAGCAGCTAATAGTGGTGAGTAAGAGACTTTTTTTTCTTGTTTTTTTTTTTTTTTGTTACGGGATTATACCTTTTTTTTGCTTAAGTAAAAGCATATTCAAGAAAAAATAGTAATGAATAGTTTTCTGGAATTCACCTCTTAAAGCTGTAATATCTTGAATTTTATATTTGACGTTTTACTGTAGAATGGCCTCCAAAAACTAAAATCTAAGACATATTACTTATATCATGAAGGGATTATAACAATTTTAATTTGAATGCATATATTTACATTTGAGTGTATCTATTTGAGTTTAATTTGAGGTTTCTGCAATAATTTAAGCACTTTAGGGTTTTTTTTTAAAACTTATGTCTGATAATCCTTAACATTAAAATATATCAACTTAATTTTATTCTAAATTTATTATTTTGTTTTAAAAATTACTCTTTTTGGTAAATTTGAGAAATTTGAAATTTTTTTCCTTATTCACTTATTGGTATTAAGAATTAAATCAAGATATTGCAGCTTCAAGAAATTTTGATTTTTATAAATATTGCATGTTTTTAGACAAATCTTAATGTTTTATTGAATTTTTCCAAATCAAAACTATTACTAAACTTTTGACATTATTTAACTTCTGTGGAAAAAGGCCCTTCAAGATTTATAGAACTGGGCTTCCAAGACTTTAATCATCCAAAGGTAGGTACTTTAATGCTGTTCCCAAATTTCGCCAAACTACCTGGGCTTTGAATATAAAATTGTAACATGGGTAGTTTTTAGAAATCACTTCTTTGTTTTAACGTGTAAGGAAAAATACTTTCAAGAGTTTACAACATAGTATTTAAACAAAGCAAAATAATTTAAGGACTGCTTGCAGTTGTGCTTTTTTTTTCTTTTAGAATTGTAGCTATTACTGTTACATGAATTCAGGAAATCGTTATCAAAAGATGCTAGATAATCATGTCTGCAAAGTATAATATATGAAAAGTTTGATTAATGCTTCATTGTTTCATACACTTTGAATTTGACCTTTTTCCTTTTGAAATCTTCCGGGTTTATTTTTCCTTTAATAGTTCTTGAATTTGCCTTTAAAAGCCAGCTGATTTAAAGTTAACCTTCTTAGAAGTGTTTATTAATTCTGTGCTCTGTTCTGTTCAATTTTCATTGGTAATGAAAGCTATTGATCTTATTTGAACCACAGTGGCAAAATTTAAATTGGATCCTCATACAGAAAATTAGCTTATATGTACAGCAGTATGTTTCATGTTGGATGATATTAATAATCTCTTATGCCTATCAGATATTTCTAGATATATAATCATAGATTATAGCTATTTTGAAGGGAGATTTACTGAGACTGGATCAGTTAGCACTGGAACCTTGCCTTCCACACATACGCTGTAATCTCTAATATGTTTTTTCCTAGGTGATGCTGTCAGATAATGGCTGATGTGGCTCGATGCTTCATCTCAGTCTTAGTTTTATGATGTGTTTTGGAGAGGGCTGTTTTCTGAGTTTTACAGGTTCTTCAGGCCCTATGATGGTATGCAAGAGAAGAGTTTGAAAAAATAAAGGGCCTCATATACCCATTGCCAGAATATATTTGCCATTAGATTAAGACAATTAAGATTGAAATCTAATTCACTGTTTAAAAAATATTTACCTATCCCCCTCTGTTTAAATTAGTTAGTTTAGTTCCCTTACAGTTTTTAAAAATCCTTGGTACTTAAAAAATGACTTACAATTGATTTTTAGTTCCTGTTTTTATTTTTCTTCTTATTATAGGTAGGGTGACAAACCTTCGAAGAGTAACATATGTAGTTCTTGATGAAGCAGATAGAATGTTTGACATGGGTTTTGAGCCACAGGTAAAAATTGAATTTATTTCTTTCAAAAACATTTTGTTTCTACATCATAATCATGTGGGAATCTTCTTAGATTACACACTCCTTTGTAACAAAGAAAAAACAATGAAGCAAAAATGTGTTCTAATGATCGCACCTGATAATGTATAGAATATTCTGCTTTAATAGTTCTCTATTTCAGTGCTATATAAAGGATCTATGCTTTCATTATTTAATTTCTGGGACCATCATTTATTCATGTTGGCTTTCCTTTAGTGAGTTTTTCATTATTTCATGATATTCATTATATAGAATTTCATTTTACTTTCTGTTAATTCATTCAAATCTTTTAAATGAATTTTTAAATGAATTCTCATTTCTTATTGAGTAGTAATATTCCATTTTCATATAACATACACTAGTAAAAGCTATATAGTGAATTAAAATAAATCAATAATGTTAAAAGCTATTCCTCAATAGGTATATTTTAAAAATATAATTTCCTTTTTTTCTCAATAGTATTTTATTTTTTCAAATACATGTAAAAACAGGTTTCAAACATTCATTTTTTTTTTATTTTTTTATATTACAGCTTTTTATTTACAAAACATATGCATGGGTAATTTTTCAACATTAACCCTTGCAAAACCTCTGTTCCAACTTTTCCCCTCCACTCCCTCCCCTAGATGGCAGGTAGTCCAATACATGTTAAATATTCAAAATATATGTTAAATACAATACATGTATATATATTTATACAGTTATCTTGCTGCACAAGAAAGACTGGATTTAGAAAGAAAAAAAACCTGAGAAAGAAAACAAAAATGCAAGTAAACAATAATAGAAGGAGTGGAAATGCTATGTTGTGGTCCAAACTCATTTCCCATAGTTCTCTCTCTGGGTGTAGCTGATTCTCTTCATTACTGAACAGTTGGAATTGGTTTGGATCATCTCATTGTTGAAGAGAGCCACGTCCATCAGAATTGATTATTATACAGTATTGTTGTTGAGGTATATAATGATCTCCTGGTTCTGCTCATTTCACTTAACCTCAGTTCATTTAAGTCTCTCCAGGCTTCTCTGAAATCATCCTTCTAGTCATTTCTTACAGAACAATAATATTCCATAACATTCATATATCACAATTTATTCAGCCATTCTCCAATTGATAGGCATCCATTCAATTTCCAGTTTCTAGTCACTACAAAAAGGGCTGTCACAAACATTTTTGCACATATAGGTCCCTTTCCCTTCTTCAGTATCTCTTTGGGATATAAGCCTAGTAATAACTGCTGAATCATCAAACATTCATTTTTGTAAGCTTTTTTCCATCCCTCCTTCACCTCTCCTTTCCCTAAGAGAGCAAGTAATTTGAAAAAGGTTATACATGTACATCATATTAGGTTGTGAAAGAAAAATTAGAACAAAAGTGAAAACCATGAGAAAGAAAAAACAAGCAAACAAACAAAAAAGGTGAAAATAGTATGCTTTGATCTACAGTCAGTCTCCATAGTTTTCTCTCTGAATATGGATAGCATTTTCCTACCCAAATCTATTAGAATTGTCTTAGATCACTGTATTGCTGAAAAGATCTAAGTCTTTCATAGTTGATCATTACATAATATTGCTGTTGATGTGTAGTGTTCTCCTGATTCTGCTTCCTTCACTTAGTATCAGTCTTTCCAGGCCTTTCTGAAGTCAGTGTGCTTATAAAACAATAGTATATTGTTCCATCACAATTAGATACCATAATTTTTTTAGCTACTCTTAAATTGATGGACATCCACTCAGTTTCCAATTCTTTGTCACCACAAAAAGAACTGCTATAAACATTTTTGTACATGTGTGTCTTTTGCTTTCTTTTATGATCTCTTTGGGATACAGACCTAGTAGTGGTACTGCTGGTTCAAAGAGATGTAAACTTTGATAACCCTTTGGATGTAGTTCCATATTGTTCTCCAAAATAGCTGCATCAGATCACAACTCCACCAACAATAATTTCTCATTATCTTTTGTTATCATCTTAGCCTGTTTGAGAGGTATAGGTTGGTACCTCAGAGTAGTTTTAATTTTCATTTCTCTAATCAATAGTGATTTTTCATATGACTATGAATGGCTTTAATTTTTTCATCTGAAAATTGTTCATATACTTTGATCATTTGTCAATTAGAGAATGACTTTTTTTTTTTTTTTTTACAAATTTGACCCAGTTGTTATACATTTTAGATGAGATTAATTCTCTGAGTCACATATGAATATCAGTCTTGATACTTTATAACCATGCCTTATACAACACTGGCAAAGAATTGTGAAAAGGTAGCATTATAAATGTTTAGGGAATAAATTGAATTAGAATAGGAATTGTTTTGGGGGGAGGGAATTATGTATATAGTAGCTTACCAAAAACTGTGTATGTGTGCGCTTGCGCGCAAATGTGCACGCGGCATGCGTATTCGCCTTCTATTTTGGCTGAGACAACTGGGATTAAGTGACTTGCCCAGAGTCACACATATGTATATGTGTGTCTTTTTACGGATAAAATTTATATATAGATTACAATTAGAAAATAACTCTTAAAGGGAAAAACAAATGGACATATCATCTAGTATATTTATACCTTGAAGATTTTAAAAGTACCAGTGTACTGCGTAAATCCATTGTTGGAGGTTAAAAAGGCATGAGCAAGAATCACACAAGTTTAGAAAACATGGGATCCATTAAAGTGACAATAATACCTTCAATTTGTAAAGCTTTTTATAGTTTACAGAGCTCTTTCATGTACTTTCTCTTTTAATCCTTACCACTTATCTGACAGAGATTATTAAGTGAAGAGATTATTTTTTACATTTTATAAATACTAACTGCTATTATTTAGGACCAAGCTTAATAGTTGTTATTAAAAGGAAGAATGATTGAGGATATATTGAGCTAGAATAGACATTAGATGTAAAAATTGTTTCCTGACTTTCTGCTTCCCTTCTAATCTTGGTTGCATTGGTTTTGTTTGTGAAAAATCTTTCAATATGATGTAATCAAAATTATGCATTTTACATTTCTTAATGTTCTCTATTTTTTGTTTGGTCATACATTCTTTCTCCAAAGATTGAATAGGTAAAATATCCCTTACTCTCCTATTTTGCTTATGGTATCATTCTGTATGTCTTAATCATGAACTCATTTCAACTTTATCATTGCATAGGGTATGAGATGTTAGTCTATGCTTATCTTATGTCTTGCTGTTTTCTAGTTTTCCCAAGCACTTTTTGTTCAATAGTGAGATCTTATCCCAGAAGATAAGTTTATTGATTTAATAAACAGAAGATATCTTGTGTACCTAACCTATTTCATTGATCTACCACTCTCATTTTTTAGCCAGTACCAAGTAGTAACAAAGCAGATTTTAAAATTCCTTCTTTAATATCATTTCCACTGATAAAATAATAGTTTTTGATATAGATTCATTAGACAGTGCCAAGATATTTGGTGGTAAGAACTTTCTTATTCTGGGTATTAAGTGGCTCTGGGTGTAGCAGTTAGAGGAGCAATTAGTTGCCAGACTACATTCCAGGGGATGGGGATGGATTGGGGTAGGTGAGGGGTGCCTCCTAGGATGTGGGTGACATTGTGCTGTTAGCCTTGCTCTTCCATGACTCTTGTATGCCTATCTTGACCTATTTCTATCAAGATCTGATGGGAAATAGTAGTCAAGGGGATATGATCTGATGCTTGCTGCTTCCTGTCTCTTTAGCATTCTTTGTTGCTTTAGCTAGGTTAGCTTGCCTGCCTTCTTTGTGATGGCCATCACAAATGGCTAGTTGACATTTGGGGATGACTGACCCCTACTCCCATTGGTAGAAATGAGGACTGGGCTACCAGGACTAGTAGCTCAAGAGGAGCTGCTACTGTTAAGGGTTCTTGGGCCTAATTTTTTGTGACAGTTATTTTGTGACCTCAGACAAGTCATTTAACCTATCAGTGCCCTAGTTTTCACTTATAAAATGAAGAAAAACCTCTAGATCTTCTCATAGAGCTACTCTGTGAATTAACTGAAATGTATTTAAAGCATTTTGTAAATTTCCATGTACCATATAGATGTTGCCTATAATTACCTTGTGATAAACAAAAGAGGCTAATTTTAGTGTTGTTCTTAGTTACAGTGTTATTTTCTCCAGGGAAGTTTTGGAAAAAGACTTGTCATGACTGTTTGTTTGCTGTATTTCCAACAGGTCATGCGCATCGTGGATAATGTCCGACCCGATCGGCAAACTGTTATGTTTTCTGCCACTTTCCCTAGAGCAATGGAGGCTTTGGCCCGTCGGATCCTGAGTAAACCCATTGAAGTACAGGTTGGAGGCAGAAGCGTGGTTTGCTCTGATGTTGAACAACAGGTGGTAAGTAGAACTCTTTGTGAAATGTAATTCTTCATAGCTAAATTTTCATTATTGAATCAGACCTTATAGCTAAGCAATGGAATTCATTCCTTTAGAACAAGGATCCTCAAACTACAGCCCGCAGGCCAGATGCAGCAGCTTAGGACGTTTATCCCCTTCACCCAGATCTATGAAGTTTCTTTATTTAAAGGCCCACAAAACAAAGTTTTTGTTTTTACTATAGTCCGGCCCTCCAACAGTGTGAGGGACAGTGAGCTGGCCCCCTATTTAAAAAGTTTGAGGACTTCTGCTTTAGAAGAATACTTTAATCAACAAGGGGCTGACCTTCACAGCTGCCGCCTTCTTAGCTGAGGAGGGGGTGGAGGTGGGGTTGTTGATAAGGGGGAGGAATCAGACATTGTTTATCACCATTCCCATTCCTTATCCCAACACTTTTGTAGGTAATATAATGGAAAAAAGCATCATCTTCAGAGTCAGAGAACCTGACTTGATTCCTAGTTCTGATATTTACCATCATTTTGTGATGGTAATCTCTCTCAATCTATAAGATTTCGTTACTTATAAAATAAGTATTTCAGTAAAACCAGCTAACACATTAACTGTATCAACTTTTATGTTTCATTTTCCAAAGGCTGTGCTATGAGAAGTTAATTACTTCCAAAAGTTAGACAGGGAATTGATTAATTCAGCTTTTTTATTGTGAAAACCATTGAACTTTGAACATCTGAAAGCTAAAAAAAAATTTTTTTCCATTCAATGAAATTTAGTTCAGCAAAAAATTAAGTACCTTCTAAGAGCAAAGCACTCTTCTAGGTACTAAGGATGTAAAAACAAAATAAAATAGTTAATGCATTCAAGGAGCTGAAACGTTATTGGGAAAATAACTAATGAATACAATCACTTTTCTGGACTTCACTTGCCTCGTCTCTAAAAGTTGTGGGGATTTTATTAGAACACTTCCTTAGTGTCTCTAGCTTTAAATCTGTTTCCTGAGAGAAGATGTATATAAATAAATATATACTGTATGACTCGAGGAGAGAAAGAATGTTAATACTTTGGATCCAGGGTAAGGTCAGGGAATGCTTTACAGAAGAGGTGAAAATCATTCTGGGTCTGAATTAAAAGCGAAGGCAAAAAAGAAGGGGACAGAACAGACAAGCCTAAAAAGGGATTACATGCAATTGAGTGTCTATGACTGCCCATTTTTTGTTCTTCTCTTTCCTCCCACATCATGAATGTATGGGTGGAAAATCAGAAATAACAAAACTTATTACGTGTATACTGATCTGGAGCCACTATCTGTTTATGTTGTGATATCTAGTCACATAGTGATATGGGGAAAATGAGGAGAAGGAACAGTCAATGATTTTTCAGGGTGTCTAAAAAATTCAGTAATCTTTTTCTTTTTGACTTAATAAGTACTGAAATCATGTTTTGTCACATGATGTGAATGGGGATTGGTCTAAAGATAATAATAGAATTTATGTTATTGACTTCCTGGTGTTTTTAGATTGTAATTGAAGAAGAAAACAAGTTTCTGAAGTTACTTGAGCTTCTGGGCCATTACCAGGAGTCAGGATCTGTTATCATATTTGTAGATAAACAAGAGCATGCTGATGGTCTTTTGAAGGACTTAATGAGAGCATCTTATCCTTGCATGTCTCTTCATGGAGGTAATGTATATGTATAGATTTATTTGCAGTGAATTTAGTTAATGCCTTTAAATTACTTATTTTCCATTTCTTAGTTTTTATAACTGGAAGAGGTTTGAAACTAATTTGTTATATATTTCATGTAGTAAGAAATACTTATCCTTAGGTGAGATTTTTAATACTTAACAAAGTTACGTGTTCTAAGCCATTTTTTGTCTATTATTTTAATTTTATATCTTAAATTTTATGTTGGTTTAAATTTACATAATCTGGCTGTAAAATTGTTAAAATTATTGGGTGTTTCCTTCCACACATAAGTCTTTAAGTAAGGTTTACATCATTTTGTAAAATGTCTTCAATTATCAGTTTAATTTTCCTTAAATCTTTATAGTTGTCATTGGCTTATAGAATTTTATGACAGTTTTTGATTATTATTTAGATGTCATAGTTGAGTGATATTTAAATTGTGTCTGTCATGATGACATCATTCTACAACATATTTTTCTAGACTTGATATTTTTTTGGAAGGGAAAAGGGAAGCAACTGGGGTTAAGTGACTTGTCCAGGGTCACACAACTTAGAAGTGTTAAGTGTCTGAGGTCTAATTTGAACTCAAGTATTCTGAATTAAGGGCCAGTGCTCTTAAGTACTGTGCCATCTAACTATCCCAACTTAATATTTTTTAACATTCAAATTTAACATAAAAGTATAGAATATATATATTTATATATATTTCAAACTAGCTCCTTCCAACATTGTACATAACATAGACACATTTATTTTAGAAAGAAGTTTATTTCACTTCCATCAACCCTTATAAATATTTAAATATATGAAAAGAAAGAAAAGACAACCAAAAACAAACTATCAACTTCTTTCCCTTCCCTTCCTCTCTTCTTCCCATCCTCAAGCAAAAAACATAGAAAAAGCATAAATTAGCTAAATCATTAATAAAAATATTAAAAAACAGTGTGACTATATATAAATCACTTAGATCCTATATCAGAGACCATCTAAGTTGACGCCAAACCATTAATGACTATTTCATGGCTTTATCAATTCATTTTTCCAACAGAATATCATGAGAGATTTTATCAAATAAATGGTTTACTAAAATCTAGATAATTTATATCTTTAGCAATTCACTAAGCAACAAGTTTAACCTGCCAAAAATAATGTTAGTACGGTCTAGCTTATTAAACTTGATGAAGTCATGCTAAATCTGACTTCAACAATTTCCTTTCTTATTGAACATCTGTTCATTAACCACCCCTTTAAAAATACATTTGAGAATTTTGCCAGGCATGAAATCCAGGCTCACTGGCCTATTGTTTTTAGGCTTTTTTCTTATCTAAAAATTGGAACTTTTGCCTTCTCTGTACTTGTGATACTTTTTCTGATGGCCACTGTTTCAAAATCTTTGAAAATCCTTAGTAATCACATTCATCCTTTTTAATTATCCCAAAATTATCCAGTTCATCTGGGCCCTTCTTGGGGATTCCTTTTTTCAGGCTCACCAGAGAGTTTCCTACTGGGCATTCTTTTAAGAGGGGCCCTCTTCCCCTTTCAAAGCCATGCCTTGGCTCAGATTTCACATTATTATTATTTTTTTAACATCACTTAACTGACATAGGAATCACCAACTATAATCCTTCAGTGAGAGTGATGACCACTGTACTTTTATCATCTGCTCTGCCCTTAGGACTTTCCATTCCTATGGAAGTTCATCTCTCTAATATGATTTATATCTCCAATTGAATATTGGCTTTTGTGTTATAACAATATAATGTAATATTATGACACTAAGAAATGATTAAAGGGAAAGGTTTAGGGAAATCTGTACAAATTAATACAGAGTGAAGTGAGCAAATTTGGGGGCCCAGTTTATACAGTGGCTTTAATATTGCAAAGAAAAACTTCTAATTTAGAACTCTGATCAGTCCACTGACCAAGCACTACTTGAGCATGCAAGAGGCCAATGTTCGAGAAATGTAGCATAAGACATGCCTGATGGACATTGCTGATGTGTGTATTTGTTTTATGGGACATTGATTATTTGTTATAAAAGGATTTTTTATTTTGAGGAAGGGATACATTAAAAATAGAGAGTGATAGTTATCAGAAAGAATGAAAGAAGAAGAAACCCATCTATAAAACATTTTAAAATGTAAAGAAAAGGACAGAAAGATGTTTGGAGGTAAACCCTGACAAGTCCTTTAGTATTAAGAATTAATGAGTAAGGGCAGCTAGATGGCGCAGTGGATAGAGCACCAGCCCTGGATTCAGGAGGATCTGAGTTCAAATCTGATCTCAGACACTTTGACACTTCCTAGCTATGTCCCCAATTGCCTCAGAAAGAAAAAAAAAAAAAAGAATTAATGAGTAATGTGATTTGGGTAATTTAGAGTCAGGAACACCTGGCTTTGAATTAGCCATAGAAATTTTCTAACTTTGTGATACTGGACAAGTCATTAATGAAAAAGATTTGCAGTTTCATATATAGCCTTCTTTTTTCTGTTTTTTTTTTTGTGGAAATATGTATTTATTTGGTGTTTTTCAAATTCAGAATAACATTGAAAATTTGTTAAAGAAAACATGCACTTTTACTTTTGTTACATAATTTTAAATTGATGGAAAGGATTTTTTTACAGTCCTTTCAAAAAGGAAGCTAAAGACTGATTTTGAAGAAGACAGAGAGAAACTTTACTCTGTATTTTATTTCACAGTCTTCTATTTCCTGTGTATATTTGATGAATTGGGAGAGTTGCCAATGTAAATTGAATTTGTTCTTTATATCTAACCTTGATTCGTTGTTATTCTATTAGTCTGAAATGTGGTATTTAATCTTAAATGGTTTCATATTTTTGTGTGGTTTGTTTGCAGGCATTGATCAATATGACAGAGATAGCATCATTAACGACTTTAAGAATGGGACATGTAAACTTCTGGTGGCCACTTCTGTTGCTGCACGAGGACTTGATGTGAAACATCTAATCCTCGTAGTGAATTATAGCTGCCCTAACCATTATGAGGATTATGTCCACAGAGCAGGCAGAACTGGAAGAGCAGGCAACAAAGTAAAAGAAGTTGCATTATTTTGCCATTTTTCTGTAAAATATTTTTCTTGCATTTAAAAAAAAATTGAAATAGAGGTGAGCAAAGGAGCTCAGACCTACTTTGAAAAATTCTGTATATAGGGCTTATGTGGTATTAATTAGGATTTTTGAAGAACTTTTATATGTATACAAAAGTGTGAAAGCTTTCTCTGATCTAGGTAAGTTCATTCAAGAGTATTTGAGAGACTATTCTTTACTCCATCACACAATTTAATATGTAAACACTAAATTTGGATTTAATAAAGTCTTAGTGGTGTTATTCAGTTGATACTCTAAATAGTGCTTGCTATTTTAATATAAATGATGATATTTAAAGGTTTGGTTCAGTAGCTTTAGCAGTATTACAGTGCAACATCATCAGTAATCGTCTTTAGCCTGAGCTGATATTTTGCTCAACATTAATATTTTATTATCTCTTTATGATAAAAGGAGATAATGCCTTGATTCTGTGAAGGATATTTGACATTTTGAGTAGGAGTTCCATGTTGGTTGGAGCAAAATGGCTAGTGAATTTTATCTTTATTTCTTCATCATTGAGAATTTCACAAAGGTTTCTCCTTTGTTAAAATTTAACTTAGGGTTTAAGAATCCAGAGTTTTTAAAATAACAGTGATCCACAATCTGCTGTGATGTTAAGTTTTGTTCTAAAACATCAAATTTAGAAAGTTCCTCTTAAATATTCTTTTTTTAAGATTTTGACTGTTTTAATACAAATCAAAGTGGTAAAATGATTCTTTTAGGGTTTGCATTGCATTATGTTTTTTTTTTTTTTAATTTGCAAGGGATATGCATATACTTTTATCACAGAAGACCAAGCAAGATATGCAGGTGATATAATTAAGGCTTTGGAGTTGTCAGGGACTGCAGTTCCTCCTGATCTGGAAAAACTTTGGAGTGATTTCAAAGATCAACAGAAAGCTGTAAGTAAAACTCCTTATGCACGCGTGTGCTCATGCATACACTCACATCAAATTAACTTTGCTCAAATTGTTAGTCTATTTTGAGATTTTTCTGCTTTGTTATTTACAATTCCATCTATGTGTTAAAGATTTTCATAAGAGAATGATGTCAGTTTTAGGAGAAAATCTGAAGATTTTTAAGAATTTTTCTTGATTATTGAAATGGCTTGTCTCTATATTAATCTGTCTTTATCAAACTATTATATTACATACATACATACACACACAAATTATATGTTGGGAAGTAGTTCCATTAGTACACATTAAAAGATTGTCATAAAATGATATGTGTTCTTTTTTTCCTTTTTTCTGGTAGGAAGGAAAGATAATTAAAAAAAGTAGTGGCTTTTCTGGTAAAGGCTTCAAATTTGATGAAACAGAACAGGCTTTGGCCAATGAGAGGAAGAAATTACAAAAAGCAGCACTCGGTCTACAAGATTCAGATGATGAAGATACTGCAGTTGATGTAAGCGTTTTCATTCTTAACTTCGTTTTCATCAAAAAGTTAAACTTTACCAAAGGCTATTTCTTCATATTATTTGATACTTAATTACTGTAGGAGTACATCTTTAGGCTTATTGATGTCTTGTCCCATTCTTGTTAGGGATGTCAAAGCCTAAACAATAAGCTGCAGAGGCTTGGGTTTGGGTTATTAATGTAAATACCATGAAAACCAGTATGATTTGGATTTAAAAGTAAAATCAAATAGCTCCATTTAAAACACAACTTTTTTTAAAAGCCTGTCTTCAGAGCTATATTTCAAGAATAAAAAATGAAAACTATGAAGGACAAAAGGCAAATAGTTCCAGCTTCAGTTTTCTTGACTTTGTCTTATCGCTCAACTTTTATGACACTGGCAGAGGTAGTGAAGCTGACAACCTTGAGCCCCTCTGCCTAACTCATATCTAAGTCAAGATGTAACTCTTGTGATGTCATTAGTCCTCTTCAGGAATAGAAGAATAAAAAACAACAACAAACAACAATCAGGGACATGGTCTTTTCTGGGATATAATCAAATTAAAAAGCAGATCCCAACAAATCTCACATATTTGACAATTGATATTTAACAATTGTGAAAGGCAGTATTTTGTTTATAGTTATAAAAAGATACATACTTTAGTCTTAGCACTTAGAAGCATTTGTATTTTGTTCTTACACTACCTTGAAGACACGAGTCATAGAAGCAGCTATACTCCATTTCTAAAGCTGGGGATCCATCTGGTGGTTACTCAGGTTTATGTTCTGTTATTTATGAACACATAAATAGGATAAGAAATGAGTAACAGACATAATGAGCAAGAGGGGGCAAAAGAAGTGCCTACTATACAAATGTGCCAGGCAGTATGCTAAAACTGTTAAGGTATTATTTCATTTGATCCTCATAACAATTCTGGGAGGTATCCTCATTTTATTTGAGGCAAACAGAGTCACACACTTCAAAGTGTCTTAGGCTAGATTTGAACTTAGATCTTCTTGATTCCAAACTCAGAAACCTATACCTTCTATGTCTCATTCCTATTCTGCCCCACCTTTAACACTTCAATATAGCTCTAAGAATTAACCCTGGAAAGGCATACATACCTACTTTTTAAATTTCTTCAGATGATCCTTTGAGATTTTTTTTGTATACCCTCAATGTCTTGTGACAACATATTACTTCTTTTCTTTTTGTTTATCTTTAAAAGCTGAAATATATGTATATAGTCTTTTAGTTTTTCCACTAGCTCTGGGATGCAAAGAAAAATTTCTAGATTTTCTAGTTTGTGACAACATATTACTTCTTTTCTTTTTGTTTATCTTTAAAAGCTGAAATATATGTATATAGTCTTTTAGTTTTTCCACTAGCTCTGGGATGCAAAGAAAAATTTCTAGATTTTCTAGTTTAGGTTCTTCCGAAGAAACCATCTCATTTACAAGTTGTAGGACTAACTCTTCAATGAGAGGTATTTTCTGCACCACCCCCTTTTACAGATGATGACATAATCTCAAAGAGAAAATGATTTACCTAAAATCTTCTAATTGTCAATCTAATAGTTGCCACTAGACTGTACTCATGTCAAATACAATATTGTTAAAAAACATCTTAAAACCAATGGAAATTTTGAAAAATGAACTTACCATTGTGTGTTAAACAAGGCTGGGACACAAAGGCAAAAACAAAACCTCTTCTTTTTTTGGTGGAGCTGAGTTCTCTTCTATCTTCAGCAGTCCACTTAAACCTTTCTGGAATCTATTTCCTTATTTGTGAAATGGAGCAGTTGAATTAGATGATCTCTTGAAGTCCCTTACTCTCTGAAGTTTTCCTGTGAACTAACTTGATTTGGAACTGATTTATTAAATACATGTTTTTTAAAATTAACCTCATTCATTTTTAAAATCTTGAATCAAAGTTTTTTTAATATATGGATCTTAATAGATAGAAAATATTTTCCCTTTGCCACATCTAGAAAATTTTGGGGTGTAAAAAGAGGATTCATTCATTAAATATTATTTGGATAGCTCTTGAGATTCCTTAGTGTAGCATTTCTTCCACCTCCCCCAAATCAAATATATGTATGTTCTTTAAAAGAAAGAGGTTATTTTATAAAAGTAAATTATAATAGCCTTGAAATCATTACATATCTTTTTTTTTTTTTTAAGTAAAGAGATTATGCCAGACAAGCAGATTTTGGGAAAGGTGAGAGTGATATAGAGATGATGGATATTCAGTAGGACCCAAGACTTTTAGCATACATGGTAGATTGAATGGAAAACCAGTTTTTGTTTTTTTCCTTATTCCCTTAACTTTCTTCAGTCAAGAGGCAGCTAATTGGCATACTGGAGTTGGAGTTGGGAAGGTCTGATCTCAAATTCTGGCTTTGATACTAGCTGCAGCACAACTTCTGGGCCTCAGTTTCACTTGTCAGGTGGATTGTGAAAATGAGAATTTTTATATGGGGCTTTGTAAATCTTAGCTATTATTATTAATTGTTAATTATATTTAAAATATAATGTATCTTTTATGTGAAAAAGAGTTTGGCTTAAGAAAACTTTCACTATATATTTATTGGTATTTATATATTTATTGGATATTCTTGATAATCCAGGATTTTAAGAGTTTACAGGCTTTATTTGGAGGTAGATATTGACAGTAAGCAGCTCTGCTCTTAACTTTCCTTTTGCATTTGATTCTCTATCATTCTTTCTATTTTCTCTCAACTTAATTTTCTTTTTTTTTTCTTTTTTTTTTTTACAGACATTAAAAAGCCAACAATTTTTATTGTATTTGATTATAGTAATTCAATTTAGCATCAGACAATTTAGCACATTATATTTGTGTATTTTAATATAATATTCACCAAATATTGAGAGAAAAGAAGATCTAAATAAATTATTTATAATAATGGAAGCATTAAAAATTTACATATATGTACATATATACATTTTTCTCATTTTCAAAAGTAAAGCTTCAATGCCACACCTCCTTAATGGAACCTATTGTGATTTCACTCCTTGGAAGTGATTAGTTCCTCATCTTTTCTGAGCTCATGTTACACTCATGAATTCAATCACTTTCTATATAATTAGCATTTTATATTGTTTTGTATGGCTCTTAATATCCCTATTAAATTGTAAACTTTTTGAGAAGAGGGATTATATTATTAAAAGAGTTGTTTTCAAGTATTAGAAGTCTGTCATCTGAAAGTGGATTTCAACTTGAATCCATAAGGCAAAGCCCATAGTAATAGTTACAAGTTTTAAAGAAATAAATTCAGGGCTTGTCTAACTAAAAAAAAATTCTGATGACTAGAAGTGCACATATTAGACATAATGCCTCAGAAAGTGATAGATTTACACTCAGTGGGCACCTTCATACAAAAACTGAATGTTCACTTATTAAGTCTATGGTATAAGGGATAAGGTAGACAAATATTGTAATGTATGTCTTCAGATAAACTTAATTTTCTTTACTGTTTATGTGTGTACTCAATTCTTCCTGTGTACCACAAATTATTGAATTCTTCAGTAAGAATATCAGGCTGCTTTGTTTTCCCTATGTCTTGGTAGCATGATGAGCCATAGGTATTTAATCTGAAATTCTAAGAAGCATTTCCTTAAATTGTTCATGTGAAGTAAGCAACTCTTTTGCCCTCTATTCTTACCTATTAGAGGGGACTGATTCTTTAAAAATCAAATATGGCAAATAGTCATAGCACATAAATACTTTGATTAGGCTCATATTTTGTTATCTGCTAGGTTTTAGTAACATATAAATAAACATTATAAAGGTAATAAAATAACTAAAATAAGTTAGATCTTTTTTGTTAAATAACTTTCATTATTTTCCCTTTTGGGAAAGAAAATGTTATATTAAGGATTCTTAACCTTGGGTCTATAGACACTCTCACTCTGCAAAGAAGAACTAATTACATATTTATTTTCACTAACCTCTAACTGAAATTTAGCATTTCATTTAATTTTGAATTTGAAAAACCAAACAAACAATTACTTCACCTGAAGAGTCAGTACTCTTGGTGTAAAAAAAAATGCTAAAAGAGAGGATTTAAAGAAAGAGAATAAGAATCATGATGTCATATGTAGTTATTATTAATTGTCAAATTAATAAAGAAACAAAACTGAAAGGAAAAAGAAGTATATTCTAGCGTTTTTAATCTACGTGACCATAGATAAGTCATTTAACATCTCTCGGCCCCTGTTTCCCATTACGAAAAATGGAGATAATTATGTTTTACTTCACTTGAGCCTCAAATGAAATAATGTATACAATTGAAAATCTTAAAGACCCAAATAAATCCCAGTTATTATTAGATGAAGTGATTTCATAATTTTGCTTTCTTTTTGCTTTAGATTGATGAACAGATTGAAAGCATGTTTAATTCAAAGAAAAGAGTTAAAGACATGGCAGCTCCTGGAACTTCCAGCATTCCTGCTCCAACTGCTGGAAATGCAGAAAAACTAGAAATTGCAAAGAGGTTGGCTCTGAGAATCAATGCCCAGAAGAATTTAGGAGCCGAGGCTCAGGTATTAAGTGGTTTGTTCAGTGCCTCAGCTTCTTACTTTCTAAACTATTTAAAAAATGCTTAATTATATGCTATATTTTAATAACTAGTTATTATAACTGTTACTTAATTTGTAGGGAGTTTGACTTTTTTTTCCAATGAAATTACTTATATAATAATATTTAAACTGGAGTGCCTAACTTGTCATATCTGTAATGGATTATGGCTTATGTAAGGAATATACTGATTGGTAACACAAACATCCAGAGAAATGTTTCTGAATAACATTGCATATGGCATGTTTTTCATGGGTGACTTTATAATAATGTTTAATAGTCTTTATTATGTTAATAATTTTTTCATTAAGTATGTGAACTTTAGTAGCATTCCCAAAGAGTGATTTGTTAGTTTCTCCAATATTCTGAAGACTACAGGTAAGTCAAGTCAGTTACTGTAAAATTATTATTGATTGGGTTGGTTGGTCAGGGGTTGTGGTGGTACAAATATTCTAACTTAAATGAAATTCTGAGCACCAGTAAATAGAATCTACTCCATATATAAATAATTTAGGAAGGGTCAGGGCAAACAATCTAACATGGCAGATAAGGAAGTTAAAAATCACTTGTATCAGTAATATTTCTATTTAGAAGCCTCAGTGGTATTTTGGTTTTGAATTTCTCTGAGGTGATTTGAAACAAAATGTGTGTTTCTCTGTAGTTGTCACATTTATAGCATGCTCACTTGTACTTAGGATGTGTACTTAGTTTGGTAGGGGAGGAAACATTTGGGGCTTTGAACAAATTCATTAGGTCATCAAAAAAGAAATTTTGATGAGGTCAATCCGCGGTCCAATTCCTACATTAGTCCGTGATTTGATTGTAGCCCTTCTTTAATTACAGGATGTAATGCAACAGGCTACCAATGCAATCCTAAGAGGGGGGACTATTTTGGCCCCTACTGTATCTGCAAAAACCATTGCTGAACAACTTGCGGAAAAGATCAATGCCAAGCTTAATTATGTGCCTATAGAGAAACAAGAGGAAGAGAGACAGGATGGTGGACAAAATGAATCTTTTAAGAGATATGAGGAAGAATTAGAGATCAATGACTTCCCACAGGTAAGCAGTATATTTTTTATCCCAACTTAGTGAATGTCATGAGTGTCTTTTACCTGAGTCCTTCTTAGTCCAATTGTCAAGATTTCTCCAGTAAAAAAGTTTGTTGAATCTTTATTTTCACAACTGTCTTGATAGTAGTAAAAACTATTGGATCTAGCAGTTAAAATTACTGCCAGTTGAACATTTCAGGTGACTATGTATATTTATCCTTCTGATGCTTGTTATTCAGGAAAAAAAACACCTTTAGTAAAATTGTATATTTTCAAATTCCCTTTCTGATAATTTCTAAAAAATTAGAAAGTGAGAATAATAGAAATGTTATAATGAACATGCTTTATGTATGTAGACTGTAGTGCTCGTGAACATAATCTATTTAATTTTGACTCTCATATGTGCTATAACAAACTAGTCTTTTATGTTATTTGATAGTTGCTTATCATGTTCCTGATCTTTTTTCCTAGTATAAAATATCTATTATCCCATTTTTTTCCATAGACTGCAAGGTGGAAAGTTACCTCTAAGGAAGCTCTGCAAAGGATCAGTGAATATTCTGAAGCTGCTATTACAATAAGAGGAACATATTTTCCTCCTGGCAAAGAACCCAAGGAAGGAGAGCGAAAAATTTACTTGGCAATTGAAAGTATGTACTTGAGAAATTATTAAACTATCTTGAGTTTGATCATTCAAGTAAAATTGTTGATAGCAGATACACTGAAGATTTGGAAATTAGGGAATCATGGGGTCCTTTTTTCTCTTTGCCATAAGAAATCTTTTTTTCTCCTTCATCTGAAAATGAGAAACTTGGGTATATTTGAAGGATTTAAATCTTTTGTTTAAAAGCTATTGAAAGTACCAAATAGTAGGATCTGTCTTTAAGACCCTTATTTCTAATACTGACAAAATACAACCATAAAAACAGATCAGTATTGTTCTTCCAATTGAGAAACAGTTCACAGAGCTAAACAATTGATAGTTCAAATGGGGCAGCCAGTTTTCTCTAGGGATATAGAATCTAATACATTTGGGGAATATGTTTTCTTGTGAGTATTCTACTAATTTGACATATTAGGGAGAAAAAAAATCTGAAAATTAAAATATGAATTTCTTTCTAAAAAGTTAATTTTGTTTTTATATCTTGAATTTTATTTGTAGAAGTTCCTTTTAGAACAATTATCTCCATTATCTATATTTAATCATTTTTTTCATAGAAGCAGGTTGTTGTCATGTAGACAAATGTCAATTTCACTGAATCTAGATTTTGCTAGCTACAAAAAGAACTGTGGCTTTTCCAGTGGTACTACAGTACTGTCAAATTAAAATGTGGACCTAATAGATTAAAATGTTTTTCACAATACATATGCTGTATTATCTGTGACTGAGGCAGTTTTCTATCTATAGGGGAATTAAGGAACAAAAAATTGATAAACATTATATAGAACTAAAGCCACTAACTAGTTCCTACAATCATTAATTCTCACAAAATGTGCTTCTTTGTGTAGAGTAGATTGATGCTTCAGTTGAACTGAAATACCTTTTCATTTGGCTTTCTTCCCTTTTTTTTTTTTTACACTTCACAAATCAGCTCTGTGAGTACTTAATATGTTTAGTACACACATTGATTCTCTTGTCTAAAATCTTGCTCTTTTTTGTTTGCAACAATGCTTATAGTGTGCTTAATAACATTGACCCTTCAAATTTTGCCATGGTAACATTAATGTGCTATTAATTGCTGAACTTGTCCCTTCCCTTGATATCTACAGTATTACCCTTTGTAGTTTAGTATATATGTATAGATAGAAGGCACAATGGATAGAGCACTGGGTTAAGAAGATTTGAGTTCAGATCCATCCTCAGACACTTAATATCTTTGTGATCCTGGTGTTTTCTGTCTCAGTTTTTTCAGTTATAAAAATGGGGATACCATATTGGCTTGTTGTACAGATAAAATAAAATATTTCTTAACAGCTAGGACAATGACTGGTGCACAGTAGATACTTAATAAATGCTTGTTCATTTCCTCTCTTCCCTAAGGAACCACACCATGATTGCAAAAGGACGTGGAGAACATAAAGTCTCTATACCTCTCCTCTTTCCTTTTGTATTAGTCTTTTTGTCAAGACACTGAAAATGATGGTGCCAGCCAAAAACCTGTGTGTTCTTTCAAAGTTTCTGTCCATTATTTCTCCTATAGAATTTTACTCAATCTTGCAGGGCAAGTTATTCTTAATTGTAAACATTTATTTTTTTTTTAATAGAATATGGTATTCGGGACTTTTTTTCTTTACTGTAGCTGTACTATAGTTTTATATGATCTTGAAGGATACTTAAACCACTTTCTTTTTGGATAATTACAATAGTTTCTTTTTGATTAGCAATGCTGGATTTTGGCTGTAATATTGCTGTTTTCAATTTGGGTTTCTTAGGTGATCAGAAGGTGATCAATATGTAATTTCTACTTTTACATTGCCTTCTGATTTTAATAGATTTGGATAGAATTTCTTGAAGAAGATTATTTAAGATTTTTCTTTGATCATGATTTTCAGGGAGTTCACTGATTCTTCAGTTATCTCTTTTTGATCTGTTTTCCAAAAATTAAATAGGTGCATCGGTTTTTTTACATTCTTTCAGTCTCTTGCTTTGTCCAAATGTCTCTTGTTGTCTCATGGAGTCTTATTCCTTGTCGAAACTTCCTTATTTCTGTCAAAAGTACTTTATTTCTTTTACTCTCATAGGTTTATAATCTTAATGTTATTCTCAAGTCTTCACTAATGTTTTTTTGTAATGTGGCCTCTTTTTCTGATCTCATAGACTTTAGGCTTATTTACTAGGGGTTGGCCTGGTTTTCCTTTCTACAGGAAAATTGTACATTAACATCTATACATGTCTGCAAATTACATAATCTAAAAAACTGCTGAGCACTGAGTACTTAAGTGACATACAGATAAATAATATGCTGTTGAAAGATGGCTAATATTTTGCTTGTATGCAGTCATTTTCATTGAGTATGACTTTATTGTCTTGATGAAATGTCTGTGTAAAAGATAGAAAAGTATCCTACAATTGGAGTCTTCACAACTGTAGATTGTTCCTTTTGTCCTGCATTGTCATTCTTTGTTGTTCTCCTTGCATTTAGTGAAATCCAAAACAGCTTTAATTTGTTACAAAATGTCATCTCAGCAATAATATTTTAAAGGCATAATTTAAAACTTTTAAAAAGTTTTTTAGGCAAATATTAAAAATTTCCTTGATACTTAATGTACAGTACCTGAAATTGACAGTATGTATTTATAAAAATTATGTGTGAGTCTACTAATAAGTGAGCCACTTATCTTCCTAGGTGCCAATGAATTGGCTGTGCAGAAAGCAAAGGCAGAAATTACTAGGCTTATAAAAGAAGAATTAATCAGACTGGTAAGTAAAAGTATTTTGGGTGTTTTGTATTAAATTGGTTTTAGAAAAAGCAGTGCAACAGTATGATCGACATTGTTTTGAAAAATTGATTTGCTTTTTTAAAAAAAAAAATGTGTTTTTGGACTTTTCAATTTAAGTATCTCTTATATAACATTCTGTGGGACAGAAAAAAGTGCTATTCACTTACACAAAGTTAATGGAAGAAAGTATACAAAATGTTACAGGAGGAAATGATCTTAACATAAGATCTTAAGTTAGATTTTTCAGCATCTGGCAATAAAAAAAATCCTCTTCTTAAGAGAACAAAGCAGTATTTCGCCATAATGAATAGCCAGAGTTCCTGGGTTCAAATCCTACCTCTAAACTGTATAAGCTTAGATAAGTCACTTAATTTCTTAGTGTTTTAGGCAATTCTCTAAGACTGTTAAGTTTCAGAGAAGATGCTGACCTGTATGAAATTTCTTCATCTGGAAATTCTATTTACCAATGAAAAATTAGAGATCCAGATCGCTTCCTTGTCTTATTTTAAATTTATATCAACATTTTAGCATGTCTATTAATTATATATGTAGAAATCACTAGTGAATGAATAAATTAGTTGAGTGACATACAGATAAATGACAGGCTTTTGGAAGATTGCTAATATCCACTCATAGTTAAATTATTTAGAAGAAATATCAAATGGTAAAGATGAAAAAATTAATTTAATCTAATTGATTGGAAGTTTATATTGTACATTTTTGATGTTAAATTTATATAGAGGAAGGTATTCAGTTTGGGTGTATTTTTTGCTATCTCTGACCTTGACAATTCTTTTAATTACAGCAAAATTCATATCAACCAACAAATAAAGGAAGATATAAAGTTTTATAAAGATCTGGAGAAAACATCTTTACCCGTTGCTGGTGTGTGAAACTTTGTGGCTTCTGTTGTCTTTGAAGTTTACAGTATATTGTAAATTAAGATTTTTAAAAAAATTTTGTCTTGCTGATTTTTTTATACAAGAAAAACCAGTATTTGCTTAAAAAAAAAAACCCCAAAAAACTTTGTCCACTCTCCTAAGATGTTTGGACCTAAAACAAACTTGTTTTCAGAGTATGATTTCCTTTAGAATAATATTTATGTACTTATAAGTATGGAAATATGGATTAAGTAGACTTTAATCCTGACAGACTCCAACTTTTAGTACATAAGAAAAGATTTGAACATTTCATTGGAAATTAGTAAAATATACTTTTAACTTTGTTTTTTGGAGCAATTCACATGCTAATTTACAATGAAATATTGATTTATTTCCAAAACAAAGGGTAACATTCTCTTTTATTGGCTTGTTTTTGCTTTTCTTGGCATGAGTCTAATTGCCATACATCAAAGAATATGAACTAGAAATGAGGTTGTTATCCTCAAATATTTAGAGTATGTGTTCAGAGTCTTTATCTTAACTTTTATCATAGTAAATGGATAATAGTTTGAACTACTTTGTGTTTTTTGTACAAATTAAAAATGTGTAGTCTAATAGTTTTTTCCTCTGTGTGTGACAGGATTTTAATGTTTGATTTTAGATTGCCCTTTAATTTCTGAATTAAAAATTTTTAATCCCTATAGACAATTGATATTTATAACCAAATCTGTAAAGAGTAAGATTTTTTCTAACTCTTTAATAGTTTGATTATATATCTCTACATTTGATATATTCCAGCACCCCAGTATTAGATTGCCCTTATTAAAATATATACTGTTTTTCTTTAAAATTATGGAGCAAAATTATGTCCTAGCATTCATCTTAAAGCTTGGCCTCTCTTCGGAGAAACAAATTACTTATTCTTGGGTTAGTCATAAATTTATTTGTTTTTTAGCCCTCAGATGACATAAATTCCTGGATCTGGAGCTTCCATGGTGTTCTTCTGGTTTAGGCTGTGAAATTTGATCACCCAGGGGCCTATCTGTACTTAGTACAAGTCTTTCAAATTAAGACACTGTCTGAATGGAGAGAGATTTCCAGGATTTGAATGCTTTGGTAGAAGATTTTTATTAATTAAGAGACAAGAAATCCTCTTTACTTGAGTGAAGGACAGTTTACAAAATAATATACTGTAAATAGTATAAACTCAGTTTCTTAACAGTATGTTAAATAGCTTTAAGTGTCAGAGGATATCAAACCATTACTATTTCAGCGTAGCATTTTTATCTGAAAAGTTGTCACCTAGAAATGAATATGTTTCTGATTCCACCTTGTCCATTGTTTTCCTGGTGGCAGATTAAAGTACCATATTTATTTGTACAACAATACACAGGCAAAACAGATAATTTCTAATTTCAGCCATCTTTTAAATTCTTTCTCTTAAGATTATTTATTTACTTACTTTTTTCAATCTGTGATGGTTTATGCTTCCTTTTGACAGTATATTTCCATCCTACACACTTGACAATTGGTGCTGCTTTCAACCAGCATCAGTCAGTCCACTTTGGGGTTGAGACTTTTTTTTAAAAATAAAATCATTTTAAGAACTCTGGTCAGGTGTGTCATGCTACTTATCAAGAGAAGCCATGCTAGAAATATTATTTTCTTCAGAAAGCAAACTATGTTAGCCCATTGTTCCTAGTGTCACACTGGCATGGTTGGATTTTTAAGATTTGGATGATGTACAGACTTTAACTTTTTTTTATGTGCTATATCAATATTTGTTCAAATGTTTTCTAAATTCCTCCAAAAATAAAATAATAAAATAAATGTGCATTTTTCTTTAAATTGTCTTTGTTCATAAATTTTCCATCATATTTTGCTTTCATAACTTTTATTCATTTAGACAAATGAGAAAAGTAATCCTGTCTTTTGGAAAAACTTTCCAGCAAAATGTCACCTGAAGTACAGTATGTCCCTTCATCTTCATGGGTATCTTAGGCCTCTTGGAATTTAACCAGGCAGTTCAAAAATCCACCTTTACAAGTAAGAGATGAAGAAAATACACTGAAAAAGAATTGGAGGGAAGAGAGAGGGAAGAGGTTTAGTATATTTCAAGCTCAATATGAGACAGCAGTATATGGCAGCCAAAATAATGAGCTAATAGAATTTAGACTACATTAATTTAGTCATACTAAGACTAGGGTATTGGTATTTCCCATTCTCCTTCCTCTTCCTGGTTAGATCACATCTGGAGCATTCTGTTCCAATTAAGAAGGACTTGGATAAATTGGAAGGGCATTAAGAAGAGGATTGCCAAGTTGGTCAAAAACTTTGAGTTCATATCATATAGAAAGTGGTTAAGAAATTGAGTATAATCAGCTTGGGTGGGTTGGGGAAGGAGACAAGATCTTTGAGTATTTGGAGGGCTGTTAAATAAAGCAGAGATTTGGCCCCAGAGAACTAATGGAAGTTGCCAGGAATAGGTTTAATGGTAGAAAATCATACTAACAATAAGATAATCAAAATGGAATGGACTACCTTTGAAGGGGATAGGGTTCCTGGACCTTATTGATAATTTTCCAACCAAATCTGCTTGACTATTTATTAAGAATATTGTAGAGGGTATACTTTTTTAGGTATAGCTTGGAACTAATGATCTCAGATCCCTTTTAGCTAGGAGATCCTCTGATTGAGTCTGAACACAGAAAAATGCTATAAAAGATTTTATTCCTACATAATGAGGTCATTCTGTTTTATTGGACATAGGCAGATTATTTACCAAAATCCTTTTTATATTCAGTAGCTTCATGTCAGTGATATCAAGGTGTGTTGCAACCAGTCTTTGGAAGATAGTAAAAAAGTACCGATATAATATGTCTGATATGATACAGTTCATTTTTTGTGTTAAAGTGCTCTTACATAGAAGGAAAAATAGAATAGGGAACAGCTAGCCCTCAATTGATAACCCTTAGGGTTTGTGTCTTGACTCCTGGCATATCACAGGTCTATGTAAGGTGATATGCATAGTAATTTTTAGGTTTAAATTTCCTTAATCTTCTAGAAAGCCTTCAGTATCAGATTTGAAATATGCAGTATAATGCAGAAGTTACCAAGCTCATTTCAGAGAATTTAATGTAGTCCTTTCTTTGCATCAAGGATCCCTTTGATACTCTAGTGAAGTTCACCAAGACCCCTCTCTCCCACATATTTGGTTATCCAGATAGTATGTGGTGAAGGACATGGTGACTTGTGAGGTCTTCAGAAATTCATGTAGTCAGAAGGACCCCTTCTCATGTGACTAGGAATTTGTATGTCTTTTGGTACCAAGGAAACTAGGTTGGACAGCTTTGTCTCCTTTTAAAGGAAAAATTTAATACATGTCACAGGAGGGAAGAAGCAACAACAGCCTATCCCACTTTGTAGGTCAGGAAAGCAGAGGCCAGTGAAGTCTGGCCCCATTTTTGTCCCCTTTTAGGGAAAACTAATTTAAAACACAATAGGGAAGAAAAACAGCCATGTTGTGGGGAAATGTTGATAGATCATTAGTTTTATAAGTTCTTAGATATATAACCAAAAGAATTTAATTTATTATATTGGTGATATTTTTCCAGGAGAGATAGATATTAAGCACTCAAATGTTCTACCTTAAACGAATGCTTAACATGAGCCAAAACTATGAGTAGACCCTTTAAATCTGGATGTTTTAAGTTAGTAATTTGTGATGGAGACTTGAGTAAAAGCTGTATAATAAAATGTCTATCTCTTAGTGCACTCCTAAAGAACATAATTCAACAATAGCCATTCTAAGGTCAATATTCTACTTCTTCAAATGCTGAATCTTAGTGTCACTGCTGACTAAGATAAAAATTTTAATGCTTGGTTTTTAAATTTTGTTTAAGAATTCAGATCTACTTTTTCTAGTGCGTGTAACATTTAATATTAGTGACTGAAATCTTTGCTTACATTTATAAAAATAATGTCAGTACTATATTATCAGGGATGAATATAGAACATTATAAGAGAGATTTTTTAAATTTTTTATTTTTAATTAAAAAAATTTTTTTGCCCTAATGAAACCTTGGATATAATGTTCTAAATTGTGATTTAGTATCTTCCCTTTTTACAAGTCCCTAAGAATCTATTAAAACTGTTTCTTATAATATTAGTTAGCATTTATATTGTGATAGTTTATAAAGCACTTTACAAATGTTTCATTTTCTTTATGACAGAAACTTATGACATAACTTTATGACTTGTGAGAAGGGTGCTCTTAGTATCCTTATTTTGCTGGTGAGAAAACTGAGGCAGACAGGTTAAATGATTTACCAAGAGTTATACAGCTAGAGCCTCTAACTGCATTTGAACTCTGGTCTTCCTGATGAGGGAATTAGAACAGCAAGATGTAGTACAATTGAGTGAATTTACCTTGACTCCATCTTGTGACTCAGTTCTGGAGTTAATTCAGTTCTCTTTTTATTCAAATATAGGTTTAGTTCAATTTCTGTCTTGTAAGAAAACTATTCAATTGTGGGAATTGTGGGAAAAACTTGTATTGTTTGAACTTAGCCCTGCATGACTGGAAAGCTGGGCCACCTCTACTTGTTGCTTGGAGAGCCTTAACTAAGGATCTAGATTGTGCTGAGCAGAGACCTGGTCAGATCTGAAGATTGATGCAATTTTTCAGAATTATATATCTCAATTATGTTTTTAAATACATAAAAATCTGTGGAGTCCAGTGCCAAAGTTGAGGGGAGTCCAGTCCCAAATAATTAGGCAATTGACATAGATTGCTTACTAACTCTTAGTTCGCAAACTCTACTTCTCAGTATCTTTACGGTATTAACAACTATTGAGAATATGTCCAAAGAGGTTTTGCTTATATGGGTTACATAATAGATATTTATCATAAATAGAAAAAAAAAACTAATTTTGAATTTATAGACTCTCTGAAAGGATTTCAGAGACCCTCCAGGATTCACTGCACCACACTTTGAGAACCCCTGGCCTTAATAAATCAATGTGCCCAGAAACTCAAATCTATTTCCTCAGTCATTTCTTCTTTCATTTGCTGCACTGAGTAGGTCCAACATATTGTCCATTGTACCGCTAGAGACTAAAAACTTATCTTAGAAAGGAATACAAACACAAATTCACCTATTAGAATGTCCCAAATGTTTCTTTTCTGGTTTATTCTTTTGTCTCTGAAATTTTAATTGAAATATGTTTGTGAAAATATGCTAAAAGCAAATGGACTAGCTACTCTACAGGAATTTATTTTTGATTATTTATCATTTTTTTTTGAGCTGGATTGTTTCCAGATACGGTATCGGCTTAAAGTAGTTAATTGTTCTCAAAGTTAAGCATCTGAAAAAACCTGATTTAATTCTGTTACCTTAAAAAAAGGGAGGGGGTGCCAGCTAGGTGGCGCAGCACCAGCCCTGAAATCAGGAAGACCTGAGTACAAATCTGGCCTCAGACACTTTAACACTTCCTAGCTGTGTGACCTTGGCCTCAGCCAAAAAAAAAAAATATATATATATATATATATATATATATATATATATATATATATATATATATATATTAAGCAAGGAATCTTCTTTACAAATATTAGACAAAAATGAAATGTTTGGCCATTTGCCTGGAAGTCCTTACAGTTATTATTGCCACATCATGTTTGTGCCCTTAATAGTTTTCACATAAATTGATAGTCATGAAAAATTTTATTAATTGTCCCTAATACTAATTAACCTTTATGTATTTCCTGTCCTCTTCCCATAATTAAACATTGAAAATGTATGTGAAAATGATAACTTGACAATTTAAAATTATTGTAATTTTTCAGTTTTTATAGATTTTAAAGGAAGGCATTCACATGTAAAAGCTACTTTTTTTAAATTAAAAAATTTTTTATTGACATCTTTTTTTTGTTTTCAATTTAGTAAAAATGGAAATTCTTTTCCTGTAGTCTATCTCATCCAACTGAGAATGAAAGAAAAAATTCCTTTTACAAAAATGTATAATGAAGCAAAACAGATTTCTGCTTTGGTCATGTCTGTTTTTTTTTAACTTTTTATTTTATTTAAAAAATAATAAGGAAAAAAAGAAAAACTAACAAATAAAAAGAAGCAAAACAAAAGAGAACATTGTCACATGCCCAGCAGAACATCAGGAAAGATTCAAAATACATAAATTACCAGATCGAGAAAGTTTGTATATTAATAGAAGAAATTATATTCATGAGTGTCCATTTTTTCTTTACTTCCTTGAAAATTGTTCTTTGATTTTCTGCTGCACACCTTATTTAATTCTTTTTTCCCCTTCTTTATTCTTCCCCACCCCATGCCTGAGCAAGCTACAAAGGGTATTTTTATGTGTGTGTGTGTGTGTATATATATATATATACACACACATACTCACACCCACATATACCACCCCCCATACACACACACACATCTTTCCTTTCCCTGCTGCCTCTTTAATTAAATTCTGCTCTTTAATTTGCCTTACTATTACTTAACCTCCCCCCCCCACCCAAAGATTCCTCCCTTGTCTTCTTCCCTCCCCTTTTGCTTTCCCAACCACCCATCCCTTCCCTCTTAAATTTCTATATAAATTTGGAGGATGCTTTACCCTTCGTGGTATATATGTAATGTTGCCTATAGAACCCATTCCCATTGTAAGTAGGTTTTCAGAACTACGATTGGCTATATTTAAAAGAAAAAATACATAAATATGGAATATATACTTTGTAATCCACATATAATCATATACATATATTATTTTTTCTCAATAGTATTTTATTTTTCCAAGTACTTGTCAAGATAATTGTCAACATTCATTTTTGTGAGACTTTAATGTTCCAAATCGTTTTCCATCTATTCCTTACCTTCCCCCTTCCTAAGACAGCAAGCAATCTGATATAGGGTAAGTAGCACATATTTCTTATTCTGTACTTCATGTTTTTGGTTAGTCATTATACTGATCAGAATTTCTAAGTTGTTCAAGGTTGTTTGTTTTTACAACGGTCATTGTCTAAATTTTTCTTCTGGTTTTATTCATTAGTTGATGCACATTTCTCCCAAGTTTCTCTGAAATCACATTCTTCATCATTTCTTACTGCACAATCCCATCATATTTACATACCATAATTTATTCAGCCCTTTCTCAATTCTCATTCTTTGCTTTCTCAAAAAGCTAAAAATATTTTTGTATATATTAGTTGGGTTTTGTTTTCCTTAGGATTAATTTCTCCCTTAATATACCCTTCTAATTCTCTTTTCTTCCATCTCCTCTTTTACTTTACTGTTGAGTATTTATTTTTTAAATTTTATTTTTATTTAATTTTTTAAAATTATAGTTCTTTATTTTCAAAATATGTACATGAATAATTTTCGACATTCACCCCTACAAAACCCTGTGTTCTAATTTTTTCCCTCCCTTCTCCCCATTCTCTCCCCCAGTCAGCAAGTGATCCATTATGTTAAAACATGTGCAATTCCTCTTTACATATTTAGACAAATATCATGTCGTAAGAAAACTTAATCAAATTTCCACACAAGAATATTAGATCAAAGGAAGAATTCGATCAAAAAGGAAGAAAAAGAGAAAGAATAAAATGCAAGCAAACCACAACAAAAAGAGTGAAAATACTATGTTGTGGTCCAATTCAGTTCCCACTGTCCTCTCTCTGAGTACAGATGGTTCTCTTCATCACAAGTCCATTGGAACTGATCTGAATCACCTCAGTGTTGGCAAGAGCTATGTCTGTTAGAATTGATCATTGTATTGTCAATAAAAAGTTATTAAAAAAAAGAAGAAAAAAAAATTGATCATTGTATAATCTTGCTGTTGCTGTGTACAATGATCTCCTAGTTCTGCTCATTTCACTTAGCATCAATTCATGTAAGTCTCTCCAGGCCTCTCTGAAATCATCCTGCTGGTTGTTTCTTATAGAACAATAATATTCTATAACATTCATATACCATAACTTATTCAGCCATTCTCCAATTGATGGGCATCCATTCACTTTACAGTTTCTTGCCACTACAAAAAGGGCTGCCACAAATATTTTGCACATATGGTTCCCTTTCACTCCTTTATGATCTCTTTGGGGTATAAACCCAGTAGACTATTGGATCAAAGAGTATGCACAGTTTGATAGCCCTTTGGGCATAGTTCCAAATTGCTTTCCAGAATGGTTGAGTCAGTTCACAACTCCACCAACAATGTATTAATATCCCAGTTTTCCCATATCCCCTTCCAATATTCGTCTAAAATGTATTTCTGTAGCCAAATCTGTGAGTATAGTGGGTATTCTTTCTTCCTTTGAATAGTTCAGATGAGAATGAAGTTTATATGTCATGTGCTTCCTCTACCCTTCCTCATGTGTATATTTATACATATATATATATATAATATGACATATAGTTATATACATATAATTATATATAATATGTACAATATGTTATATATAATATATAAAACCTGAACATCCTTATTATCTGAGATAATCTTTCTTAACCTTAATCTTCCTTTCCTCTGTGTATTCTTCTATCTTGTTTTTCCATTCTTTTTCTAAGATCAAGATGTAACAACACTTCCAGACCTTCTCTAATTGGACTCCCCTCTATGACTCCTGATGATGAGAGGGTTCAGAAAGAACACATACATCTTCGCATATTAGAATGTAAGCAATTTATCCTAATTTAGTCACTTATGATTGTGCTTACCTTTTTATATTTCTCTGTATTTGAAGTTCAAAGTTTAAAAGTGTTATAAAGCTTTGCTCTTTTCATCAGGAATGCTTGGGAGTTCTCTCTTTCATTAAAAATTGTTTTTTTTTTTCCCTTTCAATGTTTCTCTGGGTAAGTGGTTACAAGTTTATATTCTTTGCCTGCTGGAATAATGTGTTCTGAGCTCTTTGCTTCTTAACATAATAGCTGCTGTTGTATTGTGTATGACCCTGACTTTGACTCCTTGGTACTTGAATTTTTTCTGACTGCTTGCTGTATTTTTTCTTTGATTTAGAAAGTATGGATTTTGGCTCTCATTTTCCTAAGAGTTTTCATTTTGAGATTTCCTTCAGGAGCTGATCAGTGGATTCTTTCTGTTGCCACTTTACCCTCTGATTTTCAGAGATCTAGCCATTTATTTTGTGATTTTTTGAAAATGTCCTTTTTTGGGGAGAGACGTGTTTTTTAGAGCCATACAGTTCTTAATTTTTTTTCTTCTTGATCTGTTTTTTATTGTTAATGTTGTTTTCACATTTTTAAAAATTAATTAACAATTAACATTGTTGGGGCAGCTAAATGGCACAGTGAGAGCACTCACCCTGAAGTAAAGAGGATCTGAGTTCAAATGCGGCCTCGATATCTATAGTTTACTAACTGTGTGACCTTGGGCAAGTCACTTGACCCAAATTTCCTTGCAAAAACCAAACCAAACCAAGCAAAACCCCCCAAAATTTTGTTAATTGTTTTTATACTTTGCATTTTTTCCAATCTTTCAACTTTAATATTTCTTGTCTTCATGGAGTCTTTGGCTTTTGTTTGTTCCATTCTAATTATCAGGAAGTTGGTTTCTTGGGCAAGATTTTATATCTCTCATACCAAGCTGTTAATTAATTTTCCACTTTTTTTTTTGACATAATATTTCTTTCCCATTTTTTTCCTCTAGCACTTTAATTTTATTGATTAAAAACATTTCTAATTCCTTCTTTTTTTCCCCCAACTCTAGCTTTATTCCAGGAATTCTAATTGAATTTGTGCCTAAGCTTTATTTTGTTTTGCAGTTTTGTAATTTGCAATCAGACTCCTATGTTTGTGTCTTGAACATTCCTATTACTATAATATAATTTCTTAAACTGTAATTCTTTTTTTTGGCTTATTCATTATAGCTTATTTCTAGCTTTGGACTTTATGTTAGGGCCAGAATCTGTATACTTCTAAAGGGGCCTGGCAAAAACAACAAAAACCAAACTATTCTTTGGAGTATGGTAAATTATATGAAGTTGGCATCTTCAGACCATATTAGCTGTTATGAGAAAGCGTGATTTTGATGCTCAAATACCAAGGATGTTTTGTAGCCATCTGGGACCAGTGTGAGAACTAGTGCTTCTGAACTCAGCACAAGTTATCAGTACCCTCTTTAAAGTTCCTTCTCATGAAAGATTGCAGGAGAATAATTTTCCTACCTCTTTCCACAGGCTACTTATGTGCCCAACATTACCTTCATTTTGCCATGATTCTTGCTCAAGACACTAGCCTTAGTGACATGCAGGTTGAAGGGTTGATGTTGTACAAGTTATAGGAATCCTGATTTTATTCTGACAGCTTATAATGCCTCATTATTTCCAAATTTATATAGGATTAAATCATAAAATACCTTAAAAATTTGAATTGTTAAGCAGAGAAAATATTCCCAAACAATTAATTTTGACATTTATATCAATATATCAATGAAACAGTAAATTAATAAGTACTTACCATGTTCCAGGCATTGTGCTAAGTACTGAGAATATTTTAAAAAGGTAAAAGACAGTGCCTGCTCTTAAGAAGGTCATTGTCTAATAGGGGAGACAACATTTAAGTAACTTGCAAAAGATAAGTGGGATTATTTGGAGATAATCAACAGCAGGAAGACACCAGCATTAAGGAGTATTCAGAAAAACTTATAGAAGAAGAAATTTTAGTTGGGACCCCCAAAAATTCAGGGAGTTAGATGAAGGAGGGGAGAACCAGGCTTGGAAGATGAATCAATGCAAATGCAAAAAAAAGTTAGGAGGTAAGAGTGTCTTGTGTGTGAGGAGCAGTGAGCAGGCCAGTATCACTAGATCAGAGTATACTGATGGGGGAGTAAGATATAAGAAGACTGGAAACATAGGAGGGGTCTAAGTTATAAAGAGTTAAAAGTCAAATGAGATTTTATATTTGATTGGAGCTAATAGCCTTTGGAGTTTATTGAATAAAGGGTGACATGAACAGACCCGAACTTATGCAAGATTAATTTGGTCTGGAGATGTCAATCACAGTGCAATATGGTCCATAGTTTGCTGAAAAGTTTAGAAGGTTAAGTAAAAAGAACGAAAAGGCCATTAGATTTGGCAATTAAGGTCTGATAACTTTGAAAAACAAAACAAAACAAAAACAAAAACTTGCAGTTGAATAATTAGGTAAAAAGCCAAATAGTAGAAAATTAAGAGAACTGAGGAAAAGTAGAGGCAGTGATTATAAACAGACTTCTCAAAGAGTTTAGCCACAAAAGGGAAGAAAAATTTGGGATGATAGCAAATGAGGGTGAATGATCAAGTGAGTGTTTTTAAAGATATAACATGGACATATTTATAAGCAGAAGGGAAGTATTCAATAGACTGGGAGAGGCTGAAGATAAATGAGAGTGAGAATGATAGAAGGGACAAATACCAAGAGAAGACAGGATGGAATGGGATCACGTATTGGCAGAGGGGTTAACTTTGGCAAGAAGGGTCACCTTTTTACCTGAGACAGTGTTGAAGGAGGTGATGGGGGCAAAAGGTATCTAAATGATATTGAAGCGGAGAAGAAGGAACACTTGTTGAGTGACCTCTATTTATTCAGGAAAATATGAAGCAAAGTTCCCAACTCAGAGGGAAGGAAGAGTCCATGGGAGATGTGAAGAGGGATGAAAAGGTTTGGCAAAGTCACTGGGGTGACTAAGATAGTCATCTAAAGAGGTATAAAAGGAGTTTGTTGCTGCAATGAAAGCCTAGTTAAGATTGTGTAATTTAAATTTGTAATATATCTAGTCACAGTTTCCTGATTTTCTCCAGCTTTTTTCAGCAGCATATGAGTAGAAGTGAAGGCAATAGATAATGAGTGTAATCAAAGATTGATGTTTGGTAAGGCAAAACTACAAATAGAATGAGAACACAAGAAAGCTGAGAGAAGAAAACTGTAGAGTTGAACTGGTTCACAAATGGGTCAAGATGGAAAAAGGAGAAGATTAATCAGTGCAGGAATGATGGCCTGGGAAGGAATTTGGGAGAGAAAGGGGAAGAATTGTCAAAAGATTGGCAGTCATGGTGAGAACAAAGAACAGGATGTAATGTTGAAAGGCAAAGGGAGAAGCATGAGGACAACAAATTATGATCAGATAAGGAAACTTTAGAGATTATGAATATGGAAGTTTGTAAATGATGGCATATATATTTTTATAGCTGAAATGAGACAGAGAAATGCTAATGAAATATGAAATAATGAGTGGATAATGAAATGAGTAAGCTGAGGAACTGAGAAGTTAGGCTATTTTGAGTCATTCAAGTCTCCTAATCTGAAGGCAAGAGATAGGGAGGAGAAAAAATCAACTGAGCTAGGCAATGAACTCATTGAGGAAAAATTGGAGAGTGTCCTGGAGATTGGCATACAAAAGCTACAAGAAATTTGATTCGGTGCTAGATATGAATTATTGTTCAACCCTGATTGATTTCTTGTGACCCCATTTGGGGTTTTCTTTACAAAGATACTGGAGTGGTTTGCCATTTCCTTCTCCCAAGTCATTTTAAAGATGAAGAAACTGAGGCAAACAGGATTAAATGACTTGACCAGGGTCACATAGTAAGTGCCTGAGGACATCTTCCTGAGTTTTCCTGATTCCCAGCCTGGCACCCTCCATTTTGCCACGTAGATGCCCAGATATGGCTTGAGTGACTTCAAAGGAACAGAGGTTACTGAATGATAGTAAAAGAAGCGGAGCACGGCAATGAGAGCAAGAAGTTTTCAGACCTCGCCCATATCACTCAGTGAATCAGAAGAAATTAGTGAAAATACAACCAGTTCTGGAAAAGGAGGTCAAGTAGACTATGTCATGAGGAGGGATTCAGGTACAATGATAGTGAGGAGGGAGAAAGATGGGGAAAGATTGTGGGAAACAGGCCAGCAATGGGATGGCTGCGCACAAAAAAATCAGCATAAGTAACATGAAAATGTAAGTTTTTTAAACATGCCATAGACTTCTAAGCCTCAGGTGCAGAAAAAGCTTTGACTTGGACTTAGGAAGACTTGGATTCAATTCTACCTCTGATAAAATTTGTGAGACCCTAGACAAATAATTGAACTTTAGGGTATCTCAGTTTTTAAATTATTGTTTTTTTAAGCTTTTTATTTTCAAAACATTATGCACAGATAATTTGACAACATTGACCCTTGCATAGCCTTGTATTTCAGATTTTCTCCTCCTTCATCCTCTTCCCTAGATGGCAAACAATTCAATATATGTTAAACATGTTAAAATATATGTTAAATCCAATACGTATAAATATATTTATGCAATTCTCTTACTGCACAAGAGAAATCAAATCAAAAAAAGAAAGTAAATTAGTAGGAAAACAAAATGCAAGTGAACAACAACAAAAAAGAATGAGAATATTTTGTTGTGATCCACATTCAGTTCCCACAGTCCTCTCTCTGGTTATAGATGACTCTCTTCATCACAACATCATTGGAACTGGCATCAATCATCTCATTGTTGGAAAGAGTCACGTTCATCAGAATTGATTGTTGTATAATATAGATGTTGTCATGTACAATGATTTCCTGGTTCTGCTTATTTTACTCAGCATCAGTTCATGTAAGTCTCTACAGGTCTTTCTAAAATCATTCTCCTGATCATTTCTTATAGAACAATAATATTCCATAATGTTAATATACCATAACTTATTCAGCCATTCTCCAACTGATGGGCATCCACTCAAGTTTCCTGTTTCTTGCTACTACGAAAAGAGCTGCCACAAACATTTTTGCACATGTGGGTCCCTTTCCTTCCTTTAAGATCTCTTTGGGACATAGGCCTAATAGAAACATTACTGGGTCAAAGAGTATGCATAGTTTGATAATGTTTTGCACATAGTTCCAAATTGCTCTCCAGAATGATTGGATCTGTGCATAGTTGATCTGAAAATATATGCAAATTATTTAATAAATATATATCAAATCCACTGGAGTAGGAATGGGATTAATTTATTATTTTTCTCCTTTGGGACTATGTTTTTACTCCTTGTATTTTTTCAACATTCACTTTTGAATGTTTTATGATTCTTTCCATTTGCATGTGGATTGTTTTCTTCGCTCTGCTTACTTTATTCTGCATGCAATTATGTAAATCTTTCTATGTTCCTCTGTATTCATTGTTTTTCGAATTTCTTAAACATAATATTTTATTATATATATATACCAATTTTTTTTGGTCATTCCCCAAGTAATGTCATCTACTTTGTTTCCATTTCTTTGCTATTACAAAAAATCCTGCTATGAATATTTTGATGTATTTGGCAGGTTCTTGTCAGTGATTTTCTTGAGATATAAGCCTAATGCTAGAATTTCTGTGTCAAATAGAATGGACATTGTATTTATAATTCTGAATTCCTTTCAAAAACAGTTAAACCATTTTGGAGCAACCAAAATTTTAGTGCATCGCTAAACAGTGCACTAGTATGCCTTTCTTCTTAGAGCCTCTACAACACTATTACCATATTTGCCAATTTGCATATATAAGATGAAAGTATAGGGTTATTTACATTTCTTGTTATTAATGACTTGGAATATTCTTTTAAAATTATTTTTATTTTCAGTTCAGAATTCTTTCCCTTTTCCCCTCATCCACCCATTGAGAAAGAAAGAAATATGGTAGTGAGCTATATTAAAATACACAGTGTGTGTGTTATTAGTTCATCTAATTCTTCCCAGGTTTTTCTGAAACTGTCTCCCTTTTGTCATTTCTTATAGTACAACAGTATTCCATCACAATAATATACTACTTGTTCAGTCATTCCCCAGTTGTTGGGCATCCTCTCAGTTTCTAATTCTTTGCCACCATAAAAATAGCTGCTATAATTATTTTTGTACAAGTAATTCTTTTCTTTACTCTCTTTGGTGTATAGACCCAAAGTGCTATTATTGGATCAAAAGGTATGCATAGTTTAAGAGTCCTTTCAACATATATACTTCCAGAATGGTCAAATAAATTTCACATGAAGCATTCTTTCATATGGTTGTTATACAATTTTCCTTTCTTTTTTGGTTTTACTTTTCAAAATTATTTTTCCAATTACATGTAAATATAGTTTGCAATATTAATTTTTGTAAAATTTTGGCTTCCATATTTTTTCTCCGTGTCCCCACCTTTTTTCTACTACGAAGGCAAGCAATTTGATATGTTATATGTATACAATCATTTTAAACATTTCCATATTAGTCATGTTGTGAAATAAAAATATGAACAAAAAGGAAAAACCATGAGAAAGAAAAAACAAACAAAAAAGAAAAGTGAGAATAGTATGCTTTTTAAAATAATTATTTAATATTTTCCCTAGCTACATTTAAAACAATATTTTAATATTTGTTTTTAAAACTTTTGAGTTCCAGATTCTCTTCCTTATCCCCACCCTCAGCCTCCATTAAGAAACTACTTGTGAAGTTATGCAAAACATTCCATAATTCATGTTTGTGAAAGAAAATATAACTCTTCCATCCTAAAAAAAAATCCTCAAGAAAAATGAAGTTGAAAGACAGAGAGAGAAAGAGAGAGGGGGGATAGAAAGAAGGGGACAGGGACAGGAACAGGGAGGGAGGGAGGGAGAGAGACAGAGAATGCTTCAATCTGTATTCAGATACAATCATTCCTTCTCTGTGTATGGAAAGCATTTTTCATCATAAGTCATTCATAGTAGTCATGAATCATTGTATAAATTATGACTGCTATTTCTGAAATGTCTGCAAAGATTTAAATGAACTGATACTAAATGAAGTGAACAGAACCAGAAAACATTGTACACAGTAACATCAAGATTATATGATTAACTACGCTAAATTGTTTTCTTCGCTCTGCTTACTTTATTCTGCATGCAATTATGTAAATCTTTCTATGTTCCTCTGTATTCATTGTTTTTCGAATTTCTTAAACATAATATTTTATTATATATATATACCAATTTTTTTTGGTCATTCCCCAAGTAATGTCATCTACTTTGTTTCCATTTCTTTGCTATTACAAAAAATCCTGCTATGAATATTTTGATGTATTTGGTCATTTACAGCAGATCATCCCAGAACATTGCTATTACTTTGTATATAGTACATTTCACTTTGTGTTCCTGGGGGACTTTCCAGGTTTTTTTCTGAGAGTATTCTGCTCATCATTTCCCACAGAACAATACTATTCTATTCACATACCATGCTCAATTAATGGGCATGAAAATAGTATGCTTTGATTTACATTCAGTCTCTGTAATTTTCTCTCTAGATACAGATGGCATTTTCTATCCCACGTCTATTGAAATTGTCTTGGATCATTTAATTTCTGAGAAGAGTTAAGTCTAGCGTAGTTAATCATATAATCTTGATGTTACTGTGTACAATGTTTTCTGGTTCTGTTCACTTCATTTAGTATCAGTTCATTTAAATCTTTGCAGACATTTCAGAAATCAGCCTGTTCATCATTTCCTAGAGAACAACAGTATGTTGCTCTATCAATCATATACCACAATTTATTCATCCATTCCCCAATTGATGGGCATCTATCTGCTCAATTCCTTGCCAATACAAAAAGGGCTACTATCAACATTTTTGCATATGGGGTCCTTTTCTCTGTTTTATAATCTCTGGGATACAGACTCAGTAGTGACACTGTTGGATCAAAGGATATATACAGTTTGATAACCTTTTGGGCATAGTTCCAAATTGTTCTCTAGAATGGCTGCATCAGTTTACAATTCCACCAACAATGCATTAATTCCTGTTTCACCACATCCCCTCCTACATTTATTATTATCTTTTGCTGTCATCCTGTCATCTGATCATCCTATCTGAGAGGTGTGAAGGGATACCTCAGAATTGTTTTAATTTGCGTTTCTCGTAGAACGTTTTTCATATGATTATAAGTGGCTTTAATTTCTTCATTTGAAAATTGTTCATATCCTTTGATCTTTTATCAATTGGGGAATTACTTATAGATTTGAATTAGTTCTCTATATATTTGAGAAATAAGGTCTTTATCAGAACCCCTGCAAAAATTGTCTTCCAAGTTTTTGTTTTCTTTATCTTGATTGCATTGGCTTTATTAGTACAAAATCTTTTTAAGTTAATGTAATCAAATTATCCATCTTGCATTTTATAATGTTCTGTCTCCTATTTGGTCATAAATTTTTCCCTTCTCCATAGATCTGACAGGTAAAACTTGCTCTCCTAATTTATAACTATTTATGTACCTACCTGTTTTGACTTTATCTTGATATAAGGTGTAAGATGTTGGTAATTGAATATTAAACCCTTGTCTTAGAAATTTGATACAAATATATTTTCTGTCTTATTACTTGCCTTCTTATTCTATATATAAATTTTATTTGTATAGAATATTTTAATTTTCACATAATCAAAAATAGTTATTTTATCTTTTGTAATTGCCTCTATCCTTTATTTGGTAAAGAATATATTTCCTCTCCGTGATTGTGGGAGAGACATAATCTTTTTGTCTCCTGACTTTTTATGGCATGATATTTCATATGAAGATCATATATCTATTCTTAAGTAATGCCAGACTTATTTCCAGTTTTCCCAGCAGTTTAAATTATTTTTCTTTTTTCTTGTTTTTTTTTAGCTTTTTTTTTTTTCAAATATATGCAAAGATAGTTTTCAGCATTCACTCCTGCAAAAACTTGTGTTCCAAATTTTTTTCCCTCTTTCCTTCCCCCGCCACTCCTTCCCATAAACGACAAGCAGTCGATTATTGATTAAACATATGCAATTCTTCCAAACATATTTCCATATTTGTCATGCTGCACAAGAAAATATCAGACCAAAAGGTGAAAAAAACCCAACCAACCAAGGAAAAGCAACAACAAAATATTATGCTTTGATTCATATTCAGTTCTCCATTGTTCTCTCTCTGTATGTGGATGGCTCTTTCCATCAGAAATTTAGTGAAATTATCTTTAATGACATCATTGTTGAAAAGAGCTAAGACCATCATAGTTAATCATCGCATAATCTTATTGCTGTGTACAATGGTTTCTCAGTTTGATCACTTCACTTAGCAATAGTTCATGTAAGTCTCTTCAGGCCTTTCTGAAATCAGCCTTATTATGCTTCTCTTAAGTAATTGTAATTGGAGATCAGATTTTCTGCTTAGGTCTAGTCTTTTCATCAAAAATGATTGAATATCTTGAAAATCTCCTATTTCAGTGAATGTCCATCTTTTCCCCTGAAAGATAATGCTTAATGTTGCTGAAGAGATGATTCTTGTTTGTAATCCAAGCTCTTTTTGCCTTCCAAAATATAATATTTTATAATATTTTATTCTTTAATATGGAAGCTGCTAGGTCTTGGGTAATCCTGATTGTGGTTTCTCCATATTTGAATTGTTTCTTTCTGGCTGCTTGCAGTATTTTCTCTTGATCTGATAATTCTGGAATTCAGCTACAATATTCTTTGGAGTTTTCTTTTTGGGGTTTTTCCCAGAAGATGATCAGTGCATTCTTTCAATGATAATTTTATCTTCTGGTTCTAAAAAATCAGGGCAGTTTTCCTTGATGATTTCTTGAAAGATGATGTTTAGGCTCCTTTTTTTCATCATGGTTTTCTATTAATCCAATAATGCTTAGATTCTCTCTCCTGGATCTATTTTCCAGGTTGATTGTTTTTCCCATAAGTCATTTTACATTTTCATCTATTTTTTAATTTAAAAAAATTTTGTTTGAGTGATTTTGAATTTTTCATTGAGTCATTCACTTCCATTTATTTAATTCTAATTTTTAGTGAATTATTTTCTTCAGTTAGCTTTTTTACCTCTTTTTTTGCATTTGGCCAATTGTACTTTTAAAGGAGTTGTTTTGTTTAGTGGATTTTTTTTCCATTTCATCGATTCTATTATTTAAGAATTTATTTTCTTCAGTTTTTTTTTTTTTTTCCATTTCATCAAATTTATTCTTTAAGGAGTTGTTTACTTCAGCCAATTTACGTGCTTTCTTTTCTAAGGTGTTGCCTTTTCCCTCAAAATTTTCATAACTCTCCCAAATTGTTCTTATTTCTTTTCTCATTTTTCTTCTATATTTTAAGATCCTTTTAAAACTCTTCTGAGAGAGTCTTTTGAACTGAAGACCAGTTCATATTCCTTTGAGGCTTCATCTGTAGGCATTTTGCATTTGCTGTCTTTTTTTGGGTTTGTGTTCTGGTCTTCCCTGTCTCATAGTAGTTCTGTATGCTTAGAGCTCTTTTTGCTTTTTTTGCTCATTTGTAAAGGTTGAGGTCTGCTTTTAGGGCACAGAGGAGATTGTCCTGAGTTTATTCTGCAGGGTGACAGGACTTCTCCCTGACTGTCTTAGGGCAAGTGCTTCAAGCTTTCTTACTATGCTGAGTAAGTCCTGCTATGGGCCCCGAACTCTGAAACAAGGATTCTTACAAGGTGTTAAGTCAGTGGAATTGATAAAGACAATGGTTGTTTAGTTTAGCATGGCTTAATAGTTCTCTAGTTTAGTACATGTACTTAGTAATCAATATAGTTCCACAAGATTTACACCTATGATAATGTAATTATAATAGAGTATATAACAGCCATCAAGGACTGGAGGAGATTCATTCCATCTTCAGTCAGGCTCTTGGTGTTTCTCCTGGGGAACCAAGGGATTGAGAGATAGATTCATTCCATTGTCCACCTTTGTGGTGGCTGGAGGCTGAAGAACAAGCCCTTGGACTCAGAGAGAGTCATTTATCCCATTTCACACCACTGTTGTGGCCAGGCTCTCCTCTTTAGCTTCTCCACTGAAACCAAGACTCCAGAAGGCCTCTAAGAAAGCTAGCTGGATTTTAGACAAGGTAACTAGACATGAAGGAGATAATAAAGGATTTGGACTTTTAACACTTGGGTATTCTTGTGGTGATTATTGAATTGAAAAGAAGGCTGGTCTCAAGACTTCCAGAAAATGAACAAGAACATTACATTTTGGCGTCTGAACGTGGGACTAAGGACCTACATCTGTGACCCAGAAATTAGGGTGAGTACAAAAACAGACAAAAAGGAAACTTTGTTAAGGACTAAAGTAGTGTTTCAGAAACATTTGTCTGTTTAGAAAGGAGCCTTTTCCACTTCAAAGAAAATGTATCGAAAGCTTAGTTAAACTGAAAAAACCAAGGTTTTATAGTAACTTGGGAGCAGATCATTGAACTTTTAGAAACATTACAATACACATCTCCTTGGTTCTCAAAAGAAAAAAAATTAGATCCAGAGGAGTGGAAATTAGTAGGAGAGCAACTATGTGAATACTACAATGATAATGGCCCTGATTCAATCCCTAAAGAAACACTCTATACATATAACAATACAATTGGCTTTAAGAAATTATATAGAAGTATTAGAATAAGGAAAAAGAAGAAAGTGCAGGAGGGGGAAGATACTGAAAAACTAGGTGAAAAGGATGAAGAATTAGACAAGAATGGAGTTAAGTACAATTCTGATGAAATTAAGGAGTGTGGTGCTTCACAGCCGGAGCCTTTAGGACATTCCCTACCTCATGACCCTCCCTCCTCAATTAACCTTTCATGAGTGGAGGGAGAAGGAGGAGGGGGAGGGGCAGTGACACAATCAGAACCATCTATGAAGCAGCCTATGACAAGATTACAAAAAGCACTAGTTAAAGCTAAAAAAGAACAGGATATATCTGATTTAAAAATAAATACGTATCCTGTTACTGAAGAGTTTGACTCTTCAGGTCAAGAAAGGAGAAGATACACTCCTTTTGATCTGGAAATTATCAAGCATTTGAAAAAGGGTTGCACTTTCTATGGGGCTACATCGTCTTATGTTAAAATGATATTAGAGAATTTGGCTTATGAAATTTTAACCACTAGTGATTGGAAGTCTATATAGCAAGGACATATTTAGGACCTGGACAAAACTTGTGGCTTTCAGAGTATAGTGAACTATGTAGAATACAACCACAACGAAATAGGCAAGCTGGAGTTAATATACAAATCATCTTTGACAACTAGCAGGTAAAGGTCAGTATGCAGATGCTTCGGCTCAGAATAATTACCCCTTGATAGCATATGAGCAAATTGCTGCTGTTGCTATCAAAGCATGGGGCTTCCTCCCAGGAAAAGATAGAGGGAAATGAATCCTTTGCTGATTTTGTGGGATGTCTGCAAACAGCTGTCATATGAAAGATTGGTGAAAATTCATGTATCAGGAATAATGATCAAACAACTTGCTAGAGAAAACGCTAATGAGGTTTGTAGAAGAATTATATGGGGACCATACAAAGATACTCCTTTAGAGGAGATCATAAGACATTGTGCCACAGTGGGCACAGGTGCCTTTTATAGCCAGGCTATGATGCAGAACATGGGAAGACAGGTTACCTGTTGGCAAGGGACTCCCAGAGAGACTTGTCAGTGCTTTCAGTGTGGTAAAATAGGGCAGCTGCAAACTCAATGTTGGCATAGAGATAGAGTGAGAAGACAGGGTGAGAGAACAAGACCCAAACCCCCATGCAATAAGGGCTTCTACTGGGCCTCAGAATGTAGATTGATCCAGGGAAATGAGAGGTGGGGCCCAGCTCTAAGACATCAAACAAAAAACAGGTGGGGCATGATCGCAGCTGAGGCTACACCCAGAGAGTCTTTAGAAGTTCAGGACTCTGATATGATCAGTCAGCAGAGAAGCAATCATATGGGAGAAAGGGATTACAATTGGGGAGAATATAGGCTTTTTAACCCAAAAAAAGGGCAGTGTCCAGTGCAAGCAGTTCCAATATAATTGCCAGGTGATGAGAGATCCAGAAAGTGGTGAATGGAAGGGACTAGATAGGTTAACTGCTTGGGGGGAAAGGGCTTCCTTGTATTTCTACAGATGGAGAAGGAATCAGATGGGTGCCAAAGAGCTCCTTGAGAGAGACTGAAAAAGAGAAAAACCTTGAAACAAAGGAGAAGACCTAAAAAACATCTGATGCTGAAAGAGCATGGCTGATAATAAGATAGAGAATTTTAAAACCCGCAGGAATCATTGGATTCCCTGAGATGAAACATTGTTTGTTATGTAATACCTCCCATGTTGATGAATTTATGTATACTGTTTCAAGTGAGACCCTTCAGAAACCCGCTAATCTAGTTTGATTCCCCATTTCCTTTTATTGTTTTCATCTCCCTTCCTGAGAAGTCAGGAAGTGCATGATCACCTCCTTTTTTTGGTATTTTCATCCCTTTTTCTGAGAAATTAGGGAAGTTGTGATCACCTCCTTTCTGAGGTTCTCACCTCCCTGAGAAGTCGGGGAGGGTATGACCACCTATGTTCTAAAATAAAAGAAAGCAGGAGATGTTATAGGCCAGAACTCTGTATTTGAAACAAGAATTCTTACAAGGTGTTAAGTCAGTGGAATCGATAAGACAATGATTAATGATTCTCTAGTTCAGTGCATGAATTTAGTACTTAATATAGTTCCACAAGATTCACACCTATGATAGTGTGATTATAATAGAGTATATAACAGCCAGCAAGGACAGGATGAGATTCATTCCATCTTTGCTCCGGCTCTTGGTGGCTCTGCTGGGGGACCAAGAGGCTTGGAGACAGAGTCAGAGCCAGAAAAGACAAGGGGACTGAAAGACAGATTCATTCCATTGTTCACCTTTGTGGTGGCTGGCTTCCTGCACTGAGACCAAGTTCCATCTGAAAGGCTCTCCAGAAAGTTGGCCCAGGCCCCAGGCAGGGAAAGTAGACTGTGAAGGAGATAATAAAGAATCTGAACTTTAACAACTGGCTGTTCTTGTGTTGATTACTCAACTGAAACAAAGCTGCTCCAAGACCTCAGAAAACCAAACAAGAACACTACGAAGTCCTGTTCTTCTGGGGTTCAGAGGCTCACAACGCAAACATAGCGGTGGAGGTCTCACAACTGGTCTGCTAAACTACTGGCCTTCTGAACCAGAATAGAGTAATCTTCATTGCTGTATTTTGGCTAAGAGCCCTCTGCTAAATTCCCTTCATCAAACCTCCCCATGCCAGATCTCTCTGTACTGTACTTGGGCTGAGTCCGTGTTTTCCCCCTGCCCAATTGAGATAAATCTCTCCTGAAGTCCTTCTAATATATCTTAAGCTTGAAAATTATTACATTCTAAATGTTTGTGAGTTCTGTCATTCCTAAATTCATTCAGAGGCTTGATTTAGTGTTTATTCTGAGGAAAGCTAGGAAAAGCTCAGGCAATATCCTGTCTACTCTCTGCCATTTTGGCTCCCTTAAATTTTCCCAAATAATTTGCCTTCTGGTTTATTTAGCATTAAGACAACTGAATTTAATTTTTTCCGATTCTCCTTCATATGTTACAGTAATTTACCTCTCTGTTTTTTAATCAGTACCAAATGGTTTTGATGATTTGGTGCTCATGTCTGGGCTGTGCCAATACAATAACTATGACAATACTACCAATACTTTTAATGTTTATAGTAATCAAATTATCAAAGGGATGCTTTTGTAGAATTTGATAAAGATTGTAACAGATAATTTGAAGAAATAAAACATTTAAATTATCAAGGGAGCAGCAAGGGAAATATGGAAGGGGAATGAAAAATGAAGGGATGAAGGAGTATTAATACTTACATTCTTCAAACTAGTATAAAGCATTAATCAACAAAACTATTTGGTATTGGCTTTAAACAATATAAAGGTAGGTTAATTTGTTTTTGTTAGTTTCTGTTTTTTCATTGCTATTGATAGCACTTCTAGAACTCTGTCAAATAATAGTGGTAAGAGTGGACATTCATATTTAATTCTGTATTTTTTGAGAGAGCTGCTATTATAAATCTATTCCATATGATCCTTGCTTTTTCTTTCAGGTATGCTTTTTATGATATTATAAAAGGCCCTTCTCTGCCTCTCCTTATAGGATTTTTATTTTGTTTAATTTTTTGTACAAATGAATTCTGTGCTTTTCCAAAATCACTTGTGAGATAAACATGTAATTTTGAGTGATCTTGTTTTAATATTATTCATTATTTTAATATTTAATATCATTCATTATGTTGGTTATTTTCCTAATGTTGAATTACCCTTACTACCCTGGTATGGATCCAACTTAGTCATAATAGATGATTTCTTGAATAAATTTCTGTAGTCTATTTGAAAGGTTTTAATTAAAAACTTTTGAATTGATATTCATGAATGATATTGTCTATAGTTCATTTTTGTTTTGTCCTTCTCTGGTTTAGACAATATTTATTTCATAAAAGGAATCTGGTAAGATGCTTTCTTTCTTTCTTTTTTTTTTTTTTTGAGAATATCTTGTCTAACATTGATACTAATTATTCTTTAAAAATCAGATAGTTTTCTCCTAAAAATCCATCAGAATCAGTAGTGCCATGTGATAAGAACACCAGCCAAAATGTAGAAGTAGAAGAAAGTTATATAGATGAGCTAATGCTCAAGATTAAATTCTGATCAGGAAATACAAGAAAAAAAATCAGTGAGTTATTTTCTAGCCCAGATTCTAACCCAGATCTGGCATAGGGAGAAATTCTGCCTGAGAGTTTTACTGACTCTGGAAATACAGCTAAAGCAGAAATATGCCAGAACCTTCTGGCCCTTGACTCAAGGAACTTCTATCTGAGGCTTTGCACCACGGTTAGAAAAGATTCCAGGTCTTGCACAGAGAGGCTTGAGCTGGAGAACAGAGGAGGAACAGGTGACAATTGATTGCTTTGTTAGTGGGCAAGCTGAGGAGAACTACACCAAGGAGTGGAAGCTCAGAGAATGGAGCTTTCATCAGTTCTAAGATGGATAGTGAGCTTGAACCAAATAAAGAAGCAAGTGTGTCTGTGTGGCTCTGACCCAAGTAATGGTGTGTAGTCTTGGATTCAGCTCCCAGCCTATTCTGAAGTTCTCATTAGATTAATCAATGAAAGAAGGCCAGAGTGCAGTTCTGTCTCTCTGAATCTTTAGAACTTTGCAGTTAGTAGACAAAGACCTAGTCCAGCAGTCTACTAAACCTCCATCCAAGGATCTGAACACTATGCTTGTAGTTTTCAGACTCAAACCCAGATCAGAAATATACAGAGCTGAGACTTTGTCATAAACCAGCTTACTTTCAGCATTTTTGGAAGTTTTCAGGTTCCCAGTCTGAGCTTCCTTTGAGTTCCTAGAATAATGTAATTTCTTTAGAGTACTCCATGAAAGTAGTAATAGATCACAAGATTGGGCCTTTCTCTCCAAAAGTGCTTAGTGCCTGAACATAAGATCGGAAGTCAAGAAATAAGGCTGGAAGAAGCTCAAACAGAAAGAGAATCTCAACATAAAGAATTGTTATAGTGATTGGGATGCTCAAGATACTGTCGAAAACATCTACAAGCAAAACCCCAAAGTTCAATTTTTTTCTTTGAAGTTTTGCTTAGATACAAGTTTAATTAGAAATCTTGGAAGAGATGAAGTTTTTTTTTTTTTTTTTTAAAAGAGCCAAAAACAATTTCATCAATGAAATGAAGTGAAATGATAAGGTAAGAATTGAAGAACAAATGAGAATACTAGGGAAAATTCTGAAAGAGAAATAAGTAAAGAAAAGAAAAAAATGGAAGGGAAATTTAACAGCTTGGTATGGGAGATACAAAATCTCACCAAGTAACGAATTCCCTTCAAATTACAGTGGACTAACTAGAAGTTAATGATTCCATGAGACAACAAGAAATAGCAAAATAAAGTAAAAGTACTGAAAGAATAGGAAAAAACTACATGGAATAACATTTAAAAAATCCTAAAGAAACAGATTGAGGAGAAAAAAGTTTAAGAATCATTAGATTATCTGAATGATATGATCCTAAGAAGAACAAAGACTTCAGCTTTTAAAGTACCCTATCTCTTAGTATCAAGAGGGCAAAGTGAAAATAGAAACAATCCTCTAGTCATCTCCTGAAAGAAATATCAAAATGAAAACTCCTAGGAAGATTATAACCCAAATCCAGAATTTCTAAAGTCAAAAAAAAAAAAAAATACTGCAAGCAATCAGAAAAAAAAAATTCAAGTACCAGGGAGTTACAGTCAGAATCATATCAGCTATTATCTTTTTAAAGGAGTAGAGAACGTAGAACACAACATTTCAAAAAGCAAAGAATATAGACTTAAAACAAAAAAAATTACTTAACTAGTAAAACTGAGCATAAATCTTCTGGGGGGAAAAGAATCTTTAATGAAATAGAGGTTTCAAGCATTCCTGATAAAAAGACTTGAACTGAGTAGAAATTCTGAAGTGCAAACATTGGAGTCAAGAGAAGCATAAAAAGGTAAATATGGGAGAGCAATCATGAAACTAAATTAGAATAAGATGTTTATATTATAAACATGGGGAAATTATAAACATTATAATGGTTCATGTAAGAGGTATAACCTTGCCCAAGCAACAAACTTCCTAAAAATTAGGCAAAATAAAAGACAATGATTTTATTGGATGAGAAATCCTAAAACAAAGTCAAAAGATTGAAAAAAGTAGAAGAAAATGTAAAGTATCTCATAGCAAAAATGATTGATTGCTCAATATTCAAATATGTAGTTCATCTGGCCAAACTAATGTGACTTCATCAAGGATAAGAAACTTTTTCTTGCTGTCCTTATTTATTTTGAATATGAACTCCACATTAGTCATTTTTGTTCTATCATTTTCAGGGCAAAGGTTAGAACAACCCACACATTAGGATAATGTATAGGAAAGTCCAACCATAAGGAATTTTAATCCCTTATGAAGCCAGAAGGGTCCAGATATTCTATACATAGGAGAAAGATTGATTTTCTACCCCTGATATAATAACCAGTACAGCAAGAATGAGCAAAGTTACACATGACAACTCTGAAAGTCCTAAGAATGGTGATAGTGGAATAATCAATAAGGAAATATAATGAAGCAAATTATCCAATTCCTGACAGAAAGCTGATAGTTTTGAGGTAAAGAAACAAACAATTTTTTTGATATGCCCATTGTGAAGTTTCATTTTGTCTGTTTATTTGTTCCAAGGTGTTTTGTTTATTTCTGTTTTTCTTGGTTTTTTAATAGGTGACAGGAGAAAGAGATGCTAGCAATAGTGATGTCAAAAATCAAAGAGAAGCACTGAAATATTTTTAAAAATACAGATGGAAATAAAATGAAGTTCAAAAGAAAGTCTATATAAATAGGAGAGTTTTGACAGTATTATTTTAAACTTTTATTAAAAAAGAAAGTAGCATGGAATCTAAATAATTTCATATATAATACTCTTGTGTCATTTTTTGTATGGAAATGCTAATTTTTGTTGTACAGAATAAAAAATTTTAAAAAATTTTAAAGGTTATGCAAGGCATTAAGATTTCAAAAAAGAAAGGTTCTAGTCACAGAACATTTCAGAAAAAGACAATTGGGCTAGAGAGGTAGAAGAGGCAGATTTGAAGTGGAAACACCTTATCAAAAAGAACAATTCCCCTTCATCCACAAATTAGAATTTTTTTTGAGTCTACCAGAGGAGGCTATTAGTATATTTGGAGAGCAAATCATTACAGTCAAAATAGACAAAAAATTTTTTCATCCACAAAATAACAAAAAGTCTGCTTGAATTTAATTAAATTCTCCCACTCCATGTTCTAAAATCCTATGCTGGTGCCTAATTGTGGTGTGAAATTGATCCTGAGTGCATAAAGGGCTATCAAACTGGAAGGTTTCTCATTCTACCAAATTTGTAGCCCTCAGGTATGAACATGAAGAATGATTGAATGTCTGAACTTTTGAGGGCCTGCCTAATTAAGTTTGGAAAGGTTCATTTCCAGGTTAACCAAAGATGAGTTAAAATAATTTTCTTTCCACAATAACTTTTGAAGACAATATGTCAATTCAAAGAAAAGTTGTAATTTGCTTTTTTCATTTAAGTTATTGGACCCCCTTATTGCTAGTACTGCCTGTTCTCTGTGATTATCTCCAATTTAGCTTGATATCTATATCTTTTTGTACATCATTGTTGTATCCACTATTAGACATCAGGCACTATTTTTTTTCACTTTCTTTGTATCCCTGGTCCTTAGCACAGTGTTGAGCACATAGTAAGCTCTCATTGCTTATTGACTTAATTTGACTTGACTTGCTTGCTTGACTATACCAAATTAATCAGATCATCCCAAGAATATTTAAGGATGATATTAAGACAATAAACAAGAACATATCCACACTAAGGAAATTAAATACTAAAAAGTTTTGAAGTATTATTATTGTTAAAGTAACAGGGCTTTGACACATTTCCAAATTACCTAATATAGAGGCACTTTTGTCAGAGATTCCAGAGACCTGCTTCTGGGAAGACATTTTGCATCCCCCTACTGTTGGGATTCAGGGGTTCAGGATACCCCCAAAATATACTGGTGTGCTGCACCAGTGTCACAGGTGTTCCAAAAGAATTTGAAGCTTGGATAATTTCTAAACCAAGAGGCAGAGTTTTATTATAATTGTAATGCTAATTAAAGCAGGCTAAATTTCAAGATAGAAAGATAGCAAAGAGCAGGGAGCAAACAGATAAATTTATTGGGATTTGGCTAGAAGAGAACAAAGAATAGAGCAGGAAAAGTGACATCATGGAACTAAAGTCAACATGATTAGTGCAAAGGTTGGTAATGGGGGCTAACAATGACCCCTTTTCTCCTTTCATGAAACTAAGAAAGGCTCATTGTTCAAGTCCAGGTGTGAGATAGCAGCCCAGACTTTTGAATGACAAATAAGACATCCTTGAAGGGATATAGTTTGGTGAAATAAAGATCTCTCGCTCAATTTCCTTTCTTTTACACACATTCTCCAAAGCTGTGCCACATCACTCCCATTGGCACTACATTCCTAAGGTGAGATAGTCTGAAAACTGGACTACATCATTCCCAAGATGAGGTGACCTTTCAAGGGCATCTTGAAAAGTGTTGGGGTTTCTAGTATCTTATCTACCACATGGGTGGGAACTGCTTCTATCATACTAAGTAGGTGTATCAGATGGCATCTTTAAAACTACCAAAATGGCATTGTTTCTTTCTCTTTCCAGCTGGGTTGAAAGGGGGTAAACCCATAGCCTAGTGTCATGAATTGAATTGGGTGAGGAGAGCTACCTTCCTCTATCCACTTATAGATACTATGGACTAGAGAATCAGGCTTGATGTTTTATTCTATTGTTTTTGTCATTTTCAGTTCTAAGTGCATGTGGTGGAGTTTGTACTAGACATGGACTCAAGCCAGATCAACCTTGGATCCAGAATTCTAGGTTGGAAACCCTTGCTAGCCTAGGAGCAAAGCCTTTAGAAGACAGGGTGCCTAGGACTCAAATCGGAAGGAGACTTTGGACTTGAAATTTGATTGGAATATGCTATAGAGGAATTGAGTTAAGTTGTACACCTGATCCTTTTCCTCTCTCCAGAGACTAGGGTGATATAAGAAGGGGTTTGTGTCCCCTACCATATTGAGAGATGTTTCAGTATCAACTTTGTGAGGGGATATTCACAGATTATGTATAATAATTTTTTTCTAAAAGAAAGAATAAAAATGAGATGTGATATGTAGTTGAGACAATTCCAACCTAACCTATTAAATGGAATGTTAACATAAATAATGGGAAATGGATAAAAGAATAGACACTTACAAAGACTGAAAGAACAGATATTCACTTAGACTTTTCCTAAGGACATTTAAGCAATATAAATTCATTACTACATCAGAGAGATTGAAAGATTCTAGAAACTATCTTGGCTAGCCAATACTTTTTTTCTTGCAAAGCTAAGAAATTTGACAACTAAGGAAAATTCCTAAAAATAATATAAATTTGTTTGTAAAATCTTTTAGAGGACAATAGTGGAAGAATTTAAGAAGCACTGCTTCATAAAATTGAAAGAAAATAAGGTGTAAGATAAAACAAGTTTACAGAAACTTTGATAAAAACCAAATTAATCAGATCATCCCAAGAGTATTTAAGGATGATATTAAGACAATAAACCAATAAGAAAATGAAAAATTCTGCAAAAACTTTTATAACAAATAATTTTCTCTGTTAATTATGAGGCTAACACATTTCAAAAGATCCTGATATATTGCATGAGAAAGTAAAAATAGCACTAAAGAAAACAGAGACGGGATATACAGCTCAACTAGACTAGATATACTCCTTAATTCCAAGAAACTTTAGGATGTCCAGCAGCCATACTCCAGTAAAACCATTTCTGCATGTGGATTGATAGGCCTCAAACCCAACTATGAGTTAGGGGGATGTTTACTCAAAGCATGTTTAGACTTTTCCTCATCAGAAGGAAGATGAAAATAATTTGTTCCAGTGGCTGTGAAGGTGGATGAAGCAGGTGTTGTGAAGTGCTTAGAACTTGGTCAGGCATGAAAGATGTCAATGTCATCCACTGCATCCTGGGCCATGGCCACGTGCCTTGACTTTTGTTACTGGGCTCTGATGACTTTGGAAGAAATAGTGAGTCTGATGACTTCTACAACTCTGCCTTACTTAAAAAACACATTTCACTCACAAATCAAGACATCACCTGTCATATCATGATATCATTGGTCTTTGAAAACAAAGGATGAACAACAAGAATAGCTTTGAAGCATTATTAAGATATCTGAATGAAAAAAGGAGAGGGTGCTTAGGGGAGGAAATCACAGATGTAATAATTACTGCCAAAGAAAATGACATTAATAACTAAAAGTAGAAACATCAATAATTAATGACTCATATACTTATCACTTCTGTCTGTCTAGTCCAATATCATTTTTACAGCTGAGTAAAATGTGACTTAAGGAGATTAAGTACAAAGTCACACACAAAGCGTCAGAGATAGTATTTGAACTCATCCACTTTGAGCGGTATTACAAAGAATGAAATAATTCCTATTTTTAAGGCTCTCACATTCTATTGGAAGAGTCATGTACACTTATAAATATGTGCAGAATGAAATAAAATACATACAAGGTATTAAATGCAAATTAGGGAGCATACTAGCAATTGGGAAAATCAGATAAGGCTTCATATAGAAGTTGGAAATAGGAAAATATTCTATAAGGCACATATGGAATGGCAGCTTGTACAAAGGTGGGAGATGTGCTGCTTGTGAGGAACAGAAAAAAAATCTTCTAAATATTTGCCTTTTAGCATTTATTCCCATTCTACAAAATTCAGTATGTATTTAGAGCAAAACTTCAATTCTCATTTATCCTTATAGAGTCTTATAGACTAGATCTCTAAATTCCTTTTCTGTTTCAATTCCAAGACCCCATCTTATGTTTTTCCATAATTCTAATTCAACTTTTTAATGAAACTATGTCTTGTCTGGGATTCTCTGTTGTAGAATGTGACTCTAAATATTTAGATCCAGTCTGATTTTATTCTATAGCTGTGAACTATTGCCATTGTATTAAGGTCTAGGATTTACAAGGAGTATTAAATTTTATGTGTTATGAGATTCCAGAATATAATATAATTTGGAATGGACAACACAAACTATGATGCTAGCCATTGTCCTTTTAATTAATTATACTTGTTGAACAGAATCAGGAGAACATTGTGTACAGTAACAACAATATTGTTCAATGAAGAACTATAATTTAGCTATTCTCAGCAATACAATGATCAAGACAATTCGAAAGAGCTAATAATTATCAACCTCTAGAAAAAGAACAGAGATTGTTTTAATTGATTGAAGCATGCTATTTTTCACTTAATTTTTTAATATAATACTTCTTCTACAAAATGACTAATATGTAAATAATTTACATAACTGCACATATATAACCTAATATCTGATTGCTTACCACCTCAGGGAGAGGGAAAAATAAGAGAGAGGAATAGAATTTGGAACTCAAAATTTTAAATAAAAATATTTTTAAAAATAATGTAATCACAAAAAGAATCAATAAAAATATTTTAAAATAGAAAATTATACTTGTTTATATATAGCGTTTCATTTACCATGATTTCATCCTTTATTGTTCCAGAAAATAAAAAACTAACTAGAACTGTAATCAAGCCTCCACTTGTTCTCTGAGACTCCTACAAATTATCCTTGCCCCTTTCTGTGGACTGGGAAATCTGGCTTGACTAAATTATAGAATAGCCTAGAAACACATGTTAATTATTTTTTTTTAAGATTTTAAAAAATTATTATATTATAGCTTTTTATTTACAAGATATATGCATGGGTATTTTTTCAGCATTGACAATTGCAAAACCTTTTGTTGCAACTTTTCCCCTCCTTCCCCCTACCCCTTCCCTCAGATGGCAGATTGACCAATACATGTTAAATATTTAACTATTATTTTTGATAAATATTTTTATTGTACACAAAAATTCTTTTTTCATGCAGGATTTAGAGCAGGAAGGGGGCGTTTGGTCAACTTCCTCATCAGATGATATCCAGAGAGATGCCCAAGAGCACACAAATTTTAAACCCCTAAAAGAGGTCTTTGCTGCCTCAGTTACTAATAACATGACATTCTTATAACACTATAAAAATTTCAAATTAATTTGCCTGATTTCATTTGATCTTAGAATTAGAAAATGTGAAACATTATTTCCATACTAGTCATGTTGCAAGAAAGGAAATGAAAAAAATATACTTTAAATCTGCATTCAAGAGTTTTATCACTTCTCTCTGGAGATGAACAGCATTTTTCATCATGAGTACATTGAAATTGGATATTTGTATTGATAAAAGTATCTTAACTCTTTCACAATTCATCCTCTTATAGTGTTAGTGATATTTTGTACATGTTCTCCAGGTTCAGGGTAATCCGTATAAATGAACTAGTCAAAGCCTTACTTATTGTCTGTGCACGTGCATTGAAATACACTTTCCATAAAGAATTCTCCCTTCCAGAGCCCATCATTAAAACCACTCCCAGTTTCATTTCGACCCTTAACAGGAAGAAACAACAAGCTCCGCCTCTGCTTCTACCTCTCGACTATACCCATCCCCCTCTCGGCCAACTGTTATTCGCGCCAGCTTTATGCGCATGCGCAGATGGAAGTAAGCCACTAGGGTTGGGGGTACGCTGGAGAAAGCGGTGGGCGGAGAAAGCGGGAGGCTGCGTCCTGTGCGCGTGCAGTGCGTGCGCGGGTGCGACGCCGTGGAATATGCGTACGCCGCTGCCAGACAGTACTTGGGTCTGCTAGCTTGCTGTCTTGTCTCCCGCTCGCTGCCTTAGAGCTTACTTCTCTGTTTGCTACTGAGGACTCGAGGCTGGGTTGGTTTTCTAGGCTCGGCCGCCACCTGCGGGGTGATTTCCTTCGCCTGGGGAGAAAGCGGAGAGTGCCAGAAGCCGTGTGAAAAGGGTGTTTCTCTCTCCCATCCCGCCAGCCGCATGGGAGCCACCTGGAAGGTCTGAGGGGCTGGGAGACAAGTTGCTGTGGTAGGTTTGTAGACGTGGGGCCTGTCAAAGTCGGGTGCGGATTTCCTCGCGGGAAAGAAGTGATGGGGGTAGGAAGGGGGCAGATGGGAGCGCCGTATCCTCTGTCTATCGGGGCTGTGGGGCGCCCAGTGCGCATCTGAGTCTGGGGACGGAGATCCCTGGTTGCAAGATGGAGATTAAGCCGCCAGGGAGGACCCAGGAGGTGCTGCAGCTTCACCCGGGGGCCTGGGGTGAGGGGCTCTGTGCCTCTTCGGAGCCTCCAACAGCCTTTGCAGCTTGGGGAAATCCGTCAGATTGGGTAAGAGTTGGCTGGTACATTTATTTATTTGCTTTTTTTTTTTTTTTAAAGCTCAAATCCATAATTTTCCCACCTTTCTTTAAAAAATCAGAAGATTTTGAAAAACCATAACAGCTTTGAAAGTATTGGCCTTCCGGGTAGGGTCTTGATTACAGTTTGCAAGCTGTTTAAAGAAGTCGATAAATACACTTAATAAGTAGACTTCCAAGAACTGCAGACTGGCAGTGGAACATTTGTCTTTTTAAAAGTGTATTTCCCTTCGATTTTGACGACTTTCTTGCCCTAATTTCTTTATGTTAATCTATGCTATTGCTGGAGGCTCCTAGGCCTAAGAGCTAATTTTTTAAAGTTGCATGTCAGATAAGAGAGATCCTTTCCTCTGGAGGCTGAGAGCTTACGAACACCAAAAAGCAAATTTCCAGAAAACAAAGAAGGTCATAATTTATTTTCTGCCCTACTCTCATAACTTTCTAGTGGTTTACTCTAAGCTTCAGAAGTGGCTTTTGTTTAGTATTGGGCTGGAGCCTTTGGCAGAGATGGGACAGACCTAAAAGACATTTCAAGTGGTCTGTGATGGCGTTTAGTTTGGGGATGAAAAAGTCTGTTTTAAAAGTTGTTGAGATCCTTTCTGGGGTCTTGGATCTGAGTCTCCCAAATGAAGTGAACGTTCATTTCTCTAATAGTTATAGAAGATTTCATGAATGTTCTTTGAAGTTCATAAAGACTTTGGAATTACATTGTCAATAAGACATTTAATCTGCAGGATTGTTCAGGAAAATGAGAAAGCATTTGTTTTATAGAGGATATATCAAATGAGAATTTAAGAAACACTATCTTTGTGTGTACTTCAAAGACTGATGTATTTAGAGTTAACCTAAGTGGAAGAGTATTTAGTTGAATCCTGCCATCTTCATTGCACCATTTAAAAAAATCTCTCCTTTCTCTCAAATTAGCCCACACTGTTCATTTCATAACTTCTTTGCCCTTTAGTCACCTCTCCCCTCCCCCCACCTATTCTCAGTTTGTATTGACCTTGGCTTTAGTTTCTAGCATTATGGCCGTTAGACTACAATCTTCCAAAATCAAAATTATTTTATACTTTTAAGGAAATCTATAATAGATTGTATTGCCCCAGAGCTGGTATCTACCTTTCCTTCTTTCTGCCTTTTTCTGCACCTTTTTTTTTTTTTTTTTTTTTTTTTTTTTGGTATGCTCTCATACTAGAATATAAGTTTCTTTAGGATCTGCTTATTTTTGTTATCCTAGAGCTTAACCCAATATCTAGACCTTGGGAACAATCCCCAAGGAACCAGTGGAACTCTACACAGAGAAGTAGGCACTAGTATTGACTGTGGCACTAATAGTGATGACAGTCTTTTCAAATATAAGTGATGTATATAATAAATTTTTGTATCCAAACAACTGAGAGGTATAATGACTTAATAGATGAGTTTCCAAGTAGGTTTCTTTCCTTTTAGGGGGGCAAGAGTGGAGGAGGAAGAGGAGGAAAGAAAAAGGATTAAATGACTTGTCCATGGTTACATAGTTAGGAAGTGTTAGGTGACTGAGAATAGATTTGAATTCAGGTTGTCCTGACTCCAGGGCTGGTCCTCTCTCCACTGAAAGCCATCTTGTTGCCCCATCATAATGAATTACAATCCTCTCCTCTGATACAAACTTGGGTATGTGACCTTAAGTCATTTAACTATTTCATGTCTTGAAGGACAAACTACAACCTCTGAGGAGAGCTGCTCCACTCTGAATCAATTCCAGGTCCTTCCTTCATCTCTTTCTCCTTCCCTTCCATATCCTACCTTTACCTGGGTATTCTCTTAAAACTTTTTTTCTTTTTTTTAATTGAATTTTTCCCCTTTATTAAAGCTTTTTATTTTTCAAAACATATGCATGGACAGTTATTCAACATTAGCCCTTGCAAAACCTTGTGTTTTCCCCCCTTCTTCCACCCCCTTACCTCATAGCAGGTAGTCCAATATATATTAAACATGGTAGAAATATATGTTAAATCTGGTATATGCATACATATTTATACAATTATCTTGCCACATAAGAAAAAATCAAATCAAACCAGAAAAAAAGATTTGAAACAAAATAAAATGCAAGCAAACAACAACAAAAAGAGTAAAAATGCTATGTTGTGAACCAAACTCAGTCCCCACAGTTCTCTCTGGGTGTAGATGCTTTCTTCATCACTAAACAATTGGAACTGGCCATTGCTGAAGAGAGCCACGGCCAGCAGAATTGCTCATCTTGTTGCCATGTATAATGATCTTCTGGTTCTGCTCATTTCACTTAGCATCAGTTTATGCAAATCTCTCTAGGCCTCTCTGAGATCATTCTGCTGGTCATTTCTTACAGAACAATAATATTCCATAATATCCATATACCATAATTTATTCAGTCATTCTCCAATTGATGGGCATCCACTCTGTTTCCAGTTTCTTGCCACTATAGAAAGGGCTGCCACGAACATTTTTGCACATGTGTGTCCTTTTCCTCTTCTTTGAGATCTCTGGGATATAAGCCCAGTAGAAACACTGCTGGACCAAACACTTTTTTTTTTTCTTTTGGATGACTGAACCTTCCCCAGATATCTTGGGGTTTCCTGGCTAGATTTTTCTTAAGGACATCGATTTAAAGCCAAACCACTTTGTTTCATTGGCCAATAATAGATCCCTGACCAAGCCCCAGGTAGTTTTTGTTTGAATTCAGATAGACCCTTAGTGATTGCAAATAGCAATTACTTTTGTTTTGACCTAAAACTCTGCTCAGATTTATTTATTTATATTATTATCTTTTTTTGGCGGAGAGGAGGGCTTACTTGAAAGAGGACATTCTTTGCTTTAATTGCTACCTAGCCTTAATCACATGGATATGTTCTTAATCTTAGCTTAAAAAGGCCAAGGTCTCTCACTGTATCCAAGATCATGTCCAGTTGTCAAGATGTGTATGTAGCCACTGGACCCAAATGGCTGTGGAAGAAAAAATGAAGCAAGTGATCTTGCACAGCTCTCCCACATTTAAATCCAATTCACTTGAATGTCTTGGCATCACCTCCCTGATGTCAGGTCCTCTTGGAGAATGAAGGACAAAAACAGGAATCATACTTCAGGCAACATCCTAATACTAAAGAGTTCTTGATCATCATTTCCACACTCCTGTTTTCACTATTTCTGGTAGAGACTCTTCTATAGAGAGACGAAGTCATAGGCCCAAACATCTAGAGGCAGCTAGGTGGCCCTGGGCCTGGAGTTAGGAAGACCTGAGTTCAAATTTCTTTCTAGATATTCACTAAGCTTTGTGACCATGGGTAAGTCACTTAACCTTTCTCATAGTTTTCATTTCCATAACTGTAAAATGGGGATAAAATAGTAGCACCTCCCTCCCAGGGTTATTGTGAGGATCAAATGAGATAATAATTATAAAGTGTCACAGTGGCAGCACATAGGAGATTAATAAATGAACATTTGCTATATGCTAGCTGTGCAGAAAAGAATGTGATGATTGTTTCTCACCTAAAAGAAGTTGAAGTAAATTAGTTAGCATTTATGAAGCACATATATGCTACGTACTAATGCTAATCTCTGAGAATAAAAATAGAAAGTTCTGGGCCTCCCAGAGTTAACATTCTTGATATTTTTTGTTTCTTAAAATCACCATGGTATCTCAAGTATCCTTTTCCTTCCTCTTTCCCTGAGGGCCATCCCATTTGACAAATAATATTTTGTTGTAGGGGAAAAAAATCAGCACAATTCATGGAAGCATTGGGAAAAATCTGAAAATGTGCAGTGTTTAACAACTGTGGACTTCCAGCACCATGAAGGAGTAGACTGAGGGTGTTTTATACCTCTTCATTTGAGTACTACTTGATTTTTTAGATTTTGTTATATTCACTTTTGATTTTTTTTGGTGTCATTATTCTTTCCTTTTATGTTGTTGTGATTATTATTGTGTATATTGTTCTTTTCACTTTGCTAATTATTTCATTCTATATCAGTTTTTCCATGTTTCTCTGTATTCATCACATACATCATTTCTTATAGTATAATAATTCATATAATACAATTTGTTTAGCTCCAGAGCTTATAGTTTAATAACCCTGATGGGTGCTTAACTTAGGGGTATAGTGGAATAAGTCCTAGTTAGTCATAAAGACATGGATGACTTGTCTTAAATGAAGGTGTCAGGGGAAAGACTCTGGGGTGAAGAATACTTTTAATGTATGAATTCCACATCAGGAGGGAGCTTCAGAAAGAAGAGCTGAAGAATGAAGTTGAAGACTTGAGGTTGAAGTACATACATATTACTTTTTAAATAGTAATTGTCACAGCAAATTCTGTAGTTCCAGGACCATTTTATCAGTGAGTCAATATTTATTGTTTATCCAAAATACTGAATTAATTCCCTGGGTCATACACAGTTAGGTAATAAGTTATTTTGTGAACCTCAGTTTTTTCATCTGTAAAATGAACTGACGATTTCAAAAGGGTATTCCAGGTAAATGCCCTTATAACTTAGAAAAATAGTTTTTCCCACTGTTAAATTTTATCCCAGGTAGAGGACATATTTTTCATTTATTTCTGGATACAGGATAGGCCTTAAAAAAAACCTTTGGAAAACTCAGGAAAACTCTGGGTCTAGTAATGTTTCAGATATTAAATGTGTGATTGGGCAAGTTTCTTAATCTTGTAACTTGTGATCTGCTTTGGTGGAGGAAGCTTCTACAGTAGAATTTTTTTTACATTGATGATGAGATCACAGGTTCTGATAAGATCTCACTTCACCAAAAAATGAGAGTAAATTTATATATTCACGAGAATTGATCATAGCTCTTTTATTTTAATGAGCTAATTGTTATTTTTTGGCTGCTAGAAGGATGCAGAAATCTAAGCTATGACTTTGAATATAAAAGTAAATTGGAACTATTTTCTGAGTTCTGTAATAGACCATAAATACAGTGTCATGGAGACATCTTCAGTAGATGTATGATTTCAACAACTGTATACCATCCAAAGTGTTGTCATGTGATGATGTGTAATTCTTTTCCTTTTTCTTCCATAAAGAAGCCAGTTATCATGGAGGGAGGCCTGACTCAGTTTTTCTACATTCTAGGGCTAATCATTTGCAGTCTTTTTTTCACTACATGAGCAACTCACCTTTCCTATATGATTTCTTGATACATAAGTATACAATGGGATTTCCTAATACAAGGATTTTTCAATCCATGGAATTATGTTTTGCTTAAATATGGAACTCTATTGATATGGATGTCCCTTCCAACAATACCAGTTGTCAACCCATATTTGCTTGCCCTTTACATGCTACAGATACTCTGTATCTGCTGTAAGCTCTCCCCTGGGAGTCCATTCAGTTGCTAGAGGCCTTCATTTTGAATTAAGAGAAAATTAGGTAATGGAGATGGGGTCTGCAGAGGTTAATTTTTAATGCATTGTTGGTAATGGAAACAAGAGGTGGAAGAACTATTAATGGTTGAAACTAATTTTCCTTTTTTTTGTTCTGTGTTAGGGAATGGGAGTGACAACAGAATTTTTTTTTTTTTTAAACAGGGATAACTGTTTTAAATTGAGATTTTTGGTCTGTATTATTTTTGTAACTCATCTTGGCAGAAATTTGAAATGGGATAGTTGACAATCTAGTTCTCTTTGTTCCCTTTGGGAATTAATAATATTATTTATTTTTAAATTGTAGTTCTATTGAAAATTGTCAAATCTATAGCATTTTTATTTCTTCCTTTTTAGAAAGTAGACATAAACAAGTACTTCTTACCAACAAACATTTTTCCTTGTAATTAAGATTATATGGACAGGTGCAGTTTTGTCTGAAAGATTCATCCTTTCAGGATTTTTTTTTTTTTTTTTGGCTGAAGCAATTAGAGTTAAGTGACTTGCCCAGGGTCACACAGCTAGGAAGTGTTAAGTGTCTGAGACTAGATTTGAACTCGGGTCTTCCTGAATTTAGGGCTGGTGCTCTATCCACTGTGCCACCTAGCTGCCCCTATCCTTTCAGGTTTTAATAAATATTTTAGTACTTTTAAAATCAATGATTTCATTTAATAATCCAGTTTTGTTAAATAATTAAATGATTCTTAATAACTATTTTGACAAATCTCAGTTCCTTTTTGTCTTTGCCTTTTGCAGTCTATTCGCAGTTGATTTTTGTTTTGGCATATGTTTATTCATTATTATTGCTATATTTTAGTAGTAACAATCACGTGGACATTTATGGAACACCAAATAGATAACAATATTTATAAGATCTTGAGGGTCTATCCTTGCTTATGTTTTGACTTTTTGATTTAGACCTGAAAACTCAATGCAACAAGTTGCTTTAGTTCCTAAATCCTTATTTCCTTTTTATCTAAATATTCTTACCAGTTAGTAAGCTCAGTAGGAGCTCTGCTTTTTTTTTTTTTTAAATACACTTCAGTTTTTCAGAAGATAAAACATTGGGGGTGGGTTGAGGAGGAATGGTAATGATACCCTTAAGACAAAATACAGACCTGTATTTGTTAGTAAGTCTGAATGCCTTATGAGGAAAGATATTGTAATATTTATGGATGTGAGTAAGTACTCTTGTGCATTCAACCATTTTGTCAAGTTCAGCATCAGTAATTCAGCCATACCCTTAAAGAAGGCACATTGTTAATATATCAGCCATGTATATTGCACATCTCAGCTGTTTGTATTGTGGAGTGGAAGCCTTATTCTTTTTTTTAAAATTGCATCCTAATTGGATAGATGTTTACTTTTAGATGAGACTGAGTTTCTTGGGTCAAGGAAATGTGTCCTTTGTTTGGCATATTCCATCTATTGTATGGTGCCATGCACATTTATGGCTCTGTATAAATAATAAATCATAATGATGAAGAAGCTTCTATTATGCAGGAACTGTGGTCTGTTAGGAACAAATAAGAAAAGTACTTGTGAAAATTATAATAAAAGAGAAAAAGGAGATAATCTAGAAATGTTAGCATGATTCTGCTTTTAACTTAACAAAATTTTCATAATCCTTCTGTATTCTTAATAATTAAAAAGCAAAACACCAATCTACAAGATTATTAGGTGTTTTTCTTACCCATCTTTTTTGTTTTAACTAAGTAGAAATATTGTCATGAGAAATCATATACTGTAATTTTATCGTGGGTGGTGCATTACCTAACTCATCATGTTGTTATTACTTCCTTTGATTTTGTGTTTGTATGTGTGTATGTGTACTAAAGTGTTCTGGATTCTCTCTGATGGCCTAAATAATAGTTATAACAGAAACTGTTTTGTTATTGAATATTGTCACATAAATGCATATTTATGTATATTTATACCTATTTATATCCTTTTATTTTGGGTAGAAAATGATGCATCCTGTTGCCAGTGGTAATACTGCTTTCTGTGGGCCTGGCAAGGCGTCCTGCCTCAATGAAGACAATATGAGAGCTGCTGATCAATTTGACTTATATTCCTCTCAGCAAAGCAAATACAGCCATACAGTCAGCCACAAACCAATTGCTTGCCAGAGGCAAGACCCACTAAATGAAACACACTTGCAGGCCACAAGTGGCAGAAACATAGAGACAAAAGATGAACTCAAGAAAAAGAAAAACCTCAATCGATCTGGGAAACGTGGCAGACCCTCGGGGACCACCAAGTCAGCAGGATACAGAACCAGCACTGGACGACCCCTTGGAACCACCAAAGCAGCTGGATTTAAGACAAGTCCAGGCAGACCTTTGGGTACAACTAAAGCTGCAGGATACAAAGTCAGCCCAGGGAGACCTCCAGGTAGCATTAAAGCTCTATCACGACTTGCAAATCTAGGTTATAGTTGTGGCAGTGCTGCTTTTCCTTATCCAATGGTACATAGCAGAGGAATTCATGGAGTTGGGGAAACAAGCAGCAAGGTCAAACAGCCCAATGAGTAAAGAGGCAGAAAAGTGAGATCATGGTTTTAAATGAGGACTCAAAGGGTACCAAAGTCTCATGTTGGTTTGGTTATAACATATGTGATTTATGACTTGGTATTCCTAAATTTGTTGGTTTTTGTTTTGGGGGAGAAGACTGCCATTTGTTGACAGATATGACTAAGTAGATGCTGAAAGGGTATGAGTATTTTTCAGTGTTTGTTCATAGGATTAAGAGTACTCTTAACTGAATCATTTCTGTTTTTTCCCTTAGAGAGTGATGCCTATGTCTCCTATTTCACTCCTACTGTTGAACTATTTAAAACGGATAGTTATGCACTAAGGAGTTGAAATAAGCAGGAAACTTATACTTATTAACTCATAAAATAAACCTGCAATTTAATAAAAGCTCCCAACTAGAGGAATTTTTAATTGCTAAAGCAATTTAATGATTCAGCTTCAATGATTTAATACATTTAAGATACCAAATTTGAGATTTGTAACATTTGTTTTTATGAAAGTTGGAATTATACAGATTTGTCTACTCTTGGAGTTACATAGGCCTTTAGATGTTTGTAGATATTCAGAAATTTGGAAACCTTTTTTTTTTTAAAGAATGCTTAGTTCAAGCATTTCTTATTTATTGGACTCTTTAGCATTAGCTAATTTAACTGATGTTCCAAAATTTTTTTTAATATTTGCCTTTTAGTGTTGGCAGGTCATTCAGCAGAACTCTTACTGGAATCTGCTGTGTGTTGTTAAATTGCCTATGAGCATGTATACCAAACACTACAAATACTTAAAACAAAGCTATTTTATTAAATAACTTAATAGTAAGTTTTTAACATGATACGATTAATTCTAAGAATAGAATATTTAATGCTGTGTATAAAGAAGTATTCTTAAAAGTCTGCATATAACTACAGCCTCTGCATTTTGCCTTTTGTGTGCATAGATGGCAATTATTAATGGATTTTAAAGAATTAGTATGTTTATACTTTGAATTTGTTTTCTATTAGTGTTTCAAAAATTTTCAGAATAATTTTTTCTAGATTTTTTGAGAATTGTTTATCCTAAAACAGTAGCATTTATACTATAATTAAGTTATATCTACCAAAGGACATGTGTTTTAATGATTCGTAATAGAAACTAGAATAAACAATGCATTTTTAAATTGTACTGTACAAACTCAAATGTTAAGAAATATATAGGAATTGCATCTATGCATGAAAGGTGGGAAAATATGTTGGCTGTTTAAACTAGAAATATCTTTCTTGGCTCCATTGAGACTATTTCATCATCCAAAAGAAATGTTTCATTTTTAGTTATTTGTTTTAAAAGCAAAACTACATATGGAAAAGTTTTATCTACCTGTATGTAAGAGAGAGAGAGAGAGAGAGAGAGAGTGTGTGTGTGTGTGTGTGTGTGTGTGTGTGTACATGCACGTGTACATATATTTGTTTATATGGAGAAGAGAGGAAAATTAATCTCTGTTCTTCAATTTTGAAAATAACATCTGTGACTTATATATATATATATATATATATATATATATATATATATATTTACTTTATTCTAAAATTTCCACAAAAATTTAGTTTATACTTAGAATGAACATGTAATTTTAAATGCCTGTGAGACTTTTTGATGATTATAGATTTGCAATTCAGAAAGCTTTTGAAATACTTTAGATTGTTTCTGGGCTTGCCATTATTTAATACAGAATCTGATTGCAGTTATGATGACATAAGAAATGGATATCATATTTCATACCTTTCTTATTAGGAAAAAAGCAGCAAGCCTTCAGGTGTTCCAGTGATGCCTGACACATAATGAGCTGGACTTTATGCTGTGCTTTACAGTAAGAGGTGTTGAATTATATGTGGGGACTATTTGTGCACTGGCAACTAAGACATTGAACCTCAACAATCTTAGCATTGCACAGACCATATAGAACAATTTTAAATGGCTACATATTGATTTGTAACCTAATGGCAGCTAATTGCTACTAAACCAGACTTTCTTCAGGTCAAGGCTTTTCATTCTGGTACTATGTTCTATTTCTTAACAAATTTAAATATAAAACTCTTTATTTACTCAGAACAGTGTAACTTCTGACACACAAATGCTTTTATTGTCATTAACACTCACAATGTAATTGTCATTTAGCTGTTTCATTTGATAATGTAGTGTTTTGAAATTTTTGAACTAGTTTGGAAAACATTTATTTAATTGAATGACATAATTGTGGGAATGATACATTTTACTGGCAAAGATTTGGTTGCATGTTGCTTTTATGTTTTAAAGTAAAATTCACTTCTTTTCTGTCGGTTTCTTTTTATCCTTCATTTTGTTTCTTCCTTTTATGCATCTACTCAGTGGTGCTGTGCTGTGTGTCAGAAGGCAATACAGATGTATTATTGTTATATTAGTATAATGGACTTTGTATTCCAATATATTGAAAGAGTAAAATCAGCTAAAGAAAAAAATATATATATAGATATATATTATGGTGTTTATTAATGATATCAGGAAAAAAAGTGGGGAAATGACAACAGTTATGGATAATACCAATTAGAACCCTACTTTTGCAGTTCATATGAAAAGCTGCCTAGAGAATTGGATTTGTGCACTGCTGAACATCTGATTCCAGTTTCTCTTGAACAATTTATTGGTGTCATGATGAAGAAAAAGAAGTCTAAGAGAATGAAGTCTTAAATTTTGCTTCTGTATATTCTATCAAGTACGTTGTGGGTTGTTTGTTGTTGTTGTTTCTTTTTTTTTGTAACACTGTCTTTTGTCATGATAAACACTGAAATAGCATGTTAAAAACTGCCTATACTTTGAAATAGTCAATGAGAAAAGGCTTTTTCCCCCATAATATGATTGTTTTTTGAAACATGAATTGCTCATTTTATATTATTGTAACTCTGCTTTTCATAAAATAGGATTCACTGTTCTGTATTAACACTGTTGGGTCAGAATATGATCTAAAGTACAAATAATTTTGTTTTAATGTTTTTCTTTTTCAACATATTTTTATGCCTTATTTATGAATAAATGAATGATTTAGTATCTTAAATAAGGGGCTAACACATATGTTAATTACTCTGATTTTGCCATCAAAATGAATTTTGCTTACCTAATTTTTGGGATCAGATGAAATCTCAAGTCTTGCACTGGATATTTAAAAAATATTGGTACCATGTTTTGGCGGGAAAAAAATTAATAGAATATTGACAGAAGGCTGATATTTAATATATTGGTTTCTTTTTAAAATCCAGTTTCAGAGTGACCATACAAAAGACCTTTCTTTACATTATCCTTAATTTTAAAGATAACTATTTATCAAAGTAATTTACCCATCCAAACAAATTGATTTGTATTTGTATGGATGAATAGCAGCAATTATATGCATAATCATTCTAAAACAGAATCTGACGATCTTTTTGAGTTTCTTTAAAACAAAAACAAGCCCTGGACCTAGTTGATGAATCATATGTCCATTGTAAGAATAACTTATGATATGTTTTAAAAACATGCTTTACTTTTACATAATAAAAAGCTTTAAAGACAGACAATTCAGGTGCTTGTAGTAGTAACTGCAACTTCATTACTAATAGATGTGTAATAAAATTTTATCATGCTTTTTCAGTAAAATTGAATGATTCAGAATACTTGTTCAAAAGATTTTTCATTTCTGGACAGGTTTTGTTCCCTCTATATTCTTATATTATCGTAGTATCCATATTTTAAAATATTGCTTAATTATATGTTTATAAATGTTAGTATGTATCAGTCTTTTTTTTAAGTAGATATATATGGCTATGATCACAGATGTTGATTTAATTTTTGAGAATTAAATGATAAAGTAAAATCATTGGAATTTTGTTTTGTAATCAGACCATTTTGATTCTTTAATTTTTTATTATTTAGTTTTCCCACAGATGATATGGATGAAATAATTACCAGCTAACTAATATCAGCACACTGTCCTCTGCTGTAAAAAGTCTGATAGATACTGTGTATGTTTTTATGTCCATGAACTTGAGCTACTCGTGTGCAATTATGTGTATAGGAATGGAGTAGTGTTCATGATTTGTATCTACATCATCATATGGATGTATATTTATTAATAAAGTCATTGCTTTAAAACCAAATACATTTATACTTTTATTCCATTAAATGGGATTTTATATGTCAAAATTATTTAAGTAGTTTGCAGGGATTGAGCTAAAATATTTTATCCTAAGCTTTTAATAAGAGGGGTATTTTGAAAGAAAGATTAGTGGTAAAAGGGTGTGTATGGTACAAGAGGGTAGATAAAAGTGTTAACCCTTTTGATGATTGCCCTTGATTTGGATTTTTGTTCAGATACAGAAGTCTCTGATGGTTATATTTCCTATGTTTTTTCCCTGCCTCAGTTTCCTCATCTGTAAAATGATAGGGTTAAATTAGTTATCTTCTAAGTGCCTTTTGAGCTCTTCTAAACCTTTTGGAAGTTACTTTGTTTTCTACAAGCACATATACATATATACATATTGACAACTTGAAAAAAATCTTAACTTGTAAATAAATAGATGCTGTTTCTTAGTACTGATAGTAAACTGATGTAGTTTTTCAAGAAATTTGTTTATTTTTAAGTTCTTTCCTCTTAAATGGCCTAATAAGGTGAGACTGTAAATTAGTAAATATTTTAGTGCCCTGCTGTAGAAATATAAAGTGTTAAGTGTTGGGAATACAAAAGAGGAAATAGACAGTCCCTGACTATGTTCAGGGAGCTCACAATCTAATGGAGAAGACAAATAAGCAAATAAATATGTATTAAAAAGTAAGAAAAAAATATAAAATGATTTAAAAAGAAAAGGCACTAGAATTAAGAGGAGTTGAGAAACCCAAGGCTTCCTTTGAAAGATTGGATTTTAATTGGGACTTTAAGGAAGTCAGGGAAACCAGTAAGTATGCCATATCTCTTTATAGAGGGAGATCATTCTAGAACTGAGGGAGAGCTGGGGAAGGTAGTTTATGAAGTGTTTTGAATAACAAAACAATTTTTTATTTGATCTGGGAAGTGATGGAGAGCCAGTGAAGTTTACTGATAGAAGGCCAATATGGATGAACTTTCACTTTAGGAAAATCACCTTTGTGGCCCATTGGAGGATGGATTGAAAAGGGGAGAGACTTGAGTCTGTTAAATCTATCAGCAGGCTACTGCAATAGTGTGAAGTGATGGGGGCAAGTGTCAGAGAAGAGAAGAGGGCATATTTGAGAGATTTCAAAGGTAAAATTAACAGGCCTTGGCAAGAGATGGGATATGGTGCATGTGAGAGATATTGAGGAATTGGGGACAACTCTTAGGTTGTAAGGCCAAGGAACTGGAAAGATCATATTGGAGAATCATGAGAATAATGGAGAAGATAGGAGAAAGGGAGAGTTTAGGGTGAAAGATGATAAATTTGGGACAAACTGAGTATGATATATCTTTTGGACATCCAGTTTGGAATATCTGAAAGAGATTGGAGGTCAGGAGAGAGGATGATGAGATGACAGGATAGATGTAGTTGAGAATCATTAACAAGAGATGGTAATTAAATCTATGGGCCCTAATGAGAGCAAGTGAAATAGTACAGAGGGAGAAGAGACAAGGGCCAAGGACAGAATCTTGAGGGACATCTATTATTTAAAGGGTAGGTTCTAGATACAGGACATCTATTATTTAGAGAGTAGGTTCTAGATAGAGCCAAGAAGACTGAGAAAGGAGATTTAGATAAGTAGGTGAAGAACTAGGGAAAATTCCTCATCTGAAAATTTCGACAGAAGAGATTATCAAGTAGGAGAGTATGAACAACAGAGTTTAAGGCTGTAGAAAAGTCCAAAGAAATGCCATTGGATTTGGTAATTAGGAAATCATTGATTATTTTGAAGAAATCAATCCATTTTAGTGGAATGATATGATAAAAAGCCATGTTGTCAGGAATTAAAGTGACATAAGAGGAAGTGGAGCTGCCTGTTTACTGGGCCTTTTCAAGGAGTTTAGCTACAGAGAACAGAAGAGATAAAGGACTTTAGTTAATTTGAATGAAAGGATCAGTTAAGAGTCTTTTGAGGAAAGGGAGACCTGGACAGGAGTTAGTAATGAAGTAAGTCGCTAATGGATAAGGAAACTTGAAGATATGTGATAGAATGAATGGAGGTGACAGACTCATTCTGAAGGTCTGATGGTTGTCAAAATATTTAAAATGCAAAAACACTTTTCCCCTATAATTGAATAATTACTTTTTTACTTGCCTAGAAGGATACAGAGAAATTTTCAAAAGGACAAATTTCAGTAGAAATATGAAGTTGCATCAAAAAATCTATTCAAATTATTGCAATTAATTTTAATCTTTGAATTATTTTGATTCTATTCAGCAAACTTATGAGCAATCTGTTGTGTGTAAATCACTTAGGTGAATTTCAAAACTACTAAGAATTTATCTTCAAGTAGAGGTATTACTTAAAAATTATTAGATATCATTGAAAATCCTATTGAATTCATTTATGTATGTACCATGGGCATGATTAATTGGCTATGCTGTTTTTGAGGGACATTCAACTGTTTATACTACATATATACATGTGAGTATGTATTGATACATAATAGTATTACTCATTGCATTGCATGTTGTATTACATATTTTAGAGATAAATTTCTCTGTTTTTCATTTTAAAGAACTATTTGTCTATTAATTTTTGTTATTTGCCAGAAGTCTAGTGTATGAGATAATACAGAACACAAATGCTTACAAGTGGTAAGGATCTTAATTCTGTCCAAATCTCCCCATCCCCCCAAAATTATGGCTATCTAGGATGAAGAAGAAAGTTATATTTAATATTAGAAATTCATAGGTGAGATCTATTAACAGTTTTTTTTTAATAACTGCAGCTGTCATGTTAAAAAAAATTAGGAATTTTAAGCTGTATTAAAATTTAAGCTAAGACTCAGATGACATTTGTTGTCTTTGGAAATTGACACAAACATTTAGACCAATGGTTGTCTGTAATCACAGGAAAAAGAAAGATCTGTAATGTAATGATGATATTCAATTCAGAATTGCATGCGTTTCTTTTGGTAATGGATTCATAAGATGGGAACAAAATGCCTTGCTATTAATTTGCATTAGCAGTTAGATATTCTCTGATGGTTCTCAAGAGTGTTTTCCAGTGTAGTATTCACAAATGTGATAAATGATACATATGGTACTATTTACTAGAAAGAAAAATTTAAATGCTTTCACAAGAGATAAATGCTGGAGATAAGATCTGCTTGTGTAGTTTTTCTCTAATTTGGACTCTGCCAGGATTGGTAAATTTCCCAGATTCATTATTTATTGTCCATTTTGATCTTTTTATTCATCAGCAAAGTGAATGAATATTATTAGATAACCCCTAAACTTTCTTCAAGATCTAAAAATACTAATCTACTTGATATTTATATTACAAGTTATTTTGTCCTTTAAAAAATATCCATGAGGTTCTGGATTATAAATTAGTTCTTAAAAAAAATATCAATTAGTAGTCATGTACCAAGTTCCTACAATCCTCTAGACACTTTACCAGGAGTGAGGGATATAACAGCAAAAATAAATGACCCTTTCCCTCAAGGAGTGCATACGTCACTGGGGAAAAAGATTCATCACAATAATCTTGTAAAGTCAGCTGGAATTTTTAAAGCCCATTTTCTAGTTAAAATAACTAAATCATTTAAGGGTTAAATGACTTAACCCATCAGTTGCCAACCTGGTTCCTTTTATTAATAGTGCGGTTTTTAATCAATAGGCTATTTTATTAAAGGGTAGATTCAAAAATTTTTTGCCTCTTTTAAATAAAAATCAGAGGAAAGATCTTATATGAATATTCTATGTAGTTCAATGAAACATAAAAATAAAATCTTGCCTATTGTGAAAGCAATAGCTTTAAAATGATAGGTCTAGGATATTTTTTTATCAGTATTAATTGCTATCATTATCTCCTCTTGTATAAATTATTTGTATTGGATTAGTCAGCCCAATTAATTTTATTATTTCTTTATTTGGTAAATTGGTTGGTATGGAAACATTTGTATGCTAATATTGTAATTGTTATGTTTTCATTTCTTTGGGTGTAGTTCATTATATTTTGAAGTGGTGTAGATCAATGGTTAAATCATTGAATCTATAGTCAGGAAGATCTGAATTCAGATTTGGTTTCAGGCTAATTGTTTGATCCTGGACAAGTCATTTAACCTTTTCCTGCCTTAGTTTCTTCAGTAGTAATCTCATCCAGGACTATTATTTCTCCTTTCCAAAAGAAACAATGTGGTGTTTGCGGAAAATGTACTATGCTCAGTCTGAAGATCCATTTCTAATATTTGCTGAAGAAATCACTGCTCTCTGTGCGGAGATTTCCTTATCTATATAATGATACTAGTTGCTTTGCTTGATGGCAGGGATTTGGGTTAAAGTCAAGTGCTATATAAATGAATTGTTATTCCATTGAAAACAAAAATATGAAGAGAACAGGGGAGTTTTATAACATTTAACAAAATATTTACTTTCAGTGAGTCTGTGATCTTATGAATCCAGCATGCTGAAGCCTTTCCTGGAGGTCAGTATTCCATACATATCAGTACAGCTTTGAAGTTGTATATAACACTGAACATCAGCCTTTGTTTTTACTACATGATGAACCTACCTCCTTTGCTAATTGTACATTTTCTGGGTAATATCTTTTATACCTCTTCTTGTACACAGGTAATCACTGGCAATATAATCTCTCCGTTACTCTTTGGAGATTTTGTTCCATGATTAGCAGTCAGATAGCATCCTTGGGAGTATATAAATCATTTAAAAACTGGGTTTTTGTGTCATGAAGCAGTTTGGAATTGTATTAAGTATGGTTTCTTAAATGCCTTTTTGTACTCTTTATCATTCCATTATTTGTCCATATTTAGATAATGACCAAGATGTCCATTTCAATGGACTGTCAAGCTGTAGAGCTTTGTCTAAGTGACAGGCAGTACTATCATCCATTTAATTTTTTATATACAGATGGTTGGGACAGACCTATCTTGAGTGGTCATAAATTTCATAGAAGAAACTCTGTAACATATAGGTTTGATGCAATCAGCATTATCATTTACAAACTGGAGCCTTTAGAGGAATTTATCCTATAGGGCATCTTTCTTCCACTAGGATACTATACTTGATAATTGAATGCCTTTGCAAAGCATACATTTGTTTTTAAGTATTGTGTGGACAGGCTCAGTGAGCAAAATGATCTTTTCTGTTGCTTTTCGAAAAGTATCATCTTATGCTTTTAATGTTATACATAAGACACCTAAAGGGACAGCCTGATACAGTTTTTAGAAAACTGATTGCAGAGTTAGAAAAACTAGGCTTCATTTCTTGTCTCTGAAGTCACTTTTGTTTAAGTGCTCCACACAACTCTATCAGTTGCTAAGAAAATGCCAGTCTCTACTGATAGAGGAAGTTCTTCATTAGGAACAGGGGTTTTTATCTTATTGGAGTAGGTGTCAGATTAAGGCCATGTTTGCTGTACTGAGTGAAATACTTTAAAATAATCAACATCATAGATATGGTAGAATTTTTATATCCCTTTCATCTTTTGATCAGTTGAATGACGTATGTTTTTCGTAATATAATTTGCTCCTAAGTAATTTGGCTGTGATATTTTTGAGTCTTGAATTTAGGAGTTTATTCTTTGAGTGTTTTATTAAGCCTAATTTGGCTTATCTTTGTTATTTTTAAGGTTTTTTATTCTGAGAACTAGAATTTTTATCCTTGAAGCCTTTACTGAGCAAGTATTAAGAACATAATCTAATTTTTTTCTTAGCACAAAGTTGCATTTTTTTCTCTACCACCAAGTAATGACTAGTAGAGTTTTTAATGTAAGCTTGTGAATAAGAATTATTTCATTTTTGACATTTGTACCTAATGTTTAGCACAGTGTCAGCATTGTAAAACATGCATAAATCTTGCCTTTTAAAGAACTTATATTCCAGTATTATAGTTTACAATTTGTAATAATAATAATTACCCATCTTTATACTATTTTAAAATTTGCAAAATTCTTTGCTTATGAGAATCTGTGAAATCTAGATGTTAACTTCATTTTACAGATGAAGAAACTGAGATTCAAAGACCATTATTTTCTTGTCTTACATTTCTTAAATCAGAAGCAAGATTTAATATTTGTTGAATATGGTAAAAGAGTTGTTTCTGAAATCCCAAGTTAAAAGTTCCTTTTAGCAAATGAGCCTCAGAATACAATGTGGAATTTTGTAATTTGTAGAATATGCCTCTTGTCTAGGCACTTGGGAATTCAAAAGAACTCAAGCCAGAATCACAAAATATTTTCCTTCCTGGTAAGTGATATTTGACATGGGCACTACTGTTGATTGGGAGGAAGTAGGGACTAATCAAAGGCACAGCAATAAACAACTACAAGATTTGTAAGAAAGTTCTTAAAATTCAAAGTCCCTGTTATGAAATAAGTTTCTCTTTGTTTTTTTTCCTACTCTTAAAGTTAAATAACTATAATTAGGCTTTGCACTGCAGAAGTAAAATATCTTGCTTTTCCCAGTTTTACACACACACACACAAAACTAGTATTTTGCATAATGCTTAAAATTTAATTCTTTATATATAGGATTGCCAGGTCATTATCTCCAAAATACTATTCTATAAAGATTATTGAAAGTCCTTTCCCCCCTCCCCCCCCTTGATTGAATGATAATGTTGAAAGAAATTCTGACTTCTTTTGGCTGTACCTGAGAAGTTGATTCTCCAGAAGGAAATCTTATTAATAGAAAGAAGAGAAAGTCTACCAATTTCTAGAACTGAACCATACATGGTTAACTAAAATGGCTATTTTGGTTTTAGTATACAAAAGTCATAAAGAAAGTACATTTAGTGGGGGGTTTTTTGGTTTTGTTTTTTGCTGAGGCGGTTGGGATTAAGTGACTTGCCCAGGGTCACACAGCTAGGAAGTGTTAAGTGTCTTTGAGACCACATTTGAACTCAGGTCTTCCTGACTTCAAGGTTGGTGCTCTATCCACTGTACCACCTCGCTGCCTCTCTACATTTAGTGTTAATAAAAGCATGTAAAGATCATCAAAGTAGATACTCTCTTAAATACCACTTTATTTTAGGAACATTTTCATTGAAAATCAAATCGCGAAGAACATTTGTACAAAAACCAATATATTTTGTTAGTATTTAGTATTGCCTTGTTACTGGAAATTGCACTAGATATAAAACATTGGTAATAAGTTCAAGTCATAAAATTGTTGATTATCTTAATAAGTACTTAATAAGTTTGATGGGTTATACAACATAAAACACTTTGTAAACTACAAAATACCTGTATTCTCAAGTCAATTCTTCCAATAATTTGTTATATAAATCTAAGAATGAATAACCATGTTCCAGACACTGTAACATGAGTATAGGGCCTGTCCTCAAGGAGCTTACATTTGAGACATATACATATGTTGTTCATTTTTTCTTGTCCTGTCTGACTCTGTGACTCCATTTGGGTTTTTCTTGCTAAAGATATTGGGAGTGCTTTGCCATTTTCTTCTCCAGCTCATTTTGCAGATAAGGAAATTAAGGCAAATAAGGGTTAAGTGAGTTGCTCGGGGTCACATGAAAAATCTCAGACTCATCTTTGAATTCAGGTCTTTCTGACTCCAGACCTAATACTCTATTTCCTGAACCATGTAAAACATATACAAGGTAATCTTGTGGGGGAGCTTCATGTAGAAAGTGATAATGGAATTGAGATTTGAAGAAATTTTCCTTATGTGCTAGGAGAGGAGTGCTATGATAAGAAGATAGCCAGTGTGAAGGTAAGGCAGATGGAATGTACTGTGTGTGGGACAGCAAGGATATGTTTTACTGGATTGTTTAGTGCATGGAGGGGAGAAATGTTTAAAGAAAAAAAAATTTTTAAGGAGCAATTGTGGTGAAGCTACTTTGTGGTGAAGCAGATAGTAGCTGAGGTCCAATTTGAACTCTAGCACCATCTAGCTGCCCAAAGAAAATTGTAAAACTTGAGATTCTTTATGTGAAATACAGCAATTTTATACAGGAACAATTTTATGCTGATCAAAATATCTAAATATTTCATCTATAGGTATTTTACATATATTCCAAAAGTCTTAATGATTTTTCTGGCACATCATTTATCTTTGGTAGTGCTTAAGCAAAGCTTAAGGCTTTTTCTCTTATGCAACCCTGGGGGTATAGATATAGATATATAAATTAGGTATACAAATAAAATATTTACTAATAGCAAATCGTAATTTTACAACCCCTACATTCACTTATGCATTCCCACATGGGGTTGCATCCCACAGTTTAAGAGGAAGCTTTGATCTATGGTATAAAAGATATTCCTAAAATTTCCCAAAGGATATGACAAGTAACCAACTTACAAGCATTTTGTTCAACAAATATTTATTAGGTACCAATTATATGCAGGGCACTGCCATTTCTTCACTGGGCCATGCCTTTAATTGCTCCTGCTGTGAGGTGGCCTCTTGGTGTACAACAGTACTACCCGTATCTTGGGGAAGATCTTGCCTAATCTGCCTGCCTCAACACAACTATCTTTAACTAATGACGTGCCATCTAGACTCTCATTCCTTAATGGTTAACATACTCCATCCTTTCATATTCTTGAACTCCTGGTTGCTTATATAGTCTTTCCTATAAATTTCACACTCAGGATTTGCTGAGAACTTGGGAAAGACTTTAACTCAACTTAAAATCAGTCTCTTATGCATCTGGGGCCATCTCTAGTCATCTTGACTTGCATTTTGCCAGTGGACCCAGAAGTGTCTGGAAGAGAAAGTGAAGCTGGTGATTTTGCCCAGCCCTCCTTCACTTTAATTCACTTGCAAGCTATGGCATCATGGTACTTTTTGGTAATGAAAGACAACGATTAAGATCACTTCAGTCTTTCCAATCACTTAAGCATCCAATCCCAGTGTCATCTTTGCCCACTGGCATTCATCCCTTTACAAAATCTCATTTGTTAGGGGCCAGAACTCTGAAACAAGGATTTTTACAAGGTGTTAAGTCAGTAGAATTGATGAGACAATGGTTATCTAGTTTAGCATGGTGCTTAATAGTTCTCTAAGTTCAGTATGATTGATTTAATTAATCTTACAACAAATAATGGTTTCCTAGTGATATAATTGATGGGTGTAGATCAGTATAGAGCATATAAGCTGGGAGCCTCAGTCAGAGTCAGGGCAGAGAGGATGAAGGATTGAAGGCGGGAGCTCAAGCTCTGGAGCTAAGGAGAGAGATTCATTTGATCTTTGGTCAGGCTCCTGGTGGCTCTCCTGAGGGACAGAGAACCAGATTCAATTCCATCTTTGTGGTGTTTTTCTTCTTTTTTACAATATGAAGGTTCTCTCTGGAAGTAGGTTTCTTGGGGAGGTCGCCCAAGTATCAGTTCAGATCAAAATCTTATCTCTTTCACTTGGGGCTCGGCTAGTTTTCTGGAGGCCTTCTCTCTCCTTGGTTCCAAGACCTCTTGCCACTAGTCCTTTGCTTCTGCTTCCTTCAGCCTCCAGCCAGCACAAGATGGAATGAATCTCTCTTGCCTCCGAGAGAGGGCTTCTCTCTGAACTCACTTGACGCTCCCCTCTCAGTCTTTTCAGCTGAACTTACTTGACTGGCTCACTGAAGCTCTATTTATTATGCTCCTTCTCCGAGAGTGGGATTGTGGGATCCGAGCCAGAGTGCTCTTTGGCCCTAAGAGCTTCTTGCTTATATTAGCTCTCTAAAGGTTAGGGTTAGGGTTAGCATTGTTTCTATCAGTATTAGCGATTTATCACCTTGTAAGGATTCACTTCTAAGGTGTGAACCAATAAGCATTGTATTAATTCCATTCAGTTAACACTAGGATTCTAACAGCTCCCTTGAGTTATCACCTTGTTTCTAGTTGAGTTAACTCTAGGATTCTAACACATCTTCATCAGCTTCATGGTGGTTGGCCTGGCCTCCTGCATTTCTTCCACTGAGACCAAGTCCCGTTTGAAGGCCCTTCAGAAAACTAGCAGAGCCCCAAGGGAAGGAGATAGGACTTTGAAGGAAATACTAAAGAATTTGGAATTTTAACACCTGGCTATTCCTGTGGTGATTAATCTGCTGAAAAGAAGGCTACCCAGCGACCTCCAGAAAACCAAAAAGAACCATTGCAATAACCTAATTGATCACTATTTCTCAAATTTCTTCTAACTCCAATTTATTCTCTATTTGGATGTTCTCTATCTATTGGCAAAGTGATTTTCCTAAGGCCCAGATCTGACCATATAAAAATCTTTTCTTTGCTCTTCTTCCTACTCAAAACCTCTCTAGTTCTCTGTGATCTCCATCTTCAAATATATTATAAAGTTACAGCTCTTCACTCCCTGACTCCTTCCAGTCTTTCCAGGCTGTTACATTTCATTCCCCTCACTTTTTCTCTGTGTTTCAATTATAAAAGCTTATGTGCTGTTCCTGACTTTTTACTGCTTCTCATGTTTGGGATTTCCTTTCTTTGGATTTCCTTCCTTTCCTAGCTTCTCTGTTTTGCTTCAAGATTAATTTCAAATCTTAACTTTCTGAAGTAGTCTTTCCTAGTCTCTAAATAACTTCCCTGTCCACTATCTTCTATTTGAGATTACCATCCAATTATATCGAACACACACACACACACACATCAATACCTGTATCTGTATCTACACATATACCTATATAATAGGTAGGTGGCACATTGGATACAGTACTCTGCCTGAATTAAAAAAGACTTGAGTTGAAATGTGGACCCTAGGCACTTATTAGCTATGTGATCCTGGACAAGTCACTTAATCCTGTTTGCCTTAGTTTCTTCATCTGTAAATTGAACTGAAGAAGGAAATGTAAAACCATTATAGTGTCTTTTCCAAGTAGATCCCAAAAGGGGTTTCAAAGAGTTGAACACAATTGAACAATAAATTATGTGTACATACAGACACACATGTAAAATACAATTTTTTGCATTTTGTCTCCCATATTAGGATGGGAGCTCTTTGAAGTGAAGGGCAGTGTTTTTGCCTCTCTATTTTCAGCATTTAACAGAGTGCTTGGCACATAAACAATAAATGTTTCTTGATTGACTTGATAGAGACTGGGAATTCAGAGATTAAAAAAGCCTCTCAGTTGAGTTTAGCTTGTATTCTGGGAGGTGGGTAATGGGTATTGGAGAAAGATTTCTATATATAGATTATAATGGAAGCTAAAATGTGATGAGAGAAAAGGAAAGACTCAGAATACTTAAGGAAAAGTTTAAGAGGAAAACACTTCAGGAAGGGATGGATTAAGGAAAACCCTATAGAGGATAAAGTACCTGAGCTGAGCTTTTAAAGCTCAACATACAATAATTCTGAAAGGCAGAGATGAAGAATATATTCCAGGTGTAGAGAATGGCCCAAGCAAATGTATATGATACCTAGCAATAGTATTACTGGGTCTGTATCCCAAGGAAATCCTAAACGAGGGAAAAAAACCCACATGTGCCAAAATGTAGCAGCTTTTTATGCTAGCAAAGAATTGGAGAATTGAGTAGATGCCCATCGATTGGGGAATGGCTGAATAAGTTGTGGTATATGAAGGTAATGGAATATTATTCTGGAAAAATTACGAACAAGCTGATTTTATAAAGGCCTGGAAAAATTTAGATGAACTTATGTTAGTGAAACAAGAAGAACCAGAATACATTGTATACAACAAGAAGAATGTGCGATAATCAATTGTGAAAGAATTGGTTCTCCACAGTGGTTCAGTGATTCAAAGCAATACCAATAGACTTTGGATTGAAAATGCCATCACATTCAGAAAAAAAACTAAGGAAACTGAATGTAAATCAACACATGCTGTGTTCATTTCTTTTTTCTGTTTTTTTTTTTTTTCTCTCTCTCTCTCCCGTGGTTTTTCCCTTTTGCTGTGATTTTTCTCTCCCAACATGATTTATAAAATGTGTGTTAGAATAAATAAATTAAAAAAAAAATATAAGTAGGAGATGGCATATTGAATTTGTAAACAATAGTTCAGTTTGGCGTGAATGTAGTCAAAATCACAAGTCCCTTTTTCCTTCTCCCCCCCAAAGAAAAAGATAGGGAAAGGAGAATAAAAGGATATGAAAAAGGATAAGCATTTTATGTTTAAACATGGAGCTTCCATAATTGCTTTTCTAACATACTGTTTTATTGCCTTTCTTTGATGTAGTTAATGGAAGTGATTTTGGGTTCTCTGGCAATTGCTAACAAGTGGGAAAGGCTTCAAGTATGGAATATATTTTGTTCTAGGACTAGATTAAATTTGTTTTTACTATAGGGCCTGTGTCCTATCTGCTACGTCATCTAGCTGTCCCTATTTTAGTTTAGTTTGGAAAAAAACTATTATATGTTTTGGATGCTAAGGTAATAATTTTTTTGGCAACTGTTATTAAAAACAAAACAAAACTATCCACAGTGGTGTAGATAAGACTTGTAATCTGCATAAATGGAGTATATACTCTCATCATAGCTTTCATCATTATAATGGAAGTATTGATAAAATTAGAGTAAACTCATTTAGATCAAGTGATTCATGAACTCCTTGGGATTTTATGATAGTCTAAGAAATTCATATTAAAAATTCTTTATTGGCATTCTAACTAATGAATAATGGACTATATGTTACAAATATACTTCTGTGACAAGCATATGCATTTTTAAAGCATTATAAAGTTTGTTTTTGCAGTAATTAGAAACATTTTCATGTGCATACCGATCTTAGTGTTTACCTAGCAATTACATCAAATTCACAGTTTTTGACAATGGTCTTGCAGTTTCTGTCATCAAATTATTCCTAAACTGCCACAAAATTTACCATTTGAGTGCAAACTGATTGTCAATAAATGGTCAGATGTGTACCTACCCTCATTTGCATTCTGTACATTGAACTGGAGTAGCTCCTACATTCCCCTCTGTTAGTATGTAATTGTATCTCATTAGCAGTGCAATCCTGTATTCAAGATGTTATGAATATTGCATTTTTGTAGTGCAAATGTCAGTCTGTCTGAAAATGGTGATCACTGGCATGAACATCTTGAAACCATCAGGGACCATATGTAGAACATTGCTTGTCATTGCCGTTTCCTATTTAAGGCTATTTAAACTTAATTCTCCTCTTATTTTACCTTACTTATATCTGGCAGATTTTCACATGAATTGGTTGACAATTTTGGTCAAGTTGATCAGTAGTTTATGTGAGAATGTAGCTGGTATGCCAGTGGTAAAAGAGAAGAAATTTACTTCAGAAGAGCTTTTTTCCTTTCGAAGGTTTATAAACATTTGTTTAAAAAAAATAAAAAATGAGGCAATGTGATGGAATACTACTGTATATTAAGAAGTGATGAGGAAAAAAAAAAAGACTTTTTAGGACAGCTAGATGATACATGAATAGAGCACCAGCCCTGAAGTCAAGAGGGACTGAATTCAAATCTGGCCTCAGACATTTCCTAGTTGTGTGATCTTGGGTAAGTCACTTAATCCCTTGCCAAAAAAAGAAAACTGATGAGTAGGTTGATTTTAGAAAAACATGGAAAGACTTGCATGAAATAATGAAGAGTGAAACAGAAGCAAGAAGACATCATATATACTAACAGCAATATTGTTGAAGAACAACTGTGAATGACTAAATTATTGTGAATATCATAAATACGGAAATCAATACAAATACAAATAACTACAAGTTACAAGTTACAGAGAACTTTTAATTTATGTAAAGAAGAATACAAATCAACCTACATTCCTTGTTGTACATTTGTGCCCAATTACAAAGGACCTATGAAAAAAGATGCTGATAACATAATTACCCATTGTACGGTTTTACACATTTCTATCTCTGTAAAATGGTGGCCTTCTCTTGTGCAGAGTGGGGAGGGAATGAGAGAGTTTGAAACTTAAAGTGGAACAAAAAAAGTAACAAAAAATACATATGTATACACTAATATGTGTATATGTGAATGTATAATAGACATACAGCCCTAATAAAGTAAACTTATTTGTTGAATGGGTAAGAAGAAAAAATGAGACAGTATATACAATTAAACATTTAGTGCATTTATCATTTAACACAGTACTTTGTTATTTGCCAGTATAAAAATAAATATTTTATATTGTTAATTCATTTATTTTCATTGATTAGTTAAGTGGCTAAAAATAAAAAATGAATTTCCATCTTCAGCAAGAGAAGTTGTAAATTCTACCATTTTCTCTGACACATTTATGTGAATGAGCATTTTCTTTTTAATTTTTTTTAAACTCAAAATACAAAAATAAACTTAAAACAAACAGATTTAAAACTATTTTGGTGATCTAACTTATAGATATTGCAAACCTTTTATTAAAAATAAAAACTTCAAGTATCAAAATTAAGTTTGTAATTTTTATATTATGCTAAGCATATTCCAAATCAGGATTTATTTCATCTACAGAGTCAACAACATTTATAAAATAAATATAAATATTCATATTATAGTAAGCATGGATTATTTTTTAAAATTCTTATAGAATGTCCTGCATAAAATATTTGTAATTAGAATTTTATAATTTTATATTTATATTTTTTATAATTATTGGTAGATACAATTTTATGTTTTATAATTACATAATATAAATTTTAATGGCGAGCTCTTTTGGATAAAAGATCACTTTTATTGTAAGCCTTTAATCATTCTAAAAGAATAGTATGAATATATTAGATTACTCTGGGGGTTAACAGGTTTTTTTGTTGTTGTTGATGACAACAAAAATATTGGCAACTGTTGAATTAGAGGAATACAACATTTTTCTTGAGTCTGATTTACAGAATCGATTCTCTTGTGTAAAACATTTTCAGATTGTATTGTTTTTATCATTAAAACTTTAAAAAAGAGCCCATTTCAAAATCATCATATAAAACCTAGAAAAGAGACAATTGTGAATATACCTGTGCAATCACTATATTGACAGCAGTTTTAGTACTTACTGAATGCTTACTTTAATTAACTACACTCTCTACTTATTTAAATTAAGACATGGGGGACAGTAGAGAAGATGGAAGTTTGAATAATGACAACTTTAGAGGGGGAAACTGGAAATACAAATAACAAGTTACAAGTTACAGAGAACTTTTAATTTATGTAAAGAAGAATACAAATCAGTCTACATGAAGAGGGGACCCCCGAACTTGGAAAATCCTGGAAGGAGAAAATCTTCAATTCTGTCTCAATAAGAGACTTTGCCCCATGTCTTTTTCCTTAAATGAATTTAAGTTCCAACTGCTTGAGGGGGGAATGATGTGGGAAAGATTCCTTTCTAGATTCCCATCCTTTCCTAGTTAATAATGTAAATTGCCCTTTAACTCACAAATCCTGGTGCCTTTGAATTCCAATAGAAGATCCGGACCTGTCTCAGCCCCACCCGGATCTGAGCCAACTGGGGGCTACACCTAAAAGCCCCTTGAGCTAAGTCTCCTATTATAAAAAGGCTACACTGGGAACCCCTCTTTGCAGAGATTCCAAACATGGCTACCATGTGAGGACCCTCTGTCCACTGGACCCTCTGTCCAGTGCCCTCCTTATCTCTACCTTCGCCTATACTTTAACTTTGCTTATCCAATAATGAACCTCTTTTATCAATCTAGCTCTCCGGGCCAATAAATGCTTTTATTGGGAACTCCCACCGCTACTAGACCGCATTTACCGCCATATCCATGTGCCAAAACCCTAATTTCATTTAGGTACCCCAAATCTAGACCTCAACATACATACCTTGTACATTTGTGTCCAACCTCTTCATGATCTCATGGACCATACTGTTTGGGTTTTTCTCTGCAAATATATTAGTGGCTTGCCATTTCTTCAGTGCATTAAAGTATAAAGAAGTTAAGTGACTTGCCCAAGGTCATATAACTGGTGTCTGAAATCAGATTTGAATTCATGTCTTCCTGATTCCAGGCCCAATGCTTGATCTACTGAGACATTTAGCTACCCTCCATTTTAAAATTAAATCTTTAGGTATTATACAGATTTTATTTAAATGCTTCTTGCATCTACTTATTTTTATTCTCTATCTTCTACTAGGGTCAGATCACATATAAATTGGTACTTATCTTTATTTGCCTGAGTGATATATATTTTAAATCTTGGTCTTCTGTTTGGCAAACCACTTTGTGGTCTTCCTGTTAATGGTTTTTTAGACTTTTGACGTTATCATTTTTATTACCTTCCAGAGTGAGGAATCCCAAACTACTCAAATCTATTATTTTAGTTTTTTTTCTTTTGATGAAGAACCTTTAAAGGTAGTGTTTCTAGGAATCTTTCTCATCTTGAGCCAGTGGTTGGTGGGATTTGTTTATGGATTGTTCAAAGGATCCTGGCCCTTTGTACTGGCTCCTCCCTGTGTTTGGAATGTATTCTCTTCCTCATCATTAGTTTCCTTCAGATCTGTATGAGTCTAGGAACTTTCACTTGGGTGGTCCCCTGGCCTTAGTACATAACACTTGCTTACTAAATGTTTCATGCTTGCTGAAGGAATGCTCTGAACTAAGGGCTGAAGTGACTTGGCTTCAGCTATGTAACTTTCGAAATATTGGCAGCTTTCTTCCCTGGGTAGACAAAGAGCTCTGATCTCTGGATGCCCGGGGAAAAGCCTCCCTTCTCTGTGTCTCACAGCAGTTGGGGAATTTGGTGAGCAGGAATGGATGAATATGAATAAAGCACTTATTTAGCACTTATTCTGTGTAAAGTCCCAAAAGCTGAAGGTGCAAAGAGAAAAGGCCATCCTTGCTCTTTAATCTCACATTTTAATGGGAAGGAGACACTATAGGTGGAAGGCTCAATTAAGAGCCAAATCCGAAGGACAGATCCCTATGTTTTTTTAATGCTATATTCCCTGATAAAATTACATTGAACCAGACTTTGGTGAGAACATTATTTTGACTGGGGTCAATGGGCTGGAAGCAGTGTTATTGAGGCTGTGAAGCTGGGGATATAAAGGGAGGGAGATGGTCAAGACGGAAGTGGTCACTTCGGAGGGATGCCTATCTTCGGGGCTTGTTGGATACAGCTGCCCCTTCCCCAATGGAGCCACCTCTCAGGTGGATGGTCATGAGGTCTCCTGCACATTGCTATCCCCAGACTGAAGTTCCAGATCCCAGAAGACGTGATCTTCTGGTAGGGAGGTGGTTTTCCGTACTCCTAAACGAAAGGGGAGAAAGTGATTTATATTTTGTACCACGGTTCTTTCCAGCACACCACACATTTTCTTGCAGCCTTGAGTAATACTACAACTGCTCTCTGCGTTTAAACTTCCCTTGAGCTTCCGTTTTAACTGACGCCAGGCCAAAGCTACTCGGCTTTTTCTGTCTCACAAGCCAAGAGCATCCCCAATAAATGCTTATCTCTTTCCCCTTTTTAGACTAGCTGGGCGATCCCGCTTCCGCCACCACACCCAAAATGGCGGGCGCGGCCGGCTGATTCCAAGATGGCCGCTTACCCTGCCAGCTCCTCCCCTCGTTTTTCACTTCTGGAAGCCGGAGTGAGCTCCGGCTTTGATCCTTGTGACGTAGATGCGCCTGCGCCTTCATTGGTCGGAGTGGCGGCGCTTACGCTTTGCCGCCGCCATGCGGCTCTTTCAGCTGTGGCCTTTTTTGCTTGGGACTTTGGGGCCTGTGATCCTTGGCCTGGCCGGTGAGTCTTGACGAAGAGCTGGGCGGAGAATGGGGATGAGAATTAGTTTGTCTGCGGGAGGGAGGGCAGCGGTCCAGCTCCGGGGTCCGTGCTCTCGCGCCCTCTCATTTCTGGGCAGAGGCCGGTGGGCGGCGGGAAGTGTACTTGGGACCCAGCCTGATTAGGGCATTTCCGCTGACCTCAGTTTCTACGAATGTCCAATGAGATCTGTGGATTGGAGGGCTCTAGGACCCTGCCTAGGCCTGACTGCCTACGGGAGTGAGGGGAAGGGCGGGGGGAGAAGGGGGGCGAGCTGGAACTCCCCTTTCGGTCTTTATCCGAAGCTCTGGCTGCTCAAGGTTTCTCTTTCTGATCCTCTAAGTCATTTAAAGGCTTCAGTTTCTTCATTTTTAAAATGAAAATTTAGGAAAATTTGGATAGGTAAGCCTTAAGGTTACTCCCACCTGGAAAGATGATTTTTATTGTTATTTATTTTTAAATGACTTTATTGACAGAACCCATGCCAGGGTAATTTTTTTTACAACATTATCCCTTGCACTCACTTGTGTTCCGCTTTTTTCCCCTCCTTCCCTTCACTCCTTCCCCTAGACGGGAAGCAGTCCTACATATGTTAAATATGTCACAGTATATCCTAAATGCAATATACGTGTGCAGAACTGAACAGTTCTCTTGTTGCACAGGGAGAATTGGATTCAGAAGGTAGAAATAACCCGGGAAGAAAAACAAAAATGCAAACAGTTTACATTCATTTCCCAGTGTTCTTTCTTTGGATGTCCATCATTGATCAGTTGGAACTGAGTTAGATCTCTTTGTCAAAGAAATCCAGTTCCTCCTTCTGCTCATTTCACTTAGCATCAGTTCATGTAAGTCTCTCCAAGCCTCTCTGTATTCATCCTGCTGGTCATTTCTTATAGAACAATAATATTCCATAACATTCATATACCACAATTTACCCAACCATTCTCCAATTGATGGGCATCCATTCATTTTCCAGTTTCTAGCCACTACAAACAGGGCTGCCACAAACATTTTGGCACATATAGGTCCTTTTTCCCTTGAAAGGTGATTTTTAATCACTTGTGGGACTCGACATATTTTCATCATTTTTCCAAAGAGAAATCTTTAAAATCTGTAAAATGGGAGGTGAGTATTAGAAGAAGTGATCTCTGATTTCTTCGAGTTCTATATTTTATGATCTATGAATTTTCTGAGATACCAAGTTACTACTTGGAGACTCTTGATATTTCTGTATTTGTCCCCTTGACCAAAGAGAGTGGAAACTCTTTCTACAATAGAAATTTTCCACTGATGCAGAAGAGTAATTCCTCTGTAACTTCCTTCACCTTTGCCCCTGGGCAATTTGTTTTAGAGAAATATTTGATATTCTGAAAGATTAAGTGACTTGCTCATGGCACCCAAATAATATGTGACAGAGGTAGGACTTGATCCCAGGTATTCTGGACTCCAGCGTTTAAGACATTCAGTACTGGTAATAATAATATGAAAATCATTTTAACCAGGTGAAATATATATTCCCAGTGCTTTAGTATAAGTGACTCTCACAGCAAAGTTCCTCCTGAATGCCAGACCTTGGATAGCTAGAGTTGTTTATTTTCCACAAGTGCAAAAACAGTTTATAATTCTGAACTATAGAAATGTATTTGTTTATGGTTAATGATTATCTGGTGGGAATTTACACAAACTTAAGTGCTCTCAGAAAAAATCTTATCGCTTTGACCCCAGGAGGGAGATGAGCAGATTTAAGCCCATATCAGAATGGAATTTGAAAAAAATTTTTTAACGATCCAAGTCCTGAGAACTAGTACTAGAGATGAGATATGATGTATAGAAGCTCTGAAATGTCAGCATCTTTTGTTGATTTCCCTCTGCCTCCCCAAATGAATTTTTTTTGTGCTTCATTAATATAAAGGTATATATTTGTTACATGGGGCTCAGTCTTTTTAAATTCAGAGAAGCTCATTATCAGAAGGTTGAACACAGCAAGAATGTTCACCTACAGCAAATCATGAAGTTTAAGATTCTATACTAATAGAATTTTAGATCCTTCAGATGTGAAGAAGGCAAAATTGGATTTAGGAGAAAGAAAGTTTTAATAGAGTTAATCTAATTTTAAGATTTGTGAACAAATAATACCAGGGAAGATTTTTTTTTTAATTGTGATTTATGATTGAATTTAAACAATTGACTTAACCATATAAAGTGGGAGGTTTTTGTGAAAGATTTTACTTGGCTTGTTTGCCAAAAAAGGTAATGCTATCTTAGAGGCATGGTGTACGAGGTGGAAAAAAGGGTGTGACAATTTCTTAATGTTTCGATCCATTCTGATCATATCTGGAATATTTTGTTCCTTTCTTGGGAAAGACAGTGACAAACTTCAGGTTGCCCATAAGAGAGTAAACTGTTTGGAAAAAAGACTGGATTGAACTGGACGATTGACTGGAATAACTAGTGCTGTTTAGCTAGAGAAAAGAAAGCTTAAAGGGAACTTGTTAACAATAGATTGAGTATTTTAAGGACTATCCTCTAGTAGAGAGATTAGAACCCAAAGGACAGAACCAGAAAAAGCTGGAATTTTCAAAGAAGCAGTTGGGTTTGATTTAAATATGATGTTTTAATCATTAAAGCTGTCTACACAGATTGGTTTGGAGAGGCTCTTAAGTGGTGAACTCAATCTAGAGCACTGGGCCTGAAGCCAAACCTGATTACAAATTCTTCAGACACTTACTAGCTGTGTGACTCTGGGCAGGTTATTTAACTCTGTTTCCCTCAGGCTCCTCATCTATAAAATGATCTAGAGGATGAAATGGCAAATCCCTTCATATCTTTGCCAAGAAAACTCCAGATGAGGTTGTGAAAAGTCGGACAGTGCTGAAAAAATGACTAAATAGCAATAACAATAAGATATTCATTATCACTGCATGTTTTCAAATGGAAATTTGTCAGGGGAGTTTCAAAGTAGTTCTGTCAAACTTAGATTATGTGGGCTGCACATGGACTAGAAAAAGCACAAATTTACATTATCTGTCTTGCATTGTATTTCTATTAACATTTCCCAATTACATTTTAATCCCTATCACCTCAAATTTAACACCTCTGGTATAAAGGATTTCTTAGTCACCTGTTGGTTGAACTAAATGACAATTGGGATCCTTTTCAACTCTAAGCAATCTTCAATTCTGTATATTTTGTTTTCCACCCTGTGTTTCTGTGGGATGGGAAAGAAAACATGTTTAAGTTAGCAACAGTTATCTTCTGACCTTACTCCATTTTTGCTGCCAATCATCAAATACTGATTTTTAAGATTTAGGTGCCTGAAATTCTAGATTATAGAGATCTAAGTTCTATCTTTCTTATTTTTATTTATTTTTGGTTCTATCTTTTTAAAATGCAGATATCTCTGAGAGGCTTCCAGTCAGATATAACATTGTATAAAGTAGTACTCCTCTGGCTTTCCTCCTCTTATGCCTAGCTGATGCTGCTTGTATGGAAAGGTGAAGAATTTACAGATTAAGCACATATTGATCAAAGACTGTTAACTGAAGTAGATCAGGCCTATAGGCCCCAGTCACGTGATTTTAGATGAGCCCTGGATTGCATTCCATTGTCCAAAGAAGGAATTAAGTGGCCAAAACTATATATCACCTTTTTCACTGCATTCCACTGATCAAATAGGGAGGTAAAGGTTTATGTAACCAATCACAACCTGTAAAGGGTGGGATTTGGGGGGTTCTTTGTCTGAAATGTATAAAAATTGTAAGCATCTTCAAGTGAATGACTCTCCTCCTGTGGGTATCTTTGCTGTCCTTTTGGGCCCACAGGCCAGGACGGTCTGCTTCTCGAAATTCTAATAAATACTTTCTGTACATCATTTGGAGTGATTCCTTGAGTAGTCAGTTTGGGTAGGTGCAATTGCCCCAAACAGTTTTGGGGGCTCTCCGGGATGGTGTCTTTTGGGGAGACGGGTGCGCACCTTGAGCTGAGGCGGGCACCCACGGAGAAATTTTTCCAGTGGTCTCCGACTCAAGCGTGTGAGTCCTCCCCCATCACAGAAGTATCCTGTGAACGACCCAGGTTGGGATGGTAATACTCAGACGCATAGACAGAATATGCAAGATCCGAGGGAGTTAATAGTTGGGGGGTTGAGGGATGCCTTCCCAAAGAGGCAAAATATAAAGGCCTTAGCTATCACCCAAGAATTAGAGAAGAAATAAGAAAATATTCAGGAACAGATCCTGATGTCCCAGAGAATGAACAGATGTTAAAGGTGCAGTTTGTATCTGATGCCTAGCTGGACATAAATAGAAAGTTACAGAAGACTGAAGGGTAGATGCGGTCTTCTTTGGAAACTTTATTGGGGAAACTACTAAGGTTTATGTAAGGAGAGATGAGGACCGGGCTAAGGAAAAAGAGGGGCAGAGAAGGGAATGGGAAAGCACAGGGATAAGAGAGAAAGAAAGAGAAATAGGTTCATGATTCAGCAGATCCATAACTCAGATGCTGCTAAAAAGGAATATAAGGGATCCAGGAGGGGCTGGGAGTCCGAAAGAAACAATAAAAGAAAGGGTGCATTGAGAATAGAATGTTGGACACGTGGAAAACAAGGAAACATAATTGGGTAATTTGTTAACATTATAAGTTATGCTTTATGGAGTTTTTCTAGCTATTCACTATATTGTGAATCTTAAAAGTTCTGAAGGGAACTGGAAGGAAGAATGCAGGAGATTTATGAAAGATTGATTTGTAGGAGCAAATTGAGAGCCTGAATGATATCAAAAAGGAATCAGTTGGAAAATAAAAGGAAATAAACTGATTGCCTAAATCTTGAGAAGGATTCCTAAGTGGGAAATTGAGTGGAGAAACAGGAGGGAATCCTTTGTCTAAGAGTGCAGGAGTGGGGGAAGGGTGGTCACATGGAATCCTCTCTTCCCCTCCTCCCCCTCACCAAGTGCGTTCCAGTCACTTTCTGTAATGGCTTGGTTAATTGACTGAATATTTGTTTCTTTGAAACATAATGGTTTTCTTGTTTAAGGAATATGATCATAAATGCAATCTATAGTTTGAAAGTGTTATTTCAAAAAGTTTAATTGATGTTTTTAAGAACTTTTCAGATTCATGTGAAAATAGGAAGCTTTAATTAACTGTATTGATGCCAATTATTTAAAGGGACTCCAAGGATAATAGTTTTTGCCTTTGTCCTTTTGAAAAAATTTTTGTTATGGACAATATGTAGTTTGGGATTTTTCTGTGTATTGGGTATTTTAAAAGCAAAATGATTGGTATAATATTCAATTTATGAAACATCTACTTGGGTATGTAAGAATTGTGTGAACATTCTGGGATAAATTTCTTACTGTTAAAAGTCTTACAATATGTAGATGATCCTTTTGTGGCAAGAAGGAAAAAGAGTGACCTTGTCCAAATCACTATCAATTTGTTAAATTATTTAGGAGCACAGGGACTGAGAATCTCTTAAGAATAATGCAATTTGTGAAATGTGAGGTAAAACATTTAGGCCATTGTATAAGTGAAGGAAAAAAGAAATTAGATCCTGTAAATTACTTGGGGGAAAGAATGGAAACAGTAAAGGTGAGGGATTGGCACACGGGCATTGGTCACTGAAATTTTGACTAATCTTATGTCACCTAAGAACATTGCAGTGATTCATGTGCAGGGGCACCAAAGAGGAGATTCATTTGAGACAAGGGAAAACTGCTTTATGGATGAGGAGGCGAAATGGGCTGGAGGAGAAGAATCTGTAAGCATGGAGGAGATGATGATGCTAATTCTGGCATTCTGCCTCTAATGCCTCCACCTTCCCTTACTCCAGAAGAGAAGCAGGAAATTCAAAGCCTTGGCGCTCAGGAGGATAAAGAGGGGCACTGGCTCCTCCCTGACGCCAGAGAGGTACTGACCACAGCAGGTATAGGAGAAGTACTCCCACATTTATCAGGGCAGTCCTTGGGATGTCCAAGGCCTGTGTGACGTGGTGCTAAGTCTGTGGCACTGGTTTGTACACACTAGCAGGCAACTGGTCAGCGGGTATCCTGTTTGTCAAAGGATGAATAGGGCAGCCCAATGACAAGCCCAAAAAGGAGGAAGGCCCCCTGGTATCAGGCCTTTCCAAAGCCTTCAGGTTGACTTTACCATCAGTGCTGCCATCAGTGGGGCATCTCAAATACCTGTTGGTCGTAGTGGACCATCTGACCTCATGGGTGGAGGCCTTTCCCCTTGCCCGGGCAACTGCCTTGGCAGTCGTAAAAGTCCTCTTTGAGCATATCATTCCAGAGTGTGGGATGGTATAGCAGGTAGATTCGGACCAAGGCACTCATTTCACAGCTAAGATCCTCCTATCTGTGTCCCAAACTCTAGAAATATCATGGGTCTTACATATCCCATGACCTCCGCTCTCATCAGGTAAAGTGGAAAGGATGGATAAGGAAATTAAACAGCAACTGACTAAATTGGCGTTAGAGACACAATTGCCCTGGACCAAGTGCCATCCCCTTGCCTTATTAAGAATAGGACAAAACCCCAAAGGGAGATGGGATTATTACCTTATGAATTATTGTATAGTCACCCTTATCCAAAAGGGATTCAAAATTCTTCCTGGGATCCAATATTTGAGACCAAGGATTTGTTTTTAAAGAAATATGTTCTGTCTTTACTGTAACCTCTGAAAGCTTCACAACTAAAAGGGCTTATTACTCAGACTCCTCCCTTAGGATTCACAGTGCACAAGTTTTAGCTTGGAGACTGGGTCCTGGTTTGGATGTGGAAGGAGGACAAGCTGACCCTGAGCTGGGAAGGACCGTTCCAGATCCTGTTGACTTCAGATACGGCAATATACACCAAAGAGAGAGGTTGGGCACATCATACTCGAGTCAAAGGTCCCGTGGATGTGCCAAAGAAGTGGGCAGTAGAGACTGATCCAGGAACATTGAAAGTGCGGCTGAAATTACAGGAAACTTAGTAAAGACTGATGAATTATGCATGTAAAATCTTTTTGACTTGTCTCATTTGGGGAACTCTTGGGACTTTTCTTGTTTGTATTAGATATTACATTTTGTTGAACTGTATTGTTAGGATTAGGGATATTATATACTATCAGGAAGAATGGGGTGTGAACCAAACCCAAAGGGTTGGAGACTGTGTTTTGTATATACATGTATGATGTTATGTGGGTACATCTTTTGTACTGGTATCTCGAGAGCAGTGGGGCATGAAAATACCTTTCAAACCCTGATCCAAACAATAGCCACTAGCTTTAGATTGACTGACAATTTAGAATTGATTGATTGATTGATTGGATATGTGGGGGACCTGATCAACTTACAAAGTGGCCTTGGGTTCCTGTTCCTTGTCTCCAGCCTGAATCTCGAGCAACAGGTCAGTAATACACAATGGAACAGGTTTCTGTTCAGCAGAAGAAAAGCATCACTGGACTCTGACCAGTACAGTTTTAGGGAGATATTGCCTGAATCAGACTGGTACAGGGCCATGGATGGGAGAAAGTGAATGTACATGGACATTTACTCTCAGGCCAGAGAAGGGAGCTGCCATAGACTGCAGTAGGTATTGAATAGATGGGACCAAACCAGTATAACTTGGTATGACAGATCAGTGGTTCGCTGTATCCAGTGTTCTAATAGTAGTGAGGGGTGTGCGAGGAAAATACCACCTGCCTGTTTAATCCCTGACCCAGAGGGACCCCAGATATGGACATGTATAACCTTGGAGAGCGTAGCACTAGGTTCAACTTACACTTCGATGGAATGGAAGTGGGAGAATAGAGAAGGCACTGTTAGGAAAATGTTTAATAATTTCTGGAGCCATCAGGATCTAACTGGGAAAATAGTCGCACCTGCCAGTGGGTAGTTGAAAGGCATCTTTGGAGATATAATTCTAATACGGGAGGAGAGCCTTAGGTTCCTGGGATGTCAGGTATTTTTCACTTTCAAGTGGACCTGTTATATATGTTATATTTTGGTATGAAGATAATCCTGCCCTGAAGGGGCTTATACCCATTTACCCAAAAACTTAACTGGGGTTTGTTATGTAGGTATAATTAGACCTAAATTTTTCTTTCTCCCATCAAGCGTTGGAGGCAATTGGGAATATGGTTATATGAAGATTTGGAAAGGGAAACACGAAGTGCAGACCGCTCCCTAACTTATATTGATACTTCTTTGACCCAGACAAATGATGCCAATGGGTGGGAGATGCCTGGCCTCCGGAGAGAATTATAAAAGAGTACAGACCGGCAACATGGGCCCAGGATGGTAGTTGGGGATACCGAATGCCGATATAGATGTTAAATCGGTTGATTAGGCTACAGGCAGTCCTAGAGGTAATAACCAACCAAACTGCTCAAGCCTTAGACTTACTGGCTGATCAGGCAACTCAGACAAGGGAAGCAGTGTAACAATATCGGCTAGTCCTAGACTCTTTGCTAGCAGAGGAAGGAGGGGTCTGTGGGAAACTGAATTTGTCTATCTGCTGTATGCAGATTGATGATAATGGGCAAATTGTTAAGGAAATCAGGAAGAACATCCGTAAGGTTGCACATGTACCCATGGAGGTTTGGAAATCTCCCTTTACAAATGGCTGGTGGTCATGGTTCAGTGGAAGCTGGTGGAAACAACTGTTGGGATCAGGGTTAATAGCTATAAGTGGAATCATCCTGTCGCCACTATGTTTACCCTGTATGATTACATTGGTAACAAAAATAGTTCGGAGGTCACTGTCAAGAATCTTACAGAGGATGCCATTAAAATGATGATTTTACAAAAGGAGGGATGGGAGGCAGTAGCAGGGGATGATCCTGATGAAGCGATTAACAAGCAATGTGTAGAACTGTTAATCTAATTTGACCACAATGTTAGTTCTTCATGAGGAAATATATATACATATATATTTATGAATAACAGGGGGGATTGTGTGGAAAGGTGAAGAACTTACAGATTAAGCGCATATTGATCAGAGACTGTTAACTGAAGTAGATCAGGCCTATAGGGCGATTTTAGATGAGATCTGGACTGCATTCCATTGCCCAAAGAAGGAATTAAGTGGCCAAAGCTATATATCACCTTTTTCACTGCATTCCACTGACCAAATAGGGAGATAAAGGTTTATGTAACCAATCACAACCTGTACAGGGTGGGATTTTGGGGGTTCTTTGTCTGAAATGTATAAAAGTTGTAAGCATCTTCAAGTGAATGACTCTCCTCCTGTGGGTATCTTTGCTGTCCTTTCGGGCCCACAGGCCAGGATGGTCCACTTCTCGAGATTCTAATAAATACTTTCTGTACATCATTTGGAGTGACTCCTGAGTAGTCAGTTTGAGTAGGTGCAATTGCCCCAAACACGCTGAACTGATAGGTTAGTCGATTTAGAGAAAAGATAGAAAAGCTTGAGTACCAACTGTCTGGGAAGACAAAACTCTGGGTGGTTTGAGAATAGCTTCTAAGATTTGGTAAAAAGGGCAGGGACAAAGAAGATGCGGCATTGGATAATTTTTCTTCATTTTGGTATCTTGGAAAGAGGTTAAAATTCATGTTCAAAACTTTACGTTTACATGATTATCTTTCTAAAAGGCAGATGGTACAGTGAATCTGGGTTCAAATTCTGTCTCTGATCTGGGTCACTGTGTAATCTTGAATAAGTCACTGTATTCTTTAGTTTGTTTCCTTATCTAAAAAAAAGGATAAGCAGTTTGTCCCTTCAAATTCTAGATCAGTGATCCTAGAACAGTGAGTGTAAAGGACATGGAAATAATAGTTAAAGAATTGGGTTTTAGGCATAACTCTTCTACTTATCACTCAACCCTAGATTTTGTATAACATCTGGGCTTAAGATACCTTAAAGATGATCTTCATTTTTATAGATGAGAAGATTGAAATCCAGAAGCTTATCTAGTTTGTCAAGGTCACAGGACCAAGTAGTCTTAGAATTACCACACACCTCCTATTTGTTTAATGTTTTTTCCTCTACACTCTAACTTTTCACTTTCTTCATCTTAATTTTTTTTTATTTTATTTTTATTATAGCTTTTTATTGACAAAACATATGCATGGGTAATTTTTCAACATTGACCTTTGCAAAAACTTCTGTTCCAACTTTTCCCCTCCTTCCCTTCACCCCTTCCCCTAGATGGCAGGTAGTCCCATACATGTTGAATATGTTAAAGTGTGTGTTAAGTACAATATAATTATACAGTTGTCTTGCTACACAAGAAAAATCGGATTTCGAAAGAAGGTAAAAAAAAAAAAAAACCCCTGGGAAGAAAAACAAAAATGCAAGCAAACAATAACAGAAAGAATGGAAATGCTATGTTGTGGTCCACACTCATTTTCCAGTGTTCTTTTGTTGGGTGTAGCTGATTCTGTTCATTACTGATAATTGGAATTGATTTGGAGCCTCTCAGTGTTGAAGAGAGCCACTTACATCAGAATTGATCCTCACATAGTATTGTTGTTGAACTGTGTAATGATCTCCTGATTTTGCTCATTCCACTTAACATCAGTTCATGTAAGTCTCTCCAAACCTCTCTGTATTCATCCTGCTGGTCATTTCTTACAGAATAATAATATTCCCTAACATTCAAATACCACAATTAGCCATTCTCCAATTGATGGGCATTCATTCAATTTCCAGTTTCTAGCCACTACAAAAAGGGCTGCCACAAACATTTACCCCTTCTTTAATATTTTTTTGGGATATAAGCCCAGTAGTAACACTGCTGGATCAGAGTGTGCACAGTTTGTCAACTTTTTGAGCAGAGTTCCAAAATGTCTCCAGAATAATTGGATCTGTTCACAATTTCACCAACAATGCATCAATGTCCCAGTTTTCTCATATCCCCTCCAACATTTGTCATTATCTTTTCCTGTCATTTTAGCCAATCTGACAAGTGTGTAGTGGTATCTCAGAGTTTTCTTAATTTGCATTTCTCTGATCAATAATGATTTGGAACACTTTCATGTGAGTAGAAGTAGTTTCAATTTCATCATCTGAAAATTGTCTGTTCATATCCTTTGACCATTTATCAATTGGAGAATGGCTTGATTTCTTATAAATTTGAGTCAATTCTCTATTTATTTTGGAAATGTAAAGATGTTTTCCCAGTTTATTACTTTCCTTCTAATCTTGTCTGCATTAGTTTTGTCTGTACAAAAACTTTTTAACTTGATATTAATCAAAATTTTCTATTTTGTGATTAATAATGATCTCTAGTTCTTCTTTAGTCACAAATTCCTTCCTCCTTCATAGTTCTGAAAGGTAAACTACTCTATGTTCTTCTAATTTATTTATAATCTCATTCTATATGCCTAGATCATGAACCCATTTTGATCTTATAATGGTGTATGGTGGTAAGTGTGGGTCCATGCCTAGTTTCTGCCATACTAATTTCCAATTTTCCCAGCAGTTTTTGCCAATAGTGAATTGTTATCCCAAAAGTTGGGGTCTTTGAGTTTGTCACCAACACTAGATTGCTATAGTTATTGACTATTTTGTCATGGAAACCTAACCTGTTCTACTGATCAACTAGCCTGTTTCTTAGCCAATACCAAATGGTTTTGGTGACTGCTACTTTATAATATAGTTTTAGATCAGGTCCAGCTAGGCCACCTTCATTTGATTTTTTTTCATTAGTTCCCTTTAAATTCTTGACCTTTTGTTCTTTCAGATGAATTTTGTTGTTTTTTCTAGATCTGTAAAATAGGTTCTTGGGAGTCTGATTGGTATAGCACTAAATAAATAGATTAATTTAGGTAGTATTGTCATCTTTATTATATTCGCTAGACCGATCCAAGAGCACTTAAATTTTTTTAATTGTTTAGATCTGACTTTATTTGTGTGGAAAATGTTTTGTAGTTTTGCTCATATAGTTTCTGACTTTTCCTTGGCAGATAGATTCCCAAATATTTTATACTATCGACAGTTATTTTAAGTGGAATTTCTCTATGTATCTCTTTCTGTTGGATTTTGTTAGTGATGTATAAAAATGCTGATGATTTATTTCTTCATCTTTCAAGTGAAATATTTCCTGTTCTACCTAATTTACAAGGTTTTTGAGAGGATCAAACAATATTGTATGTGAAAATGTTTTTGTGAAATATGCTTTCATTGGCCTTCATTTCATATGTTTAAAAATGTAATTAAAATGAAGTATTAAATAATTAATATTTTTTCTGCCTGGATAATGGATAATTATGAAATGTCCTCTAAACAAGAAGCAGGAAATTCAAAATGACATACATATTTTAATTTTTTTCCTGCCTCCTTGAAGGATAACTAATGGAGGAAATGCCTCTTTTACTTATATAATACAGTAAGTTTCACATTAAAAGAATAATGAAGAATATGTTAAACAATAAGTAATAGTAATAGCTAGTAGTTATATAGTGTTTTATGGTTTGCAGAATACTTTACACATTATTTCATTTGATGCTTAAAATAACCCTTTGAGGTAGCTGCTGTTTATTGCCATAGTATAGATGAGGAAATAGTGAAATAGGTTAAATGATTTGCCTGGCTCTACAATTAGTATCTGAAGCAGGCTTTGAATGCAATCTCCATGACTCGAGTCTAGCACTATAACACATATAAATAAATAAATATGGAAATCATTTATTTTAAATTATATATTCATTACAAATATACCTTTTTGTTGTTGCAGAGAAAAGTGATGGCTCATTGTCTGAACAGCAGGGACATACTGAAACTGAACTACCTCTCAGTCCAGATACTGTCCATTTAACTAATGAAGAACATGGATTTGGGCAGACAGAGCAGCATAACACTGGCAAAGTATCTTATGAAACCCTGGGAAATGAAGTGAATGGTGATCATTTAATGTCTGTGATTCCAGGAGAGGCAAAAGACCTCAATACTGGCAGTTGTGATGCTGGAGTTGAAGGCTCTAGATGTAATATCCGAGAGAGCCTTTTTTCTTTTATTGGATCTGGAGCAAATATTCCTGATAAAGGAGAAGAATATAATTTGGTTCTTGAAGCTGTGCCTACAAGTCCACCATCTAAAGAGGACTCTAATAGTACAGAGAGTGTAAAAAGCCCAAAGGTGAATTGTGAGGAAAGAAATGTTACTGGCCTAGAAAGTTTCACTTTGCAAATTCTAAATGTATCACAGGTAAGTACATATTTTTCAAGCATTTGTTTTGGTTCTCTTGACAAGTACTTATGAAAAAAGTGTAGTATTTGGTAATTGCACTTGTGTACATATAAAGAAGGAATGACTGAAGTCTCTTTTTGAATCTGAATTATGCTGGTGGGTAATAGTTAAGTAAAGAAAACACACAGACAAAAAAGTCCCCTGTTCTCTGAACCTAGTCATTTTGAGACAAAACAAGGTTAAGATAATAAGTATTATCAGGGATAGAGTTAAGTCTAACTTTTTATTTAAAAAAAAGAGAAAACTGAGGCTTTGGAGAGGTTTAGTGACTTGCCCAATATGATAATGGTAGTAAGTAGCCAAGATAGGATCTATCTGTCCAAAATTATAGAGAAATTATCAGTGTCAGAATTTTTCTGTGAATAAATATACTGTTCTCTTTCAAGTTATTAAATTTTTTTGGAAATATTTATAGCTCCTTCACATTATTAGTAAATGATTTTTATGAATTGCTGTGTTAAAAGGATTTGCCATCAAATACTTTTTGGGACAGCTAGGTGGTGCAGTGGATAGAGTACCAGACCTGAAATCAGGAGGATCTAAGTTAAAATCTGGCCTCAGATACTTATTTTTTTTTTCTTTTTTTATTTTAATAGCCTTTTATTTACAGGTTATATGTATGGGTAACTTTACAGTATTGACAATTGCCAAATCTCTTGTTCCAATTTTTCCCCTCCTTCCCCCCCCACCCCTCTCCCAGATGGCAGGATGAATTGTAGATATTAAATATATTAAAATATAAATTAGATACACAATAAGTGTACATGACCAAACCGTTATTTTGCTGTACAAAAAGAATCGGACTCTGAAATATTGTGCAGTTAGCCTGTAAGGGAACTCAAAAATGCATGGCCTTAAATACTTAACACTTCCTAGCTATGTGACCCTGGGCAAATCATAACCCTAATTGCCTCAGCAAAAAAAAAAAAAAAGTTTTTGTCATCTAGTTAGCCATCTAGTAATGAGTCTTTATGTATCAGCTATACAGGTATAGTTCATCACTGATTCAGTATTTGAAGCATTTTTAACTTGATGTAGGGTCTGTTGGAGTTTGAGCACAGAGAGATTCACCTTCATATCACAAGGCATAAGAAATTTGTCTTTAGTGAAGCCTTGAATTCTTTACATTTCTATGAAGTATTATTCTGTGCAATTATTCCCTGGAGGAATAATTAACATATAACTAAATAAAGCTATAAGGAGTTTTTATTTTTCATAGGTTATCAGAACTGCTAGTTAGTTCATAATAGGGGATAAGATTATTTAAGATTATTGTTGAGACTTTAAGTTATTGGTGAGTCTAGATATGTGAAGGTTTATAATGCTACAGAGAAAATCAGCTTTATATCAGTTTATGAGTTCACATAAGAATTTGTAATTTTGGTGCTGTTAAAAAAGGTTAAGAGTTACATATATTGAAGTAAACTCATTCTGAAGATGGGTAAGGTGTATTAGAAAGTTTGTGGTTCCTTTTTTCCACTGAGAGTCAGTAGTGATATCATACTCTAACTGCTTCATTCATGAAGAAATTCAGTTTTATTTCCTGACTCGTGTAAAGTGACTAAAAGAGAAGAGTGCAAGGTGGATTTTGATGGGATTTCATTGTTGGTTATCTGAATGATTTTAGGGCTCCTGGGCTGGACCAAATGTTCATCAAAAGAATCATTAGTAAGATCATCACTATCTCTATCCACACAAGCTCAGATTGAGAATTGATAAGGTGAACATTAATTATAGTGGTGTTAGGATGGCTCAGTCTGAAAGTTGATGCTTATATAGTCATGACCTCTGAAAATAGATATTATTGGATTTATGCAAAATTCCAAAATAATTGCATTTGCTACAAGAGAATTATAAGAAGGCTTAAAAGGAAGATATTTATAACATTTGCTCTCTACAACAAATCTTTCTTACCAAATCCTTAAACACATGTGATTCCCCCCCCCCCCCCCCGATTCATCAGTTACTTAGCATATATTAAATATTTGCTATGTACTACTCACTATGCTCAGTATTGGAATTACAAACAAAGGATAGAAACATGTCCATTCTTCCAAGGAGCTCATAGTTTAATGGAGGAGATAACTCAAAAATAGTTTTGTTCTAACAAGGTATATAAGGGATAGCATATACAGATATATATATACACAGAACAGTTTATACACGACAAACAAGAAATAAGGAACTAAGATTAAATTAAACTAAACTAAATTAAATTAAATTAAAAAAATAAAGATTAAATTAAAGATCAATTAAACTTTGCAAAAAGGCAGAGAAGCCAGGAGACTGAGATGAAGAGGGAGTTCTAGATATGTAGAATGGCCAGTGAAAATTGTAAGCAATATGAATAATGGGAGAGTCTGCTGGCATAACTCAGAAAGCTTGACATATATTAAATTTTTTTTTCTTGAATTTAGTATTTCAGTTTGATATGGGATTTTATGACATGTTTCTTTTGGACAGGCTTTATACCTTACCTTGATGTCTATATCTGTATCAATTTTATGGTGTGCTGTATTCAAAGGTGATATGAAGCTGCTAGATGGTGCAGTGAATGGAGAGTAAGACTTGGAATCAGCAAGTTCTGAGTTAAATTTTAGCCTCTCTGCTTACTAGTAGAATGACTGTGGAATTATGTAGTCTGTGCCAAATGTGGATATTAATAACAGGATTGTTATAAAGACAGAATAAGATATTTTTAAAGTGCTTTGCAAACCTTAAAACAATAGATAAATGTTAACCGTTAACAATAAGTAAAACTCATATACCACTTCCTCTAAGAGGCCCTTTTGATACCTCCAATTATCATGGCTGTCTTCCTCTGGAAATCACTTTGTATATATCTTTGGTTGTATCCTCCCCAGTGGAATGTAAACTCCTTGAAGGAAAGGAGTGTGATTTTTGTCTTTGTACCACAAGTGTTTTTAATTAACAAACACATATGTTTTCTCTTGTCATAGGACCTGATGGAATTTTTAAACCCAAATAGCAGTGATTGTACATTAGTCTTATTTTATACTCCTTGGTGTCGCTTTTCTGCCAGTCTGGCTCCACATTTCAATTCTTTACCACGAGCATTTCCATCTCTTCATTTTTTGGCACTGGATGCTTCTCAGCATAGCAGGTACTCTTTTATCAAGTGCTTTTTTTATACTTTATGACTTAAGTTGCTTGTGGAAGACTGCCTTAGCTATAACTTCAAGATTTGCTTCAAAAGTAATAGGGGAAGTGTAAATAAGAAATCTCCCACTTCACCTTGCATCTCTCCCTCTCAAAAAAAATTGGTTATAATGATTACATATAGGATATTATCTGATTACTTCCAGCTTAAGATAAGTATAGTGACAAATCAGTTTATATTTTTTGGTTGGGATTTGTGAATTAATTAGCATTGGAAACTTCTAGTTGAGGAATACCCTCCACCAAAGCAGATCAGTAATTAGACTTAGAGTTTCCTGGAACTAAAATATGTTTCTAGGATTGCAATAGTGTCAGAGGTAGGATTTAAATCTGTGTCAAATTGACTCTGAGTTAGGTTGTTTCTCATCTTGATATTGAAGGTTGTTAAATATTGAAATGCTTTATTAAGAAAGATTAGTCTTTTTTCTGAAGCCTTTTAAAGCTGTAATTTCTCATCTATATGTTATCCTCTTAAGTTCCTTCAAGGCCTGAATTTAGGAAATAATTAGAAATGTGGTATTTGAAAAATTTAAGTAAAAAATATATATATTCTGCCCCTTTCCCCCAATGGCTATATGACTTTGATTTTTTTCAAATAACAAAATATTCTAACTGCTCTTAATATTCAGTGAATTTTTGACTTAATAAAATACATGACTTGTTCAAGTATTAATGTCTTTTTCCTTAACTTAATAATTTTTAAAAATAGAACTGTTATTTCATTAGTATAGGGAACCTCTTGGTGAGGAAACTTCTTCCAAAGCCAATCATCAATAGTTGCCAGCAGACCCTGAGAATTTAAGTGACTTTTCTACTTAAGATTACATAGCCAAGGGATAACATAGAGAAAAGCCTTAAATCCAGGTCTTCCTGGCATGATAACTCACATTTATATAATTCTTTTAAGTTTTTTTAAAATGTTCTGAAACCTCAGTTCTTTAAGGTGTATGATGATGAAACATTTTAGATACAATAAAACCATGTTAATTTGTACTATACTAATTCTGAATGTATTATTATTTAGCTTGGGCTGATGATTATCTTATACTATGAATGAAGAACTCCCTTTCATTTTAAATAATAGAATAAATAAAAATATAATTTGAATATTTGACTTTGAAAGATTTTTGAAAAGTTTGCATTAGCTTATGTATACAAATCTTTTTATGTTTTTATTTATTTTTTATTTTTTAGAATTTTTTTATTTTTTATTTTTTTAAATAACTTTTTACAGGATAATTTTTTACAGCATCATTCCTTGTACTCACTTCTATTCCGATTTTTCCCCTCCCTCCCTCCACCCCTTCCCCCAGATGGCAAGCAGTCCTTTACATGTTAAATAGGTTACAGTATATCCTTGATACAATATATGTGTGCAGAACTGAACAGTTCTCTTGCACAGGAAGAATTGGATTCAGAAGGTATACATAACCTGGGAAGAAAAACAAAAATGCAAGCAATTTATATTCATTTCCCAGTGTCCTTTCTTTGGGTGTAGTTGCTTCTGTCCATCCTTGATCAATTGAAACTGAATTAGCTCTCTTTATCGAAGAGATTCACTTCCATCAGAATTATGTATACAAATCTTTAACAAATGTTAAAAGTTTACTGGCTCTGTGTCTACAGTGAATGCCCTATGGTAGGATTGGGGAATATAAAATTTAGATAACATATTATTTGCCTTTGTGGATCTTTTCTAATAGGTGAATATAAAATAAATGATAGGTAGATAAAACTAAATCACAACAATACAAGAAAAATACTTGAGAAAGATGGGAAACAAATGCAACGGCGATCAAACAATATGTCATAAAGTTTGATTCTGAGTGTTTTATAAATGATAGATTTAAGAATTAGGGAGACTTCACTGATCATCTAGCTCAGAAATATCAAACTCTACATGGCCAGCAAAACTTCTAAGTGAGGCCTGAATTGAATTAAAATATAATTGGGTTAATTTGTGGTTTTCTGAATATGTGACCTATACGAATCTGTTTCTAATTGAGTGTGACATCACTGATTTAGTTTAATCTACCCCATTTTACAAGATGAGGAAATGAAAGCATAGAGAATTTAGTGATATGTCCAGTGTCATAAGGTAGGCAATGAGGCACATAACCTTTGCCCACCAAATCTTAATACTTGCATAAAGTTTTAGAGAGGTTAGTGATTGGTACATTGGTAAAGAAATAATCTGCAGTGATAAAGTTCCTCATTGGGAGTTCCCTAAAAGAATATAAAACTAGGATCTTTACTTGATAATATTTTTTTGAAGTTATTTCAAGTAACTGACTAGAAAGTGAAGAAAGTAAAATTTTTTGAAACTATTCTGTAATAAGGTTTTTCCACTAACTCATTAAGCTTTTTAATAATTGGCCTGGTTTTTAGTGATCAGTACCACAAATGAAATGTAATTCACTATTTCATTGGAAATTCTGAAAAATTATGAATGAATTAGTTTGTCTCAGTACTTTCAAATTTAGTATTTTCCTATCTTTTGCTGACTCTTGACTAGTCTATTTGACATAAACTGGCTTTATGGTACTTGGGAAAATTACATGTCTGAGCTCTAAGACATTGCTCACTGAAGAGTTTGGAGTTCCATGCTTTAGTACATTGCTAATTGCTTATAGTTACTAAATTCTGCCAGAATTAATGCTTGTAACTGACAACGTCAGCAGTCAAGAAGACACAGTGATGAATTTGATAATCAGTACGTGTGGGCATTTGTATGACACTTAAGTTGTGACTGCTGGTAGCTATACCTATAGAGCCTATAAATTGAATAGAATAAATTTCTTTTCATCAGAGGAAGTTAAATCTGCTTTGTTTTGGGATGGGGATTGGAGTGAGATGAAGGTAGGTCTAGAGCTGTGGATTCATTATAGGGAATTCCAGGTGAGGAAAATCCTACCAATAGAGATTAATAATTAATTTGTAATTTGCTCATAGTCAAGTGAACAAACATTTATTAAATAACTACTATGTTTCAAGTACTTTGTTAAAGCTGGGTAAACAGAGAAAGAAAGGAAAAAACAATTTCTGTCTTCAAGGAGCTTATAATCTAATTGTCACACATCTAATGTGTTTCAGAGACAACTTGAACCCAAGTTTTTCTATCTATCCATCATTTCAGAGATGTCAAATATGTGGCTCACAACACTCTTTGAGTGTGGCCTCAGATTAAAATGTAATTGGGAAATGCTTAACAATATAAATAGAAATATAGTAAAACATAGATTATGTTTTGTGGTTTTCTAATTCAGTATGAATCTGTAGAGATCCTTATGTAAGTTTTAGTAACTCCCATTTCTGTTTGGATTTGATGCCACTGCATTAATCTTTTTCCTCTCCTCTTTTTTTTGCCATTAAATACTTGAGATTTTATACTTCTTTTTTAAAATAGTCTCTCTACCAGATTTGGTACTGTGGCTGTTCCCAACATCCTGCTATTTCAAGGAGCCAAACCAATGGCGAGATTTAATCATACAGATCGGACATTGGAAACTCTAAAAGCATTCATTTTTAATCAAACAGGTATGTAAGAAGAAGATACTCTAGATGAATATCTTTAATGATTTTAATGGTTTCTGCCTCCTTTGTTCAACCACATTTCCTTTTTTTAAAAATTTGTAGCTTTGTTGAATTATTTCTCTAAAACATTGTTTTTGAATCCTTTAAAAATTAATTTTTTTTTGTTCAAATACCTTGTATTTTGGTTACTTCCTAAGTCTTCCTTTTACAGACAAGATGTGAGGGACATAGATCTAATATAAAGTTCCTATATCCTGGAACAGAGTTTCTTAAACTTTTCCCATTTGTGCATCCTTTTTGTCAGAGATTTTTACATTGACTGGATATATAGATATAAAAAATAAATATATAAACCTTTTATAAATTATAATTTTGTGACCTATTCAGTTACAAGATCCCATATGGGATCACGATACATAGTTTGATAAAACTGGATCCCACAGCAGTGTTCATTTACTAAATTTCAGTGTCTGTGCATGAGGGTATCCCAAAAGTTGTGGTACACTTATAAGCAATTAAAGCTTAAAGATTGGGTAGGAACCATTATAGTGAAAGAGTAGGAATAGTAGGAAGAGTACAGCTGAACTCTCATCAAATTCCTCCAAACAAATCAGTAATTGACCATTTCTTGGTGACATTGAAATGATTTGCTGTTTTCAGCTTGATGATTATAAAGTGTGATGACCGCGTATTTAAAATCAGCTGGAGTCAGGAATTCAGGTTAAGGGAAAAATCTTCAATCTTTATTCTTTTTGAAGTGAAGGGGGATTGTGATAGCAATGTGAGTAGCTGCGACAGGAACCCAGCCAGCAGAGGTAAAGGGGGATTGCAGGTGAAGGGGGGTCACGATAGCAATGCAAACAGCTGTGCCAGCTTCCCTTTCCACTCCCCTGCCTCCACCCACCAAAATCTTCATTTCCGATATAACACATCAGGACTTGCACAAAGAATGGGCAGGGGCCATTCTTTCTTCAAGTATATATAATAGAGTATGGTCCAATTACTATTTAGCCTCACGTGCTTGGGACCTCAGTGCATCAACTCAAGCCTCAGCCTATTACATCTCTCGCTTTCTTTTGTTTTAGAACATAGGTGGTCATGCCATCCCTGACTTCTCAGGGAGGTCAGAGTCCCCAAGGGGAGGTGATTACACCTTCCCTGACTTCGCAGGAAGGGAGGTGAAAGCACTAAAAAGAAAATGATCACGCCTTCCCTGACATCTCAGGAAGGGAGATGAAAAGCACCAAAGGGAAGTGGGGGTTGCTAGCGGGTTTTTGGGCTGGAGGGTCTTATTATGCACAAACCCATCAGCATGGGAGGTATTACACAAGCACATAGCAATAATGCAGAGGCTATTAGTGATAACTCTCCCCACAGTCAGTGCAGGTTTGATGTGGTATAACAAACATGAATTGTACACGCAAGTAATGGTATAACAAATAATAAATCAACATGGTGTTGTAAAAGATTGCCAGAAGTCCTAAAAGGAGAGTATGTAAACAGCAGTCACACATATGCCTTCTTCAGCAGCCAATCTATTGTCCATTGCTTCACATGTCAGGGAATCCAATGATCCCCCCAAGTTTTTGAAGTCCTGCAAAAGTCTTTTTATGTATTAGGGAATCCAATGATTCCAGCAGATTTTGAAGTCCTGTGACAGTCTTATCATTTCTCAGAAAATCCAATGATTCCTGAGGGCTTTCAAGTCTTATGTCTCAAAGAATCCAATGATTCCTGAGGGTTTTTAAGTCCTACAACAATCTTATGTCTCAGAGAATCCAATGATTCTTAAGGGTTTTCAAGTCCTACAACAATCTTATGTCTTAGAGAATCCAATGATTCCTGAGGGTTTTGAAGTCCAACAGTTTTCTGTGTCCATGAGTCAAACGCCATAACTGCCACGCTCTTTCAATGGTGAGCACAATCAGCAACAGAACCACCTTTGTTTCAAGGGTCTGCTCCATCTTTCTGCGATGACAAGGTGAATACGGCTCATTGCACCCATCTGATTCCTTCTCCATCTGTAGAGATACAAGCAAACCCTCTCCCCCAGTTAGCCTATCTGGTCCCTTCCATTCACCACTTTCTGGGTCTCTTCACATCACCTGGCGATTATCTAAAGATAGTGGAGTGCTCGCACTGGACACTGCCCTTCCGGTGGGTTATAAAACCTATCAGCTGGAACCAGTGCATCTTTGTCAAAAATCAAGAAGTTAATAGTATAAAGGGTTAGATTTAAAAGTTCTCTAGGGTTATTTGTGGCTCCCCCTTTCTTTTGTTTTTGGAGCAATGTCTTAATGGCTCTGTTTCTCCTCTCTACTGTTGCCTGTCCTTGAGGATTAAAAGGTATGCCAGTGGTGTATAAAATCTTATATTGTGCAGAAAAGTATGTAAAATATTTGGAGGTATATGCAGGACCATAGTCTGTTTTTATTGCTTGTAGCAAACCCATAATGGCGAATGCTTGTGTGAGGAATTCAGTGACCACTTGGGCTGTCTCTTTTGCTGCTGGTATTGAAAAAGTGAATCCTGAAAAGGTGTCTACTACAATATGGATAAAAGACAGACGACTGAAAGATTTATAATGGGTCACATCCATTTGCCAGATTTCATTGGGTCTCAATCCACAAGGGTTCTTCCCTGGAGGCAGTATCGGAGTGTGGAAAGGAAGGCAAGCCATACTGGCTTTTACTATGCTCCTAGCTTCCTCTCTTGTTATTCCAAATTGTAAACGTAAAGCTCGAGCAGCCTGATGATATTTATAATGAGATGCCTGGGCTTCTTGGAATAAAGGAGTATTGACCAACATAGTTAGAAGGCTATCTGCCTTTGAATTACCATAAAAAATGGGACCTGGAAGTCCACTATGAGAGTGGACATGCAAAATATAAATCTTACCTGGATGCTTTCTCACTTGCTCTTGAAGTTTCTTAAAGAGCTGGTATATATTAAAGGATGCAAATTTTATTTGGGCTGTGGCAATTCTTTGTACCACACCTACTGAATAGGCCGAATCAGATATATTTATGTCTCCTGGATAATAAGTAAGAGCTAGAATGATTGCATGCAATTCATTCTGCTGAGTGGACTGAAAAGGAGTTCTGACTACTTTCTTTATAGTTAAGTCATGAGAGTATACAGCACAAATATTATGTTTGGATGCATCTGTAAAGATAGTTGGTCCTTTAAGAGGAACTTTAGAAACTTTTTCTTCAAGAATCCATCGCCAATATGTAAAAGTCTGGTTATCTTTAATGGAGACCCATGTGTAAAATTTGGAGCCATGGCTAATAAAATTTGCCACTCTGGGATGGTCTCACAGCACACATTAATTTGTGTATTGGTGTAAAAGGTGTATATTTGTCCCAGATAATTGTACTGCTTGCTTAATGGCCTTTAATAAAATTCTATCCCCAAGCACTGGGTAAGGAGTAAGGCTTTGTTCTAGTTGTGCCGGGAGGTTCACCCACTCTGTCACACTGTCTCCTTGATGAAGGACTGCTGTGGGTGCATCTTGTGTGGCAAAAACTGATATTTCCAAGGGTTTTTGAGTGACTCTTTCAACCACATTGGATAAAGTCAGTTCAACTTTTCTCAAAGCCTCTTGAGCTTCTTTTGTAAGCTGGTGTGGTGAATTTAAAGCACTGTCTCCCCTTAAAATGTCATATAATGGTTGTAACTGATAGGTAGTCAAGCCTAACACTGGTCTCAGTTATTGGATATCTCTTATCAATTTCTGAAAATCATTTAAGGTATTTAGCTTCTCTGTTTTTAAGGACAGTTTTTGCACTATAGTATCCTAAATATTGAAAAGCAGCATGTCTTTGAATTTTTTCTTCAGTGATGTACAATTTGTAGTATCTTAGTGTTTCTATGGTCTTTTGTAGACATGCTTCTAACATTTGTTCCTCAGGTGCACATCCCAATATATCATGGGATATGATGTAATATAATGTAATAGCATAACTTTTGGAAATGCTTTTCTTACTGGAGCAAGAGCAGCAGCAACATACATTTGACATATAGTGGGACTGTTTTTCATTCCCTGTGGCAAAACTGTCCATTCATATCTTTTATAAGGCTCATCTAAGTTAATGTTGGGCACTGAAAAGGCAAATCTTTTCATATCCTCCTTATCCAGAGGGATAGAATAGAAACAATCCTTAATATCTATGACCCAAAGAGGCCATTCTCTAGGCAATTGAGTAGGAGATGGAAGTCCAGGCTGAAGAGTTCCCATAGTTTCCATCTGTTCATTCACTTTTCTTAAATCAGTGAGCATCCTCCATTTTCCAGATTTCTTTTTTACAACAAATACTGGGGAATTCCAATGACTTAGAGAAGGTTGTAAGTGATCTTGTTCAAGCTGCTCCTCTAATAAGGCCTGAAGTTTATCGCTACTTAAGGGCCACTGTTCTATCCACACTGGTGTATCTGTTTTCCATTGGATAGGAACAGGTAAAAGTGTTGGCAGGCCCTCAACAGCAGCCCTGCTTAAAAAAAACGAAGTACTCATTTTTAACCCTAATTCCTGTAAAATGTCTCTTCCCCACAGATTGATGGGGATTTTTTCAAGTATAAAAGGAGTAAAAACTCCTGTTTTGCCTGCAGAAGTCCATCTCATAGGGACAGCACTAACTTCAGCTGCTATTGATCCTCCTACGCCAGATATGTAGGTGTCTGCTTTAATCTTTGGCCAGTGACTGGGCCAGTTGGCACCTCTAATGACTGTTTGATCTGCACCTGTGTCTACCAATCCTTCAAATGGTAGGCCATTTATATAGATCGTGAGCATAGGTCAGTCAGCTATTACAGCTGCTGTCCAGTATATTCCTGGATTTTGTGGTCTGGAGTCAGAATCTGGGTGACTATCACCAGGTTGCTTATTAGGATTCTGTATGAGTAAACCTGATGCTACTACTTCTCCTGGGTGATAGGTCACACATTGTCTATCTGTATTAGTGACTGGGATATTATCTACACATTCCCCAATTTCCCACATCAGTGTGTGAATTAACACTATTTTGTACATAAAGAAAGGAGGTGAAATGGTCAAGCCTACTGTGCCTGGAGGTAAGGGAGCAAATAGCAAATAGGCTGGAGAGGAACAGATGTCACTTCCAGGGGATATCAGTTGTCCCAGCTGCATACAGCTCTGTTCTCTCCAATTGTAATTCCTTTCTCCCATCAGGTTGCTTCCTGGCTGGTTGATTGTGTAATCCCCTTCTCCCATCATATGGCTTCCTGGCTGATTGGTCATGTCTGGGTACTGGACTTCTAGGTACTCTCTGGGTGCACCATTGGCTGCCATCATGCCTCAAGTGTTTTTTGCCTTGGGCCCTGGGGCTGGGCCCCTCATCCCGTTTCCCTGAATCTCTGTATATTCTGAGGCCCAATGGAAGCTTCTGTTGCATTTTGGACATGGGATATTGGGTCTTGTTCTCCCACCCTGTTTTCTCATTCTGTCTCTATACCAACATTGAACTTTCAGATGCCCTACTTTACCACACTGAAAGCATCTACGAGTCTCTCTGGAAGTCCATTGCCAAAAGGGACCCTGCCTCCTCATGTTTGGATTTTGGGAAGTCTGCATCATAGCCTAGCTATAAAAGGCATTTGTGCCCACTGTGGCACAGTGTCTTATGATCTCCTCTAAAGGAGCATCCTTGTGCAGTCCTAGTATAATTCTTCTGCAAACCTCATTAGCATTTTCTTTAGCAAGTTGCCTTATCAAAATGTCTGTTACTGCATTTTCCCCATTAGTTCTTGTGATAGCTGTCTGCAAACATCCCACAAAGTCAGCAAAGGGTTCATTTGGCCCTTGTGTTATTTTTGTGAAGGCCCCCCCTTTTTCATCTTAATTGTGGAGAGAAGCCCATGCTTTGATAGCAGCAGCAGCAATTTGCTCATATGCTGCTATGGAATAATTAATCTGTACTGCGATGTCTGCATAGGGACTTATACCTGTTAGTAGGTCATAGGTGATTGCAGCATGAACTCCACTTTGACTATTTTGTTGGGCTTGTATCCTACAGAGCTCACTAGATTCAAAAAGCCACAAGTAGTTTTGTCCAGGTTCTAGGCATATCCTTGCTATAGATTTCTGGTCATTAGGGGTCAAGATTTCAAAAGCCATAAGCTGATGTAGCCCCATAAAGAGTGCAAGCTTTTTTCAGGTCTTTGAGGATTTCTATATCAAAAGGAGAATATCTTCTACTTTCTTGACCTGAAGAATTAAACTGTTGAATTATAGGAAAAACGTGATGTTGAAATTCCGATACATCTCTCCCTTCTGCCTTGGCCTTAATTAGTCCCTTTTGCAATCTAGTCATAGGAGCGGCTGTATGCTGTGGGGGAGATGGTGGTGCTGTCACTATCCCTCCCAGTACCCCTCCTCCCTCCATCCCGGAGGGTGGAGTTGATGGAGGAGAGTCAATTACCTGCTCCTTAAGTGGGGCTGAAGCTGCCTCAGATTCACCCCACCCTTGAGTCTCACTTAAGTCTCCATGCCCTGTGGGGATATGGTCATTAATCTGTTTATTATCTTCCTCCTTTATCTCAGGCTTCCCCATTTGGCTGTTCTTAGAGCTTTTTTTTTTCTTCTATAACTTATATGGCTTCTTAAGGCCAACTGTATTATATTGTATACATAGAATGCTTCGATGGACATTGAATGAGGACTGTTTTTGTTGTAATATGCGGAGAGCTGTTGCCCAGTTAATGTCCAATTATCTGGAGAGATTTGCTCTTCCTCTAAGAACCAAGGGGAGATGTGTTTTAATGAACCCAGAAGCTTAGCTGTCTGTTCCCAAGTTATAAGTAGCCCTTGATCTTCTATGAGCTTAAGCATGCTTTCTATAGCACCACTTCTGGATGGGGGTGGAGGGGTTGGAGTGGGGGGTGGAGAATCTTTAGCTAGCATCTGTCCCATTTCAGCCAAAAAAGGTTACTAGTTTAGTCTTTAAGAAAATAAGTTCCCTGTTTGTCTATTATACTCACCTAAGTTCCTAGTCACTGGAGACTTCTTCAGTGAAAGTAGGGTCCTTGGTTCCCACGCTTGGGTGCCAAATGTGATGACCGCGTATTTAAAACCAGCCAGAGTCTGGAATTCAGGTTAAGGGAAAAATCTTCAATCTTTATTCTTTTAGAGGTGAAGGGGGATTGTGATAGCAATGTGAGCAGCTGCGACAGGAATCCAGCAGCAGAGGTGAAGGGGGATTGCAGGTAAAGGGGGAGTCACAATAGCAGTGCGAGCAGCTGTGTCAAGAAGCCAGCCAGCAGTTTCTCTTTCCGTTTCCCTTTCCACTCCCCTGCCTCCACCCACCAAAATCTTCATTTCCTATACAACACATCAGGACTTGCACAGGGAGTGGGTGGGAGCCATTCTTTTTCCAAGTATATATATTAATAGAGTATGGTCCAATTAGTATTTAGCTTCACGTGCTTGGGACCTCAGTGCATCAACTCGAGCCTCAAGCCCATTACAATAAAGGCCACCCATTTGTGAATAGTTGGTATGGTTGACTTCCTGTTCTTAACCTTGAGTTATAACTTCCAGATCATATCCTGATTTACTCTTGACCTTATCTATGTGCCTTTTGGTGTTTCTCAGTTTATTTCTTCACTGGGATCCAGTTGTAGTCCCTTACTCATAAGAATTCTTAAATGTGCAGGATACTGATCATACTGTTAGAAGTTCTTTTATATTACACTTTCTCTATCCTAACCTCCCTTACATGCCAGTTTTCTGGGAGAAAAACTTATTCTTTAACTCACAATTTTCTTTGTTAACCTGTCCCCTGCCATTAATCCAATAGCAATTTCAGTGTATATGTTGATGAGTCTTCTAATACGGGACTTTACATTTTCTCTGATACTACAACTTTAATTACTCCACTTGGGCCACTCACTGGCATAGCCATATTTTAGATTCCATTGTCTCATGGAATTCAACCACTTCTATCTCTTATCTTTCTACCTCCCATACTCTAATGCCTGCTGAATCTATTTTTGGTTGAGTGTATATCTCCTATTTTTTTGCCTGCTTTGATGTTAACAATCGAACAAAATTATCTTTTACATCTTTTCCAATTCATTTTATAGATGAGGCAAACAAGATTAAGTGACTTACCCAGGATGATACAATTAGTAATCATTTGAGTGGCATATTTGAACTTGAGTCTTCCTGACTCAGGGCCTGCCTGGTATTCTCTCCCCAGCACCATCTATCTGCCAATTTTATATTCTAAACCTTTGTTATATTTGTTTTATTCCTCTCCTTGGCAAAGAGATAAGGTGTTTCTTGTTAAAATGGTATTTTGTTGTTTTGATCTTTCTTTAGTGGTGACTTGTTTGCATTGGTTAAGCTTCCCTAAAAGAAGATGATAGTTTGTATTTGATATCTTTGATATCTTTTGATATTTTGTTCATTTCCCCTTTTTGTGTGTGTGTCAACAAACAGCTTGTTAAAATAGACGGGGTTTGAGTTGCCTCAACTCTAGGCCTAGCTACTTTTCATTTTTATTCTAATTTGATACTGAGAATGATCTTTGTTCCAACAAGCTAATGGTCTAATATAATCAACACTTAGAAATATCTTGTATAATGGTAAACAGTTATTTTGTGTTGATAAAATGTTTCTTTTTTTGCTCTGTTTTGGTACTTGTTCTCTCCAGTGACTACTTTCTTTAATGTTTTATCTATTTTATTTATATAAAAATATTTCTAATGTAGTTTGAAAAAATTTTTAACATTTGTTTTTTAAATATTTTGAGTTTTAAATTCTTTGCCTCTATTCCCTTCCTACTCATGGAGAAGGCAGACAATATGATTTAGATTTATATATGTACAATCCTTAAAAAAAAATTTCAATATAGTCATGTTTGAAAGAAAATAAGATAAAAAAAAGTTTTAAAAAAAGAATGTTTCTTTCTGCATTTAGACTACAGTTTTTTCTATAGAGATGGATAGCATTTTTCATCTTAAATCCTTCAGAATTGTCTTGAATCACTATTATTGAGAATAGCTAAGTCATTCACAGTTAATCATTGTATGATATTACTGTTAATTGTATACTATTTCTCCTGAAGAAAATATTCATGATATCTAGGTTTGAGGCTTCTAGATAGTTTATAATTCTTTGGCTACTCACTTTTAAAAAATCATATGCTACATTTTTTTTTTTTTTTTTTTTTTTGGTCTGCTCCTATACTTAACCTTTTACTGAAACCACTAAGTGTTGATTCATTTTAGTGAATTTTATTGAATTTGTTGAATTACTCTATCTTTTAATACTCTATACTAGGGACTGTTTTACTTTTTATCTTTTATTCCTATTGCCAAGCACAGTTCCTGGTACTTAGCAAACATTTTAAAAATTGTTTATTAGGAGTTAGCTTTATGGTGGTCTTTTAAGTTGGAAATCTGATTAAAAATTTTTTTCTTTTATTTTTATTGATGCCTTTTAATATTAAATCACAATAATTTCCTTTATATCCTTTCCCTCCTGCCTCAAGCATCTCCTTTTAATGAAGATTAAAAAGGAAAGAGAAAAAAAAAGAAGTTTAGTATGTTTTCTCTATAGTGTATATGTGGTATTCCATAGTTAGGTTCTCTCCCTCTATAATAAAGAGAGGAAAGTGAGGAAGTTGTTTGTTTGTTTGTTTGTTTTTTTGACTTTCCCCTTTTCTCCTATTTTATCTTAGTTTTATTCTGAACTTAAATACCAAATGAAACGAATATTTTCATATATGTTGTGGAATAAGAGGAAGACTGTACTTATTGTAGATCTCTTATGGAAAGTTTTTCTTTTAAATTATAAAATAGATTCAATATGTAACTCAAAGTTGTACTATATGTCTATGATTCCTACTAATCTTCTTGTTCATTTTTTGTTGGAGAAGGAGAAGATCCTATTCCTACCTTTACCATCACTATTACCATTAACTTTTTCCCCTCTCCCCACAAAAAAATTCCCAATAAAAACCCTTGTAACAGATATGCAGGCTGAGCAAAAGGAATTTGCATATTGTCCATAACCAGGAATGTGTCTCATTCTGGTTTTCAAATTTATCATCTTAGAGAAGATGGATTGTTAAGTCCAGGTTAGCTCCCTAGTGGCCTCAGGATCAGCCAAAGTCAGGATAAATAAAAGTCCTTGGTCTTTAGGGGGAGAAGCAGGCAAACTGCCAGGAGTTTTGCCAAAGATCTCTTCTCCATTCTGGAGTCCAGAATCAACACCTTTCTCCTCCTAGTCCTGCCAGCAAGTGAGTCTGGTTTGTCTCACCCCACTCTCTAATCCTTCCTACGATTCTCTTAATGCCAAACATTGAGCCAGCACCAGTGGTGAGAAGAGCCATTTTTCCAAACATATGCTGATAGAGTCATTGTCTCATATCGAATAGGTAATTAGCCTTAAGTGCTCAGTTGTCTGATTCACACCTTTTCATAGTTTCAGACCTTTACAATGAATAGCAAAGATAATCATCAGTCCTCTGGAATCATGTTGGTCATTGCACTGCTCATTGAAATGCTACAGTGCATTTCAGAGATGTATGTATTTATAGTATTGTTACATAAATAAATCATTTTTCTGGTTCTGCTCATTTCAGTTGTATTAGTTCATACAGGTATTCCCAGATTTCTCTGAAATGCTTTAGTAATTTCTTAAGAAGGTACCATAATTAAATGGTACAATAAATACACATTATGGTATGTTTAATTATTCTTTAGTTGATATGCACCCTCTTGGTTTCTAGTTTATTGCCACTTCAAAAAGAATGACTTTAAATATTTTTGTACTTTTTCTCCTTCTTTGATCTTTTTGGGGTATAGGCCTAAATAGCAGTATTGCTTGATCAGAGTATATGCAAATTAGTGATTTTTGAGGCATAGTTGCAAATTTCTTTTTAGCATGGCAGATATCTCTGTCAACAAGGTTCATTAATATCTCTTGTTTTCCTTGCACATTTGTTGTCTTTGTCAATCTGATGGGTGAGATAGAATCTTAGAGTTGCCTTAATTTGGTTTGGGGCAGCAGTGGATAAAAAATCAGATCTGGATTCAGGAGGACCTGAGTTCAAATGTGATCTCATATTTTTAACACTAATTGTGTGACCCTGGACAAGTCACTTAACCAAAAAAAAATCAAAATAGATTATAAATTCTGAGTGAGTAGGTACTCTTGCTTTTCTCTTTATATCACCAGCATATTGTTTTCACATAATAAGTGCTTAATAAATGCTTTTTCATTGATTCATTTATGGGTACCTTAGAGATCAACTAATTTGATTATCTCCCAATACAGAAAATTTCCCTCTATCTTTCTTGATATTCTTATGTTTAGAAGTATGGATAGAAAGTCTGCAAACTCTTTACTACAGAAGTATAATATAAGTAAATTCTTTTGGCAAATTTATTTTTTAATATTTTATATTTGTTCAGAAAGTGAAAAAGTGGTATTCTAGCTTTGAAAAGTTGAATAACTTTGTGTGTAGATTCATTCACTAATTATATGATAGAGAGAAAGGTAAGCTACTTTAATGGAAGTTTTAAGAACCACAAAAACAGAAAAGGTTTTGTCTTTTTTTTTTTTTTTAAACCATGCCTTTCCTTTTCTATATTCTACTGAGTCCTTAGTGAAATTCAATTGTCCATTTTTTTCCATCTATCAAAATACTGACTCATTGATTTTGCTTTCAGGGATAGAAGCCAAGAATGATGTGGTAGTGACTGAAGATGATCAAATAGGCCCTCTTCCGAGCACTTTGGTGAAAAGCGTGGATTGGTTGCTTGTATTTTCTTTATTCTTTTTAGTTAGTTTTATTATGTATGCTACTGTTCGGACTGAAAGTATTCGATGGCTAATTCCAGGACAAGAACATGAACATCCAGAATAATAACAGACTAAAAGATGAAATTGGAAAGATTAGTCTTTGCTTTTAAAAGCAAAAATTCAAAGCATAAATTCAGAAATTTATGCTGAAATTCCATTGTTTTTCATGTATTGTATTTTAACTTAGATTAAAATAATTGTGCATTTGAGCTACCGAATGTGCAAAAAAAAAAATCACACACTAGTGTTGTATACTAGTGTTTCAATAAACATGAAAAGATTCAGAAAAATTGTTTTTATTTTTTAGGGCTTGAACTTCAAATTTCAAGGAACTCAGTTTCAAATGTGAAAAACTATTGTGTATACAGAAGTAAATGAGCACAGTAACTAGTGTTTGATAAATCCAAAGATACTAACTTTTGGATCAAGAACTCATTATTTGACCAAAAAAAAAAAAAAGTTAGGAAAACTGGAAAACAGTCTAGCAGAAACTAGGTATAGATTAACTTTTCACACTGTATACCAAAATAAGTTCAGAATGGTCCATGATTTAGATAGGCTATCATAAACAAAATAATGTAGGGTGGAAAAAATTACCTGTTGAATTTGTGGATGAGGAAGTATTCATGACCAAAGGAGAGGTTCAAGAAGCTCATAGAAGGTAAAATGGGTAATTTTGATTACATAAAATTAAAAAGATTTTGCACAAACAAAACCCGTATAGCTAAAATTAGAAGAAAAGCAGGAAACGGGCAAAAAAATCTTTGTTTCATGTTTCTCTGATAAAGGTCCCATTTCTAGAATACATATAATTGAACTGAGCCATTCCTTGGTTGATAAATTATCAGAGGATATTCAGGCAATTTTCAGAGAGAAGAAATCTAAGTTTCAATAGCTATATGAAAAACTGCTTTATAGAACATATTATTACTATGTATGTACATATATATTAATAGAGAAATGCAAATTAAAATAATTTTGAGATTACTACCTCATACCCAGATAGGCTAAGATGACAGAAAAGGAAAATGGCAAGTGTTGGAGGGATATAGGAAACAGGTACACTAATACAATGTTGCTGGAGCTGTGAACTAGTCCAATCATTCTGAAAAGCAATTTGGAGCTATACCCCAAAAGTTTTTAAAATTCCAAATAGATCAAAAAGAGTAAAAGAGCCACATATATTCAAATATATTTATAGGAGTTTCTGTTGTGGTGACAGAAAATAGGAAACTCAGTGGATACCCATCAGTTAGAAAATGGCTAAAATTCATATAGTATATGAATATGATAGAGTACTATTGTGCTACAGAAAAATGAAGGGGAAAAAAAGAATGGTTTCAAAAATCTCTGAAAATAGTTGTTTAAACTGGTACAAAGTGAAGTGAGAAGAACTAGGAGAACAATTTATACAGTAACAGATAATATAAAAATGATCATCTTTGAAAAACTTGTGATCAACACAGTGACCAACCACAATTACAGAGGACTCATGATAAAACATGCTGTTGCCTTCAGATAGATAGAGAAGTGATCAACTCAGAATACAGATTGAAATAAATTTATTTCCTTTTTTTTTTTTTTTTTTTTTTTTTTGGACATGACTAACGTGAACAGTTGTTTTGCATGACTATATATTCTTATAATGATTCTATTTTTCTTGCCTTTTCAATGGGTAATGGAAGGGAAGGAAGAAAGGAGAAAATTCAGAACTGAAAATGAAATTGAATTTAAGAAGCTATTGAAAAGATTTCCAGACATCTTTCAGAAGCAAAAATTCTATGGCATAATTTTAGAAAATTTATAATTTTAAAAATTAAAGTTTTACATCTATTGAATTTATTTTTCAAAACAATTTCAAAGTTCACAACTTAACAGCTGTTCTTTTATGGTCAGATTTTAAAAGTAGCAATGTGTTGTTTCATGTCTTTTCTTCTGGAACAATAAAGAGTTAAAATAATTAGGTCTTTATTGTAGATTTTGTTTGTATATTTTAATGTGTGAATGATTACTGCTCAAGATCAGTTCCTAGCATTTATCTGTTGAAAAAAACAAAACAAAATCTAAGTCATGAGATTGTCTCTAGGCAAAGCAAAAGGATTAAATAAATCCAAACTTCACAGCCAGATCATATTTATTAGTGGTTTCCAAACATAATGTAAATTAAATCAACAAGAATCCCTTTGTGCTAATACTAATGAGAGTGGTTTTTAGTTTCATGATTTATCTTTGGCACAAGGGATCTATGATTTCAGAGGAGTGGATACTTTGTCCAGCAATTTGAATTTTATTCTTTTTGTGCTTCTTATTGTATGACTTGTCTTTGCTTTCTCATAAAAATCCTTCAGAGGAGAGATGCCATATTCTGAGGTCTTGCTTTATTTTTTAAATATCTTTTAAGTATCAAATATTCAGGTCTTTTATTTGTGGCCTTTCACTCTTGAGGTGACAAAGCCAACTTTATTTTTGACATACATGATTTAGCAACCTAATGAATTTGGTTGAAAATGAATAATATATTTGCTAAAGATGATGAGCTAATAACTTAAGTATCATAGATTTAGAATTGGATGGGATTTTAGAGACTATTGAGTCCTGCAAATGGAGGACTAGGGAAGTTATATCTAAATCAAAAAAGTATTGATAGAGCTAAGATTTGTTTTTTTTTTTTTTTGACTTTTATTTATTTATTTATTTTATTTAATAATAACTTTGTATTGACAGAAGAGCTAAGATTTGAATCCAGGACCTTTGACCAGATTCAACATTCTTACATGTCTCTTATAACTCATTCCCACATATCTGTGTCACTTACAAATTACCAAAGTTTGCAAAGGAATTATAGAAATAAAAAATATTTATGAAGGTTAGGGAAAAAAAAAAGATAAAAGCAATTTGCCCTCAAGGAGCTTGCTTTATCTTAGGGAAAACTGTACGTATGTAACTATATGGATACAAATTTGTATACAAGTTAGAAGGGATGTGACCTCAGAAAGGAAAGCATGATGGTAATTGGCAATTTCTTAGGTTTTCTTGCCACAACCATCTAATATAATTGGTTATATGAAAGCTATTTAATTCTCTGAGGTATAATAAATACCCGAGGTCAGCAACATTGACCATAGCCTACATAAAGTCATTTTTTTTTGGTTTTTTGACTGCATGGTAAAACCTCAATGATTTGGAGTAATTCTAGGTTATGTCACTCTAGTGAAAAATCTAATTATAGGATATCTTGAGAGAAACATGTTTATTTCAAATATACATAAGAATTACAACTAACTACTAACCTTTTCAAATCAGATGGTCTTCCTCATTCATCATTTAGATATTCTACACTTTTTAAGTAAATTATTACTTGATATTGCTTGGCCAAGCATTGCAAATGGACAATGAGCTTGGCCCAGAACTAAGTAGAAGATTACACTTGGGAAACTACATAATGCTTTTAATAATTACAAACTACTTCTTGATATATAATACTCATCTTTTAAATATCAGTGTTCTGGTTATATGGCTTTGAATCATGAAATATCACAATCCCTGTCAAAATGAATAAGTTAAGGAAAATGGAGACATGTGGTAGGGTTAAATAGGCTTATGTGCAAGAAGTGATGTATCACAAAAGAAAAAGCAAAACAACACAAAATAAAAGATGGTAGATTTGTATAACCAGAAGAGGAAATAGGCTGGTCAAACAAGACCAAGTGATAATAGATGAGCAGTCAATATTGCCCTAATGTCCATGAGATATAATGTCCACAAGTGGAGAGTGTCCCAGATTTGTGGGGGAATAATTACAAGTGTTGGAGAGGTGATCAGGTTTTCCTGTTCATTCCCTAGCACTCAGCATCAAATGCTTTCTAAGTGAATGATGAGCTGACAAGACTTACCTCAGTGCCATTTGAAAATGAAAATAAAACAACTCCAGTGGGATACATTGGAGAATTTTAATTAAAGCTTGTTAGATTTCTTATGAAAAGCAAATGAAGGGAAGTGCTGCTTGATTCAAATGAGCTAGCACTTATTTAAATGTCTACCATGTGTCAGATACTGCTAGGTGTTAGGGATACCAAAAAAACAATCAAAAACCAGTCTTTGGGAGACTACATTCAAACAGCTATGTACAAACAATAATAGTTAAAGGATAAATCTAGGTAATGCTAAAGGGAAAGCATTAAAGTTTTTTTTTTTTTTTTAAATTTTATTTTATTTAATAGTAACTTTGTATTGACAGAATCCATGCCAGGATAATTTTTACACGACATTATCCCTTGCAATCACTTATGTTTCGTTTTTTCCCCTCCCTCCCTCCTCCCCCCCCCCCCCCCCCAGGATGGCAAGCAGTCCTATATATGTTAAATATGTTGCAGTATATCCTAGATACAATACATATTTGCAGAACCGAACAGTTCTCCTGTTGCACAGGGAGAATTGGATTCAGAAGGTAAAAATAACTCGGGAAGAAAATCAAAAATGCAAATAGTTCACATTCATTTCCCAGTATTCCTTCTTTGGGTGTAGCTGTTTCTGTCCATCATTTCTCCAATGAAACTCAGTTAAGTCTCTTTGTCAGAGAAATCCACTTCCATCAGAATACATCCTCATACAATATCGTTGTCGAAGTGTATAATGATCTCCTGGTTCTGCTCATCTCACTTAGCATCAGTCCATGTAGGTCTCTCCAAGCCTCTCTGTATTCATCCTGCTGGTCATTCCTTACAGAGCAATAATATTCCATAACATTCATATACCACAATTTACCCAGCCATTCTCCAATTGATGGGCATCCATTCATTTTCCAGTTTCTAGCCACGAAAGCATTAAAGTTAAGGAGAATTAGAAAAGGTTTCTTATAGAAGGTAAGAGTTTAGCTGAAACTTAAAATAAGATAGGGTGCTGAAATGAGAAAAGTGTTCTAAGTATGAGAGGTAGCCAGTGAAAATGCATGGAATTGGGTAGAGCAACCTCCCAACTTCAAACAGATCTAGAAAACAGATCATACTAATGATGAGCTAATAACTTAAGTATCATAGATTTAGAATTGGATGGGATTTTAGAGACTATTGAGTCCTGCAAACGGAGGACTAGGGAAGTTAAATCTAAATCAAAAAAGTATTGATAGAGCTAAGGGGAAATCCAAGAAAATCATTGAGTCATTTTTCCACACCAGGATGGTTCAGGGAAGCAGAAAGGTTGTGAGCAATGGACAGGAACACTTTATGCACAGCATTCTAATGCAGAGAGGCTGTGCATCCAGGCAAGACGGGCCCTGTATCTATGTCACCTATATTCAAGACTAAACCCTAACTAGAATTCAGAATCAGATGCCGAATTGCAGTTCTATTACTACCTAGTGCAGTCACAGATCAGGGCTGATAGAGGGGATCTTTGCCTAGGGATGGCTTTCCTGAAGGAGGAACCTAAGAAAACAAGTTTAGAAACGAGTAGTGTTTGTGTGGCTTGGACACCAAGTACAGCCTCAGTTTTAGTTTGTAGCTCAGTCTAAAGCTTGAAGTGGAATAAATAGTATAGGAATACCAGACCATCTGTAATAATGAATCATTAGAGCTTTCCAGATGACTGATAGCTACTGAGTCTAACAGCAGTTTACTGTTAATCAAATCCAAACCTAAATCAGAATTTGCAGAGCTCAGACTAGGGGCCAATGATCAGACTGCCTTAGATCTTCTCACTGAGGGCTTGGAATAAAACAATATTCAATACCTCCAAGAAAGCAGCAGCAGCAGGCTGGCCGTTGACATTCCTTCAGAAAGTATAATAGTAAATTCTAAATCCAGAAAGTAGGCTAGAAGAATGAGCAAACAAACAACACTATAAAAAGCTATTATGTAAAAAAAAAAAAAAGCTATTATGGTAATAGGGATACTTAAGACAAAAACCTATAAGATAATGATCCCCAAATATATACATATAAAGTCTAAAAAAATACAACTTGGGAATAAATCTAATTAGAATTTCTGGAAGTGGTGAGACAAGAATTTAAAATGATTTTGATAACTAAAAGTATCAAAAGAGAAATCGTAAAAAGAAATGAGAGCTATAGAAGGAATTGGAAAGGTAATTAGTATCTTGTTACAAGTGGTACAAAGCCTTGTCCAAAAATAAGTTCCCTGAAAACTGGGATGTACGAAATAGAAACTAGGGACTACATGAAACAAGAAATATTAAAAAAAAGTTTTAATGATGGAAAAATGATAATACTGAGGCAGAGGTGTCAAACTTACTTGAACCAGATTAAGTGTCATTGGGAAATGTTTAAGAAAATAAAAATACAATATGACATAGATAATTGTAACCTCCTACCCAGAGGTTACTGATTGCCAGTCTTGCCTACTCCCAGGTCTAAAGAAATCTTACTCAATCATAGGATCTCAGAGATTTCTGGCCACTACCTCTCTAAGCAGTGGTTCTCATGTCCAACAGAGTGCCCAGACACAACGGCTTATGAGCACAAGACTTTATTCCATGTGTTCACATCTTGCACTACTCCTGCATGCTTACTGACCTCCTGCTGACTCCTATTGAACTCCCATTGAACTCCACTTACTTCCGGGTCTTCATTGCTTCTATAGGATCTATGAGGTCACACGCACAGCCAATAAGGGAAGGAGATGACTCCCGTTGATGATGCATCCTCAATGCGACCAGAGCTTCGGTTCCTGAGATGGTTAGTGCTGGTTGCAGAAATCACACCCAGGCATCTCAGACATCAAGACCTCTTTACTTCCTCTTATATTGTGTGATGTTTCTCCCTTGACCCTTACAGATAATGTTAATCTATGAATTTCTAAGGGGTCCATTTCAGTTTAAATTCAACACTTCTGATATCTCATGGCAAAAACAACTGATCAGGAAAATAGATCAAGGGGAAAAACTTTAAAAAGTCACTGTACTACTTAAAAGACTTGACTTTTGAGCTTTTGACTTTTGAAACAATTAATCTTAAAACTACCCAGAAAACTTAAAACCAGGGGACAAAATAGAAATAGAATCTACCAGTCATTTTTTGCAGGAAGCCTCAAACTTACATGAACTGATACTAAGTGAAATGAGCAGAACCAGGAGATCATTGTACATAGGAACAAGATGATACGATGATCAATTCTGATGTACTTGGCTCTTTTCAACTAGGCGATAATTCAGGCCAATTCCAATGATCTTGTCATGAAAGCCATCTACATCCAGAGAGAGCTCACTATGGGAACTGAATGTGGATCACAACATAGCATTTTCATACTTTTTATTGTTGTTTGCTTGCATTTATTTTCTCTCATTTTTTTCCTTTTTGATTTGATTTTTCTTGTGAAGGAAAATAACAATGAATATATTAGATTTAACATTTTTTTTTTTTACCATGTTTAAAATATATTGGATTACTTGCCATCTAGAGAAAGGGATGAGGGGAAAGGAGGGGAAAATTGAAACACAAGGTTTTGCAAGGGTTAATGTTGAAAAATTATCCATGAATTTTTGAAAATAAAAAGCTTTAATAAAAAAAGCCTCAAAATGAAAATACCAGGGAACAGTATAGCTAAAATCTAGAACTAAAGAAAGAATTCAAGTATTAAGGAAAGACAATCAGGATCACACACAGTTTAGAGCTGTGATTGTAAAGAAATGGAGAGCTTGGCATACAGTTTTCTAGATGGAAAGACTTATAGGCTTACAATATAAAAAAAAAAAAAAACATACCTAGTGTAACTAAATAAAATGCTATAGAGGGAAAAGTGTAATTCTAATGAAATGGAAGATTTCTAAGTATTCCTGATGAAAACACCAGAGTTGTGTAGAAACTTTGAAGTGCAAACACCACAGTTAAGAGAAACATAAAAAAGTAATTTTTTCTTTAGTTTTTTTCAGATTCTTTATGACCCCATTTGGGGTTTTTTTGGCAAAGATATTGAAGTGGTTTGCCATTTCCTTCTCCAGCTTATTTTATACTAGAGGAACTGAGGCAAATAAGATTAAATGACTTGCCCAGGGCTCCACAACTAATAATGTGTATGGTCAGATTTGAATTCAGCTGTTTACATCTTCCTGACCTTGGGCTTGGCAATTTATTTACTGTACTATCTGACTGCCCATAAAAAGGTAAATAATGAATGAATAATCATAAAAGACTAAGCAAGAATAAACTGCTGACATTCTAATACAGACAAATGATAGATGTGTTCCCCCTGAGCCTCATCAAAAATCATAGAAGGAATTTAAGTAGACAGAAGGTCTGAGAGTGGTTCTGTTAAAGAATGGAAAGGAAGATAAAGAATATACTGAACAGGGAAGAGAAGGGAGAAGGAAGGGAAATGAAAGTGAAAATTATCTCTTTAATTGGTAAGGAATATATGAGTATATAATTGTATAGAAGTATATAATATTTGGTAATTTATAAGTGTATTTTATAGAAATGTCTATAAGTTTATATAGTACACTATACTTCTAGTTCTATAAAAGTATAGATTCTTTTACAACTTATTATTGTAATCAGATTTTAATCTTGAGTTGTGAGTAATGTTGCCTGACAATATTGTTATAATGAAGAAAGGATCCTGAAACTCTAAAACTCCTCGAAGGAGAAAATCTCCTTCAATTCTGCCTCAGTGAGGGACCCTGCCTGAGGGAAACAAGACAGTTTCATTCTGTTATCTAGGTGGGGTTGGTTCAGTCTTGAGCAAGAAAATTTCAACCCTATTCAATTAAAGAAAGTCATTCAATTCTATTCAAATTCCAGCTCAAGCTAAAACATAGATGAGCTAATTTAGGACTCCACACAACTCTTTCAGCTTGTAGCCAAAGCTCCTATTATAAAGGAGCCAATCTAAAATTCTCTTTTTGCAGAAGTTCTAAACATGCCATGTTAAGCTATGCTATGCTACGCCAAGGAAGCCTCTGCCCACTGGAATAAGTAGTGCCCTGAGGCTAAGAAAAAAACCGAGAGCAGTTTAAAATCCCGTCTTTGTAGACAGCCTTGTGAGCATGGAAAAATGTAATTCTGAAGTTTCTACAGACGCAGGATGACCAAATCAGGGAAATTGAGTCCCGTTTAAAATGTATGGGACGAGGACACTTCCTGAGGGCTGGAAGCTGCGGCTTTAAGAGCCAGGTAAAGGTCTGGAAGGGGCGCGGCTCACTTGTCCAAATTGCTAGCAAATTTATTTCTATTTTAAAAGTTGGTGACAATCTTTCCGGAGATTTGAGAAGATTAAGATTGAGTCCCCAATCTCCCCACTATACAGTAACCACAAGAAGGGGACAGGATAGGAGCATTTAAACCGCAGGTTGCCAAGCTACATGGGAGAGGTCTTTTCCAGTGTTATCCTCTCTTTATCTTCATCTATTTCCCTAATGAGACCTTATGTCTCCCTGTCAGGATTTCTAACCTTACTTCCCAATCCCTATAATAAACTCATTTATCAATCTAGGTTTTCGGGTTTGTAAATTCCTTTACAGAAAATCCCTGTGCCGCCAGAAGGGGGGTTCCTCAAAACTCCCTACTCTTGAGCTGAATCCCAAGGGGGTGCAGGGGAGCCAAACATCTCCATTTGGTTCCCTGAACCCCGAACCTGCCACTAAACGTTATCATTTAACTCCCTGACCACTAGAAATCCTAATCTCATTTTGGTTCCCTAAATCTAGACTTTTATCATTTGGTTCCCTATAAAAGGGAACCCCAAAACCTAAATCTCATCATATTTTTGCTTCCCATACCAGGAGCCCCAAAAACTAGACTTCACCTCATCAATAATAAGCTGCTAAAATAAACAAAATAAAAATAAAAATGAGAAAGCAAAGAAAAAAAAACCTTACCATATATGGTTACTATGGTGTAAATGAAGATCTGGGTTCATATTTAGAGGAAGATAGTTGTAGGGAGGGGAGAAGGAGGCCAGAAGGAAGAGGGAAAGAAAACCATTTTTTTTTTTTTTCCTTAGAGAGTAACATCAAATGGTTAGAAACCCAAAAAGAGTTCTTGGAAGAAGTTTAAAAGGAATTCAAAAATCAAATAAGAGAGACTGAGGAAAAATTGGAAGAGGAAAAAAAAGCAATCAAGAAAATTTTGAGAAAAAAGTTAACCAGGAGCAGGTAGATGGTGCAATGGATAGAGCACCACACCCTAGCTGTGTGATCCTGGCCAAGTAACTTAACCCCAATTGCCTCAGCAAAGAAACTAAAACAAACCAACAAAAAAAAGAAAGTTAACCAATTGGAAAAAAGATACACAATTTTTAAAAAATTTCTTTTTTAAATTAAAGCTTTATTTTTCAAAACATATGCATGGATAATTCTTCGACATTAACCCTTGCAAAACTTTGTGTTCCAATTCCTCCCCCCCCCCCCACTTCCCTCACCCTTTTCCCTAGATGGCAAGTAGTCCAATATATGTAAACATGGTAGAAATATATATTAAATCCAATATATGCATAATATTTACAGAATTAAAAGATACAAAACCTTAAGGAAGAAAATAACTCCTTGAAAACTAGAATTGGGCAATAGGGACTGAATGGTCATAAGACACCAATAAATAATAAAACTGGAGAAAACTGAATTACAATTTTTTTTCTCCTTCCCTCCTTTTCCTCCCTTCTCCCCAAGGCAACAAGCAATCTGATAAATATGTAATTATTTTAAACAGAAAAAAATTGAAGACAATCTGAAACATCTGTTGGAGTACCTAAAAGTTATGATTTTAAAAGAATCTGGATATAATATTACAAGAAATTATTTAAAACTTCTGTAAGTTCTAGAACAAGGGGGGAAAGTAGAAATGAAAAAAAAAAATCTATTGTTCCCCATCAGAAAAGCGATCCCAAGAGTAAAGTTTAATTGAATGTCACATACAAGATTCAAAACTGCAAGCAACAAGAAAAAACAAAAACAAAAAAAAATTGAAATACTGCTAAGTAGTTCAAAATTTTGAAAGATCTTCATAAGACCTACACAAGATTTTTTCACAAGAGCTATGATAAAAGACTGTAGGTCTTGGAACATATTTCAAACAACTTAAGAGTTTGGATTTTGACCAAGATTAATTTCCCCTGCTTGTTGAGTATAATCCTGATTTTTTTTTTTTAAAGGACATTTGATCAACTGAGAGTATTTGTGACAAAAAAAAAGACCAGAATTCAATGGGAAATTCTATATAAAATATCTAGAAAAAATATAAGGGAAACACTAAAGACAAAGTGCAAAATGCAAAATGCAAAGTATTCATTAAAGTCAAACTTTATTAAAAAGTATTTTTAAATTCATAATTTTTAAAGTAACTTCAAAATAAGTTTGGGGCTAAGTTGTATATGCTAATGTGATTCTAAAAAAATAATACTGGATAAAAAAAGACTATAAGGTGTAATTATTTATAAAAATTGAGTATGAGAGGAAGAACTGATCTAGAGGAACAGATGGGACTGGAGGGCTCCTAATGTTTGAACCTTATTCAAGTTGGATCTGGATCGAAGAGAATCATATATCTGGAGGATTGTAGAAGTCTTTTGGGTCTGTAAAAAATTGAGACAACTGGGCCACTTGGTGAGGGAGGAAATTTTAGAAAGATTTGTAGATTAATATTCAGGAGGAGGGAAAAGATAAAAGAGAGACTTTTAGAAGGTGTATAGATTAAGAAAAACTTAAGCAATTATTTAAATAAATGTCAGGCTGAATATCTGGGGAGTCATTTCGTTAAAAAGTGCAAAACATTTTATTTTAACTTAATTCAATTTTGCTCGATCTTGTTGAATACAAATTGTTCTAAAATGTCAGGCAGTTTTAATTCTAATAAATAGAATTCTGCCAAATTTCATATTATATAAAATTATATATTCTATCTAAATACAGATAAATAGAGACTACAAGTATTCAGAACATCTTAATTTATCAGAATATGTGTAATATGATATAAGCATATAATTTTATGTCTATAAATATACTTTATATGTATATAATTCTGTTAAAATATATACACATAGAATAGATATAAAGAGTAACAAATATATACAAAGTAGTTCACTGGACATTGAATAACTCTTTATTCCCTTTTTTAGGGAATCCTTAAGCATTTTCTAGCACCAAGTGGGGGTGAAGAGGACCATGATATCAGTGAGGTGATGCCATGACTTCCAAGTGACTAAGATTTAAGTGAGGGAGAGGTGTGTCAGGTCACCTGCTTCACTTTCTCCTCTAGAGCTAAATGGGTCCAATGGCTACTTCTAGATCTGGACGACTGGCGATAGCCCTGGGAGTGCAGGTAAGAAAAGAGGGTGAGAAAAGGAGTAACTTTCTTCTCACTCCGGCATAGGCTGCCTGGGGATAGCGCAGGTACTGCGGAAAACCTAGGGAGTGGCACGCCGACACGGACGCGTTCGCAGCAGTAGCCCACAGAGCTTGTTCCAGGAGACAGATGCTTCCTTCGGTGTCAATAAAGTTATTTCCACGCTTGGTCCTAGCCTCCGAAGGGTCCTCGTTCAGCTCTCTTGCCGCCACGCCCGACTCCCGCCAGAGCCTCTGGGCCTGAGCAGTCCGGGAACCCACGGCTCATCTCAGGCGGAGCCGGCGGCGGAAGAGGGATAAAGGCTCCAGGAGCCGGTGGTGCAGGACCGGGCGTAGCGCCGGGATTCCCGGCTGCGAGCGTTCGGCTCAGGCAGCTCGTTGGTCGCCTCGGGGCGGGGCTGGACAGTGCGGACCCATGTCGGCGGCGGCAACGCTGCTCCGGGGCTGGCTTCTCCCCGCTATCTTTCAGTCGCCGCGATTCGCTCTGGGGTACTGCCGGAGCTTCTCAGCCATGGTGCGTGAATGAGGCAGAGAGGGCGGGCGGGCGGCGTCTGGGTTCCGAGAGAGCTCCTTCGGGGGCATGGTCACGGGCAACCCGGGGCGGAGTTGGGGTGGCCGGAGGGCCGGCCCCATCTTCCCAGAAATCCTCCCGGAATCTAGTCCAGGTTCCCTCCCGTGGAGGTTGGATGTCTGGAATGTGAAGTGCCGCCTGTGTTAGCTGGACTTTGCGTCTGACTGTGGGTCGGGGATAGGGTTCCGGGGCCTAGGGCCTGGGTTAGCTAAACTGGGAGTAAGCAGAGAACCAAGTTTGAAACCCACATCCCCAGGCGTATCTAGGGCTTGCTTACACCGAATCTCACCGTCAGTTAATTGAAGTCAGGTCAGAAATGCCTTATCCAAGTCTTCTGGATCCCCAAAGAAACTGAACCCTTCCAATCCCCTTCTCCATAACCAAGTGCAAGAACTTTGTAAGTTTCATTCTCTTTAGGTAGGGATGTCTCGGATCACTTGGTGTGAAACTGTTTCTGAAACAAACAAGATTTCTCATTACTTCTCATAATGTATAAAATTACGAATTAGAAAGCTCTGTGTCGAGATCTGTATTTTATAAAAGCAATCACTTTCTAATGAGTCCATCGAAGTGTTTGACATTAATGATTATTCAATATGGCTCAATTCACTTGTGTATTTTTTGTTGTTGCATAGCTATACATACACATTTACAATACACACACACATAAAATATCCGTCTGCCCGTTCGTCCATCTCTTTTTGTCTTTTACTTTCCTGTCAATGTACTTTGTTATCTAAAACTTAAAAATTTTCTTTTACTCTAAAAATTCTTTTTATTCAATTGAAGTTTTTCCCAATTGTTCTCTAACCAGACTTTAACTTTTACCACCACCTAGTGGTGTAAAATAGACGTCGCATATCTTGTGCTATATGCTTCACAAGCAATATTTGCCAAACTCTTTTTACAAGCCAGAGAGAATGCAGTATATCATTGCTTATTGCTTCTTGATTATAAAAGTATTCCATCATGAAGAACAAAAAAATCAACATGCCTCACATATTTGAATGTGCATGTTTTTTTGTGCATGTTAGACTTATATAAAATTGCTTAAATCATTTAAACAATGAGAACTTTGATAATTATTCATTTTATTTGAGGCGTAAAATAGGAACAACAAATGCTTTCTGTTGTTACAGAGGATGTCCTTTACAGAATTCACATGAAAGAGGGTTCTCTAGAGATGGTGGGGTATTCTGAGATGCTTCTGTTTTGAGATAATATTATGCTGATTATGTCAATCACCAGAATATTGCAGAGTTTCATAAATGAAATTCTTATATCTCAAGAGAGTTTGGTTTAACTATCTCAGGAAAAAAACAAGTATGTGAAGAATTCCTTGTCTGGACTGTGATATGAAGTTAAACCAACAATAACTATATAAATAGTGAATGGGGCCTAGAATTGAAGAGGAAGTGGGGATTGCATTTATAAAATTGCTCAGTCCTTTAAAAAAATAGATTTTTGTTGAATCTTGTTTTGTATTGTCTAAGTGTCCTTCATCATCCTTATCTTTCTTCAACTCTTTATTAAGAGTCTATTCTGTGCCCGTAAAGCTCTGAAAATCTAAAGAACAACAAAAGAATATCTATTTTATTTCCAATTGCATAGTTGCTTTTAGCAAAATTATTGTTATCTTTTGTTTAAAAAAAATCTACTTTTTATAATAGAGTTCCCCCCCCCCCCCTTCTCCTTCCTGGAGAACTTTCTCATTAAAAAAAGAGAAAAAGAAATTAGTTCAGTAAAATTAGTGACATATCAACCAACTCTTACATCTTATGCAGTATTTTGTACTAGTAGACCCATTCTCCTTTTTATAATGTATTAGTGATGTTAATTTTGTAGTAGAAACAGAAGCTCCTTTTTTTCTCTATCGGTATTCTTTTGTGAGGGGCAATTAGGTTGCACAGTGGTTAGAGTGGAAGACTCATCTTCCTGAGTTCAAATCCTACCTCCGGTACTTAATACCTATATAATACTAGGCAAGTCACTTAGTCCTGTCTGCCCCAGTTGGCAAACCACTTCAGTATCTTTGTCATGATAGTAAAAATTCCTTGAATGCTTTATGAATATTAGTCATAGAATGCCACAGTCTACAACTAACAAATTGTAAGCATTCAAATTTCAATGAAGATGTATATAGAAAGGTTGAAAATGCATCAATATATTATCAACAAAGAATTGTGCAGAAATGATTTATAAAGGATGTCTTGGCAGAGATGTATAACTAGGAAAAGAGGTAGTTCAGTCATGTACCTACACTAAAGCATAGGATAATGGATAAACAGTTCTCATGCTTCAGTGGTATCCAGGCAATTGTAAGAATGGGTGGGTCCTCTCTAGAGAATTTGCAGGTGGACATAAGAGTCAGATAAGATGAAAAGACCTGGGTGAGTTGTGATGTATAACCAGGAAAAGAAAAGGCCTATCACCTTGTATTACTTAAGTGTACTATTTAATTGAAGTATCTCAGGTAAGAAACCATTTATTGTTTTTTGTTTTAATTTTTTTGAGTTAATATTGTTGAAGTATTTAAAGTTGTTATAGTGTTTACCTCCTCTGATGTGTCACCTGGGTATGGAGGGGACATGGTATTCAAAGGTTATTTTAGTGGAGTGCAAGCTCTAAAACAACAACAACAACAACTCAAGTTATAAAGGTTCTGAGTATGCTTTTACAGATTCACTTTGTATCTTTTTTTTCGGAGGACTAGTTTAGTTAAATCCAGAGATGCTCATAATTGGTGATTGACTAGTGAGTGATGAATTTTAGCAAGCATAGCAAGTCATAAAGACTATCTAATAAATCTTTGCAATCTGCTTCAGTGGGAGGGGGACCTACTGCAGAAAATCACAGACACTTCAAGTATTGTACATACATGATAAGCATGGAATAGGCCAACTTATACCTCTTAGGCTATTTATTTGTAATACTGTGTTTTGTTAACTGTGATGAAAACAAAAGGTCTGTGAATTCAGAACTTGTTATTAATGCTACATTCTTGTAAGGAGAAGTTAAATAACTACTTAACTTATTTTGACATAAATTAGAAAAAGGATTTAAGTCCTAGATTTCATGAAGATTTCTCTTCATTCTGCCATGACTGCCTTTCATATTCCCTAATAAAAATAATTTCTGTAAACATATGAAAAGACGTCAAGTTTGTTACCATGCAATCTACTGCTGCTGTGGTTATGCTTGTAATATGACCCTTTTAGCTTTAGAGGGGGGAAATTTGTCAGTTAGTCAACAAGCATTTATTAAGTGATTACTACTTATCAGGGATTGAGCTGAATTCTGGGGATTTAGAGAATTGCAAAAATATAGTCATTGCTTCTAGGGAACTCACATTTTATTTGGGGAGACAATATACAATTATATGCGTGAGACATATATATATATTATATATATATAAAATGTTTACACACACACAAACACACATATATAGTGAAAATGAAAGGTAGCCTCATGGGGAATGCACTAGCAGTGGATGGGAGAGGGTGAGTGGGAAAGACCTTTTGCATAAGGTGGCATTCAAGTTGACTTATGTAAAAGTAAGTCAAAGGGAGGCGCAGTTGATAAAGCACTAGCCCTGAAGTCAGAAAGAGCCAAGTTCAAATTTGGCCTCAGACACTTAACACTTCCTAGTGTGTGATCCTGGGTGAGTCACTTAATCCCAATTACTTTAGGGGAAAAAAAAGTAAGCCAGAGTATCCAGAAGGCAAAAGAGAAGAATCCCAGGCATGAGAACCATAGTGAAATAGCATCAAGATGGGAGACAGAGTGTGTTTGTCAAAGACCGGGTTGTCGGGGACTTTCAGAGCTAAATAAAAAATTTTATACTTGATCCTTGAGGTGATAGGAATCCACTAGAATTTAGTGAGGAGGGGAATGACATGGTGAGACCTGTGCTTTATGAAAGTCACTTGGGCAGCTGAGTGGAGTTGGGAAAGATTTGCAGCAGGGAGAACAACCAGTAGTAACATTATTGTGGTCATCCAGGTGTGACAGGAGGAGAACCCCTATATCCTATGAAGAAGGCATAAATGAGAGCTGGGGTAGTGGTAGGAAAAAAACTAAACAAACAAAACTTTTCAATAGAGTGGATAAGTATTGTAGGAGGAATTGAAGATAACACAAAGGTTGGGAGCCAGTCGGTGGTGTCAAAACTCAAGTAGAAACAGGGATCACTAACCTGTACATAAGGATCCCTGAGGACTGTATGTACTCAGAAAAAACACATAATATCCATTGTCTGTTACATTTTCATTTTATTAATTATTTTCCAATTACATTTTAAACTATTTGGAGCATGTTTGACACTGGTGGTCTGAGTGACTGGGAGAATCATGGTTCCCTGGGCAGGAAAAGAAAATTAGAAAGCTCTGAGGAAAGATCACAAATTCTGTTTTAACATGTTGATTTTGAGATGAAGTTGAGAGAGGGATCTCTGATTTCTGATCTATCCTTAACATTGGATGACATCTATAGAGTACATGCCACTGCTGGCAGAGAGCAAGGGACTACAGAATATATCTATCCCCACTCTTGGAAAAGCAATTCATTTTGTATTTTGATGGAAATGGAGATGAAGCATTATATTATGCTAAAGATAAGTATATAGCAAACAGGTGACTTCTGGAAGATGTTGATTTAGATTTTTCACTTCCTATTTGTATCTTTTTGTAGCATTTTTCAGTACCTCTCATATAAAAAAACCAGATTTTTATGTAAAAGCACTTATATTTTTCCTTTATTACCCTCTTTCTAAAGAGTGAGGCTTTATAACAAAGAATTTTTTTTTTCAAAAATCAGAAGAGAAAATAAAGCAAAACCAGTCAACAATATTACAGAAATTTTACTTTATATTGAAACTTTCTATGTTCCATATTTGTATACTCCCATGTCTGCACAAGATTTGGGGAAGGGAAAGATACCTTATCAGAATTATTCTTCAGGGCCAAGCTTGTTCTTTATAATTTTGTGATGTTCAATTTTGTTGTGGTGGTTCTTTCCAGTTACATCATTGTAGTCAATGTATACATTGTTTTCTTAACTCTGCTTATTCACTTTGCATCATTTCATGTGTTTTTTCCATGCTTCTATGTATTCATTGTTTGTTATTTCATATAACACAGAGATGTTCTGTTTCATTCTTGTACCACAATTTGTTTAGCTTTACTCCAATCAAAGCATATTTACTTCATTTCTAGTCCTTTGCTACTACAAAATGCAGCACCTTTAATATGAAGTCAAATGGTAGAATTTTATATCCTTAATGTCATATTCCCTTCTGTCCCATTTTATAGAATACATATACATATACATACATATGTATATATTCTTTTACCAACCTGCTTTGAGGAAATAATAGAAATTCATTTTTGCTGAGGTATAAATGAGTGATAATAATTTAGCAGGTTTGAATTTAAAGGAAGAGGCTTAATTATGGAATGTCACACATCAGTGAGCAGGTAAAAGAGGAATTTTTTTGAGTAGGAAGGTCTTTTGAATACTTTTGAAATTGTGTTCTATTCAGGTAATATTTAGTTTGATATATGAAATCACATCTTACTTTTGGCCCATATATGTTTTGGGAAGTAGTGCTGAATGCTTGTGAAAGAGTAAATTACTTAGAATTATTTTGATGCATGAGAGTACTCATATATATTAGAAGATACTATTTTTTTCTTTTTAAAAATTTGAAGTTAAATACTAAAAAGAACATTTCTATTATACAGTACAGCATAAAAAGTGAATCTTCACCATGAATTTCCATTTCACACTATACTTTTTTTTTTTGAAAAACTATAATACATACTACACATAGTTTTCAAAACCACCGTACTTTTCTGTTCTTCCTTTTAAGTTTTATTTTGTTCTTTGCTGTATATTTTAAATTTTTTTCTCCCTCCCTCCTCATACTGCCCTTGAAAAGGCTACCAGTAGACACAAAAGAAGGTATCTATAAAATCATATTATATATGTTTATCAGTTCTTTCTCTTGATGTGGATAGCATCTTCCTTTATAGATCCTTTGAATTTGATTAGAATATTTGCAATACTAAAAATGACTTAGTTGTTCAAAGTTCTAAGAACAATATTGCAATTGCTATGTACAGTTTTCTTTTGGTTCAAAATTCATTACACTCTTCATTATTTCCTGAAAAATCTTTCCATATTTTCCTAAACTCAACCAGCTCATCATTTTTTATAAAACAGTCCATCACAACCATATAACACTTAGCCATTCACCAATTGACAGGCATCCCTATACTTCCAGTTCTTTTCCACCACAAAGAGAACTATAGTATAAATATTTGAAAACACATAAATTCTTTTCCTTTTTTCCTAATTATCCTGGGAAATAGATCAAACAGTGATATTTCTAGGTGAAAGGGTAGGGTATACACAGTTTTATAACTCTTTTGGTTGATTACTGATTGCTCCTTTTAATAATAATAATAGTTGGTCCAGTTCATAGTTCCACCAACTATGAATTAGTGTCTCAGTTTTTCCATATGCCCTCTAATATTTGTTGCTCTCCCCTTCTATTATTTTGGTCAACCTGGTAGGTGTAAGATGATATCTCAAAGTTGTTTTAACTTTTTCTCCAATCAGTAGTGATTTTTTAAAATATTTTTTTCATATAACTATATAGTTTTGAGTTTTGATTTTCAAAAAATTGTTTTTATCTTTTGATCATTTATCAGTTGATCAAAAATTGATACTATACTTTTAAAGTTTCTTAGATTGACTGGACATGAATCTTTAAAAAAAACTTTAATGTCAATACAAAATGCAATAAATTTTATTCATAAACTAAAGTCATGCCCAAACTCTCATTTGATTATATTTATTCTTTCTTAACAGTCTGCAGAATCTCATTGGTTAACGACAGAAGAAAGGAATCAAGTTATACATGACCTCAAAGCCTCAGGATGGTCAGAATTAAATGAAAGAGATGCTATATATAAAGAATTCTGTTTCAAAAATTTTAATCAGGTAAGTGTTGGTGTTATGTTTTTGTCATGTTATGCTGTAAATATTTCAGATGCTTTTGCTCTTCACTACATATATAGGTGGGGATGGAACTGGGAAATCTCCTCCTGGGGAAAGACAGAATTGGTCTTTAAGTAAATATGAAATCAAAATATGTACAGGGTCAGTTTTCTGGAGCACTCCATTAAAGGAATCAAGCCTTCTAGGAGACAAAGAGATAGTCAAAATAGATAGTCAAATTGGGAAGGTAATTAAGGTCATAACGAGTGTGGAAGGGTCGCCTCTGATTTAAGCTCTTTCCCAGAGTTTTGGTCTTTTTTGGAGGCTGTATTCCTTCCTTCAGCTCATCCTTCATTGATACTTGTTGGCATTTTTGTGGGTTGAAAACACTATTCCTTCTAGATTCATTAATTTTTCAAGCATTTATTAAATGCTTACTGTGTGCCATGGCGACAATATGCTATATATTGGATATCAAAACCCCCCCCACAAAAAGTTATAGTCTATTAGCGAGAATTACATATACTTAGGTAAGTAAATGTAAAATATATACAGAATAAATACAAAGAGCTGATTGGTTAGGCTTTGGGCTCAGTTGATTTGCCTCCTATGTTCTTTATCTAACGTCAAGATCTCTCCTTCAAAACCCTATGTTAAATGCTTCTGAGGTCTCTATTTGCATTGTTTTATTACCTATTCTGTTATCTCTCCTTTTCCTATTTGCTCAAATTACTCTTCATATAAGTGTCCCTTATTTCCAGGTGTTATTGGCATTAGAGTTCTCTTGTTCCAACCTCAAAAACTCTTTGAGCATTAAAAAAAAAAATCCTTAATCTCTTATTTGGCAACTAGATGGTACAGAGTACTGGACTTGGTTTCAGAAAGACCTGAATTCAAATTCAATGCAGATACTCACTAGCTGTCTGAAAAAAAATTTCACTTAACCCCTATTACATCTGCAAAATGGGAATAATAATAGCTTCTATCACCTTTGGTTGCTGTGAAGATCAAATAAGATACATTTGCTACTGTGCTAATGGCACATAGTAAGTACTAAATAAATGAAAGTTATTACTCCTTCTACTACTGTGATTATTGTGATTTTTGAGATGATTTTTTTTTGCTTTTTTCTCTTTGCGCAATGCTCGTGACTCATTTTCACTCAGCTCATCAAACAGAATATAGATATTGTTATGAATTCTATTCATATTTATTCAGTTATTTTTATGTCTCACACAAAACAAAGAAAAATGTCTGGGGAAGTTACTTGAGGACAAAAACTTCATTCATTTATATCACTTAATATAATTCCTGATGCCACCAGGTAAAAATAAGTAAGGAAAAATGCTCTTGATGATAGTAGTTAGTGGGATTTTATGTATACCTGCTTTAAAGACTCCTTTCCTCCTCAAAACTCTTTTTTTTTTTTTTAAATTATAGCCTATTTAGATGAATAAGCTGTAAAGTAGATCATAACTGTGTCTTACTCTTGACTTTCTGGTGTGATATTTAGTCCTTGTAGGGAAGATTGTTAATACTGATTCATGTTATCAGAAATGTTTGGCAAATGTCATGGAACTTGTTATCCGGTCACAGTGAGCAATCTATCAGCAGTATATAAAGAGTTGGGGGTTGTATTTTCAAAGTTTATTAGCATTTGCACCATGATGAGTTTTGAATGGACTTGAACCTTTGTGACAGTGTATTCTGAGGGTTGTGGCACAAGATGTCTTTTGATAAATTGCTGCTTTAGCTTGTGCTAAGCTTAACAAAACAAAACAAACAAACAAAAAAGGAAAAAAGGAAAACAAAACTTCATTTAACCAGAATCCAAAGAAGTAGAACACTTTATCAGCTGGAATTTTTTTTCTTCATTGGACTTTTAGGAAAAAGAGGCAAATTCCAAGAATAGAAATCAAGATTAGGGATTTAGCAAAGAAACTAAATTTAATAGAAAATCAACTTTTAAGGGTATAATTTCTGGTTAGCATCTCAGTCCTATACTTTGTACACATAAGGGATTCTGCAGTGATAATTGACATTTAGAAGATTGATTTCAAGCTTTACAAAGAATGATTGTTATGTAGAATACTGACCAAAAGGCAGAAAAGTGGATGAATATATTTTTGAAATATTTTCAACAATAAAATCTTTTTCTGTTAATTAGGAAACATCAAGCCCATGTATCTGAAGCATTTTTCTTAGTTAAATTTTTACATGAAGGTGATAGTTTTATTTTCCTATACTGTTAAGATAATCAAGTTACAAAATAAAATTGCATTTAATTTTCTATTTTTTGGAATTATTTTTTAAAATAAAATTTTATTGATTTTTTTTTTTTTACAATGTTGAATTTTTCCTTGTACTTCTGCCTGCTCCCAAAAAACTGTCTTTGTGAGTGTGTATCTTTCTACTACCTCTGCAAGATTGCTTATTTTCATCTTTTGTCACCTTTGCCATTTGCTGCATGGGGTGAAACTAGTATTATTTTGATTTGAATTTCTCTTATTATTAGTGTCTTGGTCAGTTCTTGTTTTTAAATAAATTTTTTTATATCTTTTATTTTTTCACATTATCATAATATTCCCTAGTACTTTTCCCCTTCCTAGAGAGCTATCTCATATAACAAATATTTTTAAGAGACAAAAAAAAAGGGAATAGAAAAAAGTCTGCATGACTAATCAATATATAGAAAAAGTCTAAAAATGTATAATTGTACATGTATGAATCTTCTCCCTCTGCAAAGGAATGGAATGAAATTGTTTTCTCACGTTTCTTCATTTGAATCATGCGTATTCTTTTAAATATTGCAATATTCACTTTTGATTTTTATTTTTTCTGGTGGTTCTTTCTATTTACGTTGTTATAGTTACTGTGGATGCTTTTTCTTGGCTCTGTTTATTTTATTTTGCATTAATTCTTATAGCTAGTTCTATGCATCTCTGGATTTATCATATTTCATCATTTTTTATAGTACAATGGTAATTCTGTTGCATTCATGTTCCACAATTTGTTTAACTAGTCCCCAATTTGTTTCCAGTTCTTTGATATTGTGTTACAAAAAGTGCTTCTGAAAATATTTTGGCATAAATGAGAACTTTGTTTGCAGTAATCTAGTTGGGCTATAAACCTAGTAATGGAATTATTGGGTCAAAAGATGGGCTTTTTATTTGTATTGTATTTGCAGATTGTCCAATTGTTTTCAAAATGATTGTACTGCATTACAGCCCCATCAATCACTATTGGGCCTGATGTTAACTATTCCCAATCTACTGTCATATTTGCCATTTTGATAAATGTAAAATGAAATCTCAGAGCTATTTTTCTTTGATTTACAATTATTAGTGATTTGGAACATTCTTTAATATTGTTACTAATAGTTTGTAATTCTTTTAAGAACTATTTTTAGATAATTTTTGATAGTTTATAAGTATTTGGCTTTGAAAGTTTTGTTCTCTGTAATTATTTTGAAAGGCTCTATGTTCATTTTGAAGATCAGATGAGGACAAATACCTAGTAAATCTATAAATTGAAACTTGGTTATAAATGCCAATTACAGATGTATTGAGTAGTCATTGTATATGAAGCAGATACTTTTATCTCTTATTAATAGATTTAGAGCAATGAGTTGTGCAAAATTATACTCTATTTTAAGAAAAGAAAAGAGCATAGTATACCATGATAAAAATGGAAATGCTTAAAATATCTAATCCCAAAGGGGTGGGGCATTTGTAAATGAGTTTGGATTTTTGCGTGATCTAGATATGTATAAAGGGTAAAGCCCTGTGTGTGATATAAATTTGCTTTTAGATGATTGGCAACCACAGGTAGTATATATATTAGAAAAACTTTAGTGGGCATGCACTTAAAAAAATTGAAAATGGCTAGTTTTTCCAGCAACACTTTGAGAAACTAATACTATAAGAGGCTGGTAATTAACATATTAAAAGTTGATACTCTTTAAAAGTACTAGCCAGCTATAAAACAGTTATCAGAATTAATTTGATTTTTATGTTTTGGCCTTATTTCATGTGTGTAAAATCTCTCTTTGACATTAGAAACTACATATAGAAATATGTATGGAATTCTACTAAAAATAGAAAAATGTAAAAAAAAAAAAAAAAAAAAAACCCTGGCTATGAGTATAAAGTTATATCCAAAGAACCTCTTGCCTTATAAAGCATTATTTTGAAAAATTTGTAGTTTAGCACATCTATGTATACCAAACAAAATAAATATTTGTGCTTTCGCTGATGTTGTATCCCATTCTTTTTTTTTTTCCTCTAGGAAACTGTTGTGGAATATGACACTACCTGTTATCCTATCATTAGTGAAAAGGTAGATTTTTATGATTGTTTTAGTATATAAATTAAATTTTTTTTCATATAGGCTATATAACCAAAATGTGATAGGTGTATAGAACATGTGAAAGACATTATCTGTAACTTCCATAAGTTTGAAAATTAATATGATTTTGGTCAGAATTTAAGAGAAGTCTCATCATTTCCCTCTACTTCTCTACGTTCCCTCTAAGACCTCATGGTAAAATTCAGGCTGGAGGATACATTGATGTACTATTATTTTCTGAGGCTCCAGTGGGACTCTTAGATACTGTAGGACCCATCTGGAGCTCAACAGCTGGAGTTTGCTGTATCAGTGACTATGTTCTCTAGGGAATGGTAGTATTCTGGAAGAAATGAAGGCTCAAATCATTATCTTTTTTATTCATTTTATTCTACCCTGTTTATATACTACTCAAAATGTAGATCTGACATGTACTTTCAAAAACATATGCATTGGATAGACTTTGGGAAATCTAAAACAGGTGCCAGAAATGCAAATATGAAACCAAACTGCTGTGTGAAATTGTTGTGGTCATTATACTGTTCTTTAATAAAAATGGACTTTTAACTGCATCATTTTTTCTTAGTTGTGTTATAAATCTTCTGTTTACAGGATTTAGTCTGAGTATTTAGTAAAAGTCCAGCAGTCATGAAGTATAATTTCCTCAGTGGTCTTTGTCTTGCCCTTTTACAGATGGTGTAAAATCAGGTGTGTAAAAAATAAAAAGCAGTTGAGTTGACGTGAAAGAAATTTCAGATTTATGCATTACAGATGATATTGTGTGATTAATGCATTTTGCTTTTTATTGCTTTTTACAGATAATACACTTGATGCATGGAAAATTATGTGGGTTAAATCTGTGCCAGGTTTTAGACTCTATAAATATCAACAGATGTTATCATATGAGTACCATAATTATTGTAAGATCAAGAAATGTTTATGAAATGCATAGACATAAATTTCATTTATGTAAATTGCTATCTTTAATAAGAATGTTAGTATGAATGGTTTAAATTTGTAAGAAACTATAGGTAAGATTAGGTTGATATAATGCAATCAGAAATTAATTGCCTTAAATTTAAGTGACAAGAAAAATAACTTGACTTATATTGCTTAGGCCTTGCATTGCTAGTCTTGCATAAGTATGTTTAATGTGAATTGGTAATGTTGATCCATTATTTACAGAAAACAGTCTCTTAAAAGAGAATTTAAGTAAAATTTATTTCTTCTTTGCTCTTTTCAGTTCCATTTCAATTTTGTTCTATTATACCAGTTCCTCTGCTGTAGCAGAGCTGTGACTGACACTTTTGGTTTACACAGTAGTAGTTTTCCAAAAGGTTTAAGTATGTTTGAATCTATTTATTTACTCTGGTGATTTCAAAATACTGACATAACTAACAGGTGATTCATCAGCAGCATCACTGTTTTTCTTAACATCACGCCAAAGAGCTGCATTCTTTTCTCCACTCTAATAATGCTAGTTCTTTGTTAGTAGGGATTGTTTCATTCTTGCTATTTGTAGCCTTACAGCTTAGTAGAATACCTGGCATGTTGTAGGTGCTTAATTGATTATTATTGATTGATTTCATTGCTTAATCTTTAACTCTGTAAGCCCCAGAGGAGACCCCATTAAAAACAATGTGACAGGACATGAGTGTGTTTGTTTCTTCTACCTTAGTCCTTAGATATGATTGCCTTTGCTTTTCTTGTTCTCCAGTAAAAATAAATTGCTAGCACTTTCTCTTTTCTTTATCAAAAATAATGTATTGTAAATAGGTTGTGCTTATGGTGTCTTGTTGGGATAAGTCAGATGGATAAAGATTCAGGTAGTAAATAAACATTTGTTAAACTTAAGCACTTGCTATACAAAAAAGAGGCAAAGGGAACTCACAGTTTAATGGGGAGACTACAAACAAATAAATAAGTGCAAGCCAACTATATAGAGGATAAATAGGAAATAATTAAAAGAGGAAAGGCCACAGGATTAAGGAATGTTGGGAAAGGCTTCTTGTAGAACTTAGCATTTTAGTTGGAACATAAAAAATGCCAGGGAAACTAGTAGACAGAAATAAAGATGGAGAACATGCTATGCATGGAGGTGGGGCAGTCAGAGAAAATGTGGAGGTGAGAGATGGAACAGCTTGTTCATGGAACAGCAAAGAATCCAGAGTCACTGGATTCAAGAGTCCATTGCAGAAAGCAAAGTATAAGAAGACTGGAAAGGTAGGAGGAGACAGGTTTATAAAGGATTTTGAATGCCAAATGAAGGATTTTGTATTTGCCCCTGGAAGTTCACTGGAATTTATTGAATTAAGGGTCTGTGTTACAGGATCTGAACTGCATTGTAGGAAAATCACTTTGGTAGCTAAATGTAGGGTATATTGAAGTGGTGAGAGATTGGAGCAAAGTGGACCCATAGCGGGCAATTGTAATATACTATAACAGTCAAAAATGTTTAGAGATAGAGAAACTAACATAGGGAAACAAAGCCCAGGATTTCTTGGCACTTATAATAATTCTTATACCTTGTTAGAGTGAAAACTGTTTAGAAGATCTGCTGTGTCCTAGGACACATATTAAATTAATTTTCTGTGAGTAATGTCCTGCAAAAATAAACTAAGCTATATTAATTTAGGAGTTATTTATTTAATTTAGGAGTTTATTATTAAGTAATCATATATCATTTTTACCTGTGTTGTCAAACTAGTTCTATCTAGTCAGTAAACATTGCTGATGAATCGTCATTATATGGCGGTATTGACAGCCAGCAGACTTTAATTGAGTTACCTTGTCATAGCAGTTTCAACCTGACTCTGCAAATATAATGCTTCCTAAATAAACCAGAAATGTAGACATGGAGCAGATGCTTAGATCCAATCTGTTTAACCCTGGATCCAAAGGCAGTATATTTTTATTGTGTAATCCCCTTTGTGCTGCTGTGTTATAACTGGTACTGATGATGTAAAGAAATCATCATCACTATTTTACTTCTTACAAAGGGCTTTCCTCACACTCCTTTTAGGTAAGCAGTGCAGAGACTTTTATCACTTTTTATAATTGGGGCAAGTTAGGCATAGAAATGTGAAATGGCTAAGAGTGAGGATTTGGAACCAGGATTCAGGTATCAGAAGATATTTGGTCCAATGTTCAAATGCAAAAAAAAAATGATTCTGTGATTTTTATATTTGGTTACTTGACTTGATGGATCTGAACTGAACTTTCAGCAAAGTTCTATTTAGTGAACACTTTAATTGAACACCTAACAAAGAAGTATGTGATTTTGCTCCCTACTTTGAAAGCTGTGTTGTTGAGGAGACAGGTCATAGGAGAGAATTGGTAATAAAACACTAAGGTAAAAGCAGATACCAAGAAAAACAATATGTATAGATATGTATCCTAAGAGTGATCAAGAATTAATTGAAAGGTCAGTATGGGCTGAAGTTATCAAGGGAAGCATCCTTTAAGAGGTAAGATTAGAGTGAGCTGTGAGAGATAAGTGAAATTTAGAAGGGTAGTGTTTCTGACCAGGGAATAGCATAAGCAAAAATGCACAAGTGAGGACTGAGGGTAGTGAAGTCAAAGGATAGAGAGGAGCTTGGCTTGACTAAAGTGGAGATTATTTGTTAGGAATTATGGGAAGTATGATTGGATAGGTATGGTGAAGCTATGTGAGAAGTGGGAAGGGGCTTTGAAAACTGGAAAACTTCTGATGAACTCTATTTTTTGATATATCTACACTATCATCTCAAACTCAACATTTTTAAAACGAAATCCTTTCCATTCCCAATCCAAACTGGTATCTTCCTGTTTTCTCTATTTTCCTTAGTGTGTCACTATTCTTCTGGGTCACTCAATTTTGAAACCTCAGAATTGTCAGCTGTACTTCCTTATTTAATAATTAAGTCTGCTCTTGTATTATCAATTATTCCTTATGAAAAAATGTGAACTGGTATGGCAAGAGTTCTGGGTGGGAGATCTGGGAGATTGGGATGGTTATCTGAGGGACTGGGGGCAAGGATCTGTGGGGGTGAAGATGAGGACATGAGGATCTGAAATGTAGGAAGTGATGATCTGGGGAATACATTGATGAGTTGATGGTTCTATTGAAGTTCTTAAGTGAAACATAATTTTCTTTTCCAATCTCTAATTCTGTTATCCTAGTTTAACCTTTCATTGTCCACTTTTTCCTTTTATTGTTATACTTATTACTAAATTAATTTCCTTATAGAATACTTTCATAGAATTGCTACCCCGCAAAGAATCCCTCAATGGCTCCTTGATTTTTAGGAGAAAGCCCAGACTTGTTAACATGGCATTCAAGGTCCTTCACCATTTGACCTCAGCTCATATTTTCCATCTTATTTCCTACGCATATGAACCCTCTTTTTGAGCCAGTTTTACTTATTGTCTACTGTGTTTATGTTTGTTCACACTGTTTCTGCTCTGTCTTCTTCAGTCAATACAATTTATAGTCATATTTTTGTCTTCTGAATTTAGAGGCACTTATTATTGGCATCATTTGTTTGCAGCTTAATGACACTGCTTTATGCCATCTTCTGTATTATTGTTTTACATTATTATTTACCTTGTTAAGTTTCTTGAAGAAAGGAATCAAATACACCCTTCCATATTTTGTCTCCCCTACAGTATTTAGCATTATACATAGAATCAAGCTGTTATGCTGCCACCTAAATATTTGTAAGACTATTAAGTACCAAAGACAGTGCCTTTCAGAGTAATATCTTTGTTTTCATGCTTCTATTTTTAGCAAATTATATAAACTGATTTCCACCTTCCCATTTCTTAGAGCAGGGATTTTAACATGAGGTCTGTAGCTAGTTTTCATGGTGTGAAATTAGATGAGGAAAAAATTACGTATTTATATCAATATGTTGTATTTCCTTTGTAATCCTATTTATTTTATTTTGTCTATTTAAAATTACTTTTCCTAAGTAAAGGTTGATGACACAAAAAAGGTTAGACTCTTTTCTACTATGTAAAATTAAATAGGCCATAGTTGTTAATATGTGACATATATCTGATGACATGTGACATTAGAATTAGAATTTTTAATTGTTAGTACCATAAATGTAAGACTTAGAAAAAGTTCATTGATTATGCTTAAGAGAGAAGTCATCAGTCTGGTATGTAAGTATAACTGCACTCTAATATCCTATTTAATAGAAGGCTGTAGGATTAATAGAAGGCTGTAGGACTCTCAGGCTATTTTTTCAATAGCACTTAATCTGTATAAAGTAAAATTCTTTGCAAGGCTTATTGGCCGGAAGACCTCTTACTAAGTCCTATAACTCTTACAAAGGTGTCATGCTTAAGAACCTATTCCAGTTAAGCAAAATTACCTGGTACAAATTCTTATCTTTAGATCCTATTAATTGTTGTTATTTGACTTTGCTTCCTTTTTTTCTTTTTTTTTTTTTTTAATATAGCATCATAGAAGCTCCTTTATGACCCTGTTGTCTTTTGGCCTATTTCTTTGATATTTGTTTATCTGAATTGTGTAGATTTAAATAGATATCTGATGCATTTGGGGGGAATTGTAACAAGCCTAAAAAACTATTACTCTAAAGCCATTCTATATACAGAACCTAGTTCAATATGAGGTTTACTTGAGCTAAAGCACATCTGTATGAAATTGAAGGCCATGATTTGCAATTTTGTGATTAGATGTTGAAAATGATGAGGACTTTGAAATGTTTAAATTTGCTTTGGCCAGGACATAGAGGTAGAGTAAACTCAAGATGATTATAGTATTGGAATAGGATTGCTTTAATGTCAGCTTATGGATGGTATTCTCCCTTTTTTTTTTCCCCAAATAAGGAGAAGATAACAACAATAGTCAAGGAAATGCTTGATAGTTCCCAAATCTATTTGTATATAAAATATGGAACTTAAATGAGAACTTTTCAGCACAGATCTCACTTTACCCAAGAGAAATGCTGTTTGAAATTTAGTCATAAGTTATTCTTCTACCTTTTTTCAGAAAAGAAGAAAGCTTTAAAGAGGATTTAAGAAAGACTGTGTATTTTTTGGAGGTTTTTGTGAAATTATCAATAGGACATATAGTCTCATAGGACATAAGGAAATGCTGTCAGTAAACTAAACAAAAAAATTTATAAATAATTCCTTTGCGGTCTGAAAGAGTTAATGTTAAGCTCTCAAGTATTTCCTCCAGTTACTAAATACTTTATGGGTTTTTTTGGCAGCTTAAAATAGGTGGCTCTTTCAGAATCTGCTAACCATTGAATATGAGGAATCAGAAACAAGGAGATACTAGATAGCCTAGCATCCTTGTTAAATTTAATGTGGCAGTAAATAAGATACTCTACTGTATAAATCATACTACCTCAATCCTCTGTTCCTCTTTCTGTCTCCCTCTCTTCTCTCTCTCACTTTCTCTTTCTCTCTTTTAAAGCTGTATGCTTTCACTAAGTTTAATTTTCTAGAACATGCTCACATGTTACAGGATCAGTCAGGTCTCTCAACGATAGCAACAACAACAACAACAAAATACTATTACATTTATATGCTATCTTTTATTTTTCAATATTTATTTGATCTTTTTTATTATCTTATTAAAATCCTAGAATAAACACCACTCTAAGTAAAGAATCATAGAATATCTTCATGATGAAGTTCTAATTTTTATAGTGTTATTTGAAATTTTAAGAGAGAACTTTGTAGAATGGAATTTGCCTACCTTAGAAAATAGAGGGGCTTTATTAATCCTTAGTAAATCAAGATCTTTAAATTATTTTAGGAGGCAAGAAAAGAATGTAAATGTGATTAGAAAACACTATGACCTAAGAGCAGTAACAATAGTATGGAGAACATTTTCATAAAAATTTATCTTAGAAATTTATTTCAGGTAGAGAAGGTTTTTTAACTTAGCAAAACTTTTTTCATAGTAGATTCAATATTTGTAAAACTTCTATCACATTTCCACACTTGACAAGTTCTTTCTCTCTTTAAACATATTCTAGTAAAACAGGAACTCTGACTTGAAACTACGATTTCTCTTGTTTTATATTTAAATATAATTTTTTGATAAATTTGGGTAGTTTAGAATGTTATTTTTCTTGATTATTTTTTAATAACAGAAATAAGTAGTCTTCACAGGATATCAAATTTAAGTGGTGATAATATGCTGTAATTTCTTTTAAGATATTTGTCTGATGAGAGTCACTTAATGTTAAGTTTTCTTTAGCAAATTTTGCCATGATGAATGACCCCAAAAAGCTTTAAAAAACAATGTGACTAATGACACTAATCTGAATTGTGGAAAAACTGCTTCTCAATGATTTTGGGCTGTATCATTCTCAATAATTGTGGTATCTTGGTTCAGAACACAGTACCAGCACAGTATATGGCATGCTTATGAATCCCCCACAGTGCTTTCTTTTCAAGTCCTAGTACATCACTTTTTTTCCCCTGCATTGATCAAAGGTTGAAAAACTTGTTTTATATGTGTAGTCAGGGTATTTCATAACTGTCTTATATTCTTAATCTTTTGGCTATTTGGTTGAAACATATCCACACCTCTTAAATATTGAAAACATAAAATCCTTTAAACTACAACTGCAGAGTTAAAATGAATCTTATGTGAAATATTCAGTTGTGGACCACATCTTCAGCTTTTTATATGCCACAGTGGTCTTGTTTTCTCCTTTCCATTGTCTGATAGTGAGGTCATTTTCAGTCCTCTGAGAAATTCTATTCCCAGCCAGATGCGGCCCATATATTAAAAATAGCACCTGTGGCTAATATCACAGCAGCTTACCATAAATTTACATGGTAACTAGGATTATATCTGTCATGACTGTTAAAAAATGTCTAGATTTAATTTGATTTCCAGTATTGTAGAAGCTATCCAACATTTTGCTTCATAACTATATTTTAAAAGTTAAAAATCACTCCATTGTTAAGTTTTATGGCACTCCTAGTGCCCATTAAATTGATTTGTTCAGTGGAGGTCAGAGTAAAGCAACTTGGCTACATTAAGATCGGAAACCAACCCATTTGTGACAAATTTAGTCCTCGAGTGTGAATCTTCTCAACGTCTCTGCACTGATTGGATTCAGGTGTAGCTTATGTCAGTAGCATTTAACCTCAAAAGAATAAGCAACATGATTTGCTTGTTATAAAGTATAAAGTATTTTGCATTTGCTTGTTTTAATGTAACTGTTGACTATGTTGACCTGTGCTTGACTGTTATTCCCTGCCTGAAAGAATTGATTTTAAGTCTAGACTAGGCTGGTAGTGTTCTTTCTCTCCCCTCACCCCCTTTTTATATGTTCCTTACAAAAATTGCTTCATTTTCCATTATCCTTTGAGTCATCTCCCACATGTTATGATTTGTGCACCTGCATAGTTATAAAATTATTTTGGGGTGTCATTTTATCTGTTATTCACTAACTTCCTAGCATTTATGAATATAATAAGTGATTCACTATAAATCAAAATAATTTAGCAGGGATTGGATTATGAATTCCTATAGTATCTATCAGTTTGACATGTGTTGTTGGTAGAAACTGGTAGTAAATTTCCATGCCATGAGAAAATTAATTCATAGTCCAGAAGTGAATTTGAAGTGCTAGCTCAAATACTTGGAAATTTAGTATTTTTTTAAATGTACATTATTGATTAACATGTTTTTTAATTTGTTCTTTTAATTGACTTAGCAACAATCTTATTTCCGAGTTAGAAGTTGTAAGGTCAAATTTTGGCAAAGCTGTCAGGACATAAGCTGCCTGGAACTAGATCTATAAGTATGTCAAACCTTCTTTTTTGTTAGGGACACAAAGAAGGAGTGAAGTTCTTTCCTCTTGATTTTTCAAATGGAAGTTTAAAAGATCTTTTAACATCTCTAAGGAAGAAGAACTGCAAAGACACAAGGGGATATACTTCCACTAGTACATATACTTAATTGTGTTAGCAGTGGTCATACTGATTTGAAATGGAAGAAATATTAAATTAATGTTGCATATTGTATATATTTAATGTGCTATCAGATAATAATGAACCTTATTCTATTGGAAGTTAGAGAATATTGTTAATGACAAATTCAGAATATTTTAAATAATGTCTTGAATTTTAATATAAAGATCACATATTATTGACCAATAATGAATTTAGATACTTCTGTTTCTTCTTCCTTATTATTGATAGGAGAATTAGGTGAAGAGATATACATTGAACTCCTTGAAGGAAATGCACATAAGGAATAATAACTGTGATTTCAGTAACTTTTGGAGGTTTTTGATGGAAAAAGATGTATAACATATCCCTGAACTCTTATTGTTTGCAACAGTATCAGGGATGCAATGTTGGAGAAATTCAAGCTCTCCTCTAAAAATTATTTGAGTTCTTTTATTTCACTATAAGGAAAATAGAGTCAGAACTTCTTTAACTTTTTCTCTTTGAAACATGATTAGGACTTTCCTGAAAATGGTATAACAGTGTTTTTCCTCTAAATTTCCTAGTGTAGTCACATACTAATGAAAAATTGTGAATTCAAAGAAATACTTTCAAAAAGGAAAAGGAATGATGTAGTTGCTTTTGTTTTCACTATGTAGATTTATTTGGGATCTGTTAGATTACAAAAGGGCCCAGAAATGATCTTTTATGAAATCAGCATTTGTAAATACAGCTATTTGAATGGTGCATTTGTCAATATGTAATTATAATGTCTTGGAAAATCTGTAAGTTTTCACAGTGGCAGAGTTTTCCTCATTTCTCTTCATCTCAGAACTGAAATGCTTAAGTAATACTTGGAGTAGAACAAATCAGATTGCTATTATGGACTAGGAAGGCTATTTTAACTCAAGTTTTGTGTGTGTGTGTGTGTGTGTGTGTGTGTGTGTGTGTGTGTGTGTACACACACATATATACATATATATGTGTGTCTATACATATATACATACATACACACACACACACACACACACATATATATATACACACACAAAGTTATGTGGGTAGGAACAACATCATGCTATCTTAGGAGAAGCAAAAAAAAAATATTAGACCTCTGTTTTAAGTTATTGAATTAGTCAAGTTAAACTTGATATAACTATTTTTCCATTTTAAATATTTGAGTGAATTACAACTTTTTAGAACATCTAGACCGACAGTTATTTAAAACTTTTATGAGAGAGAATGAAATTATCCATCTGCAGCTTTTGGTTTCCATATTTCTTAGATTTAATTTTGGATAAATGTGGATAACCATGCTTATTCCCAAGGATTGTGACTCTTTTCCTTAAATGAATAAAGTATTTGGCTCTCTTTATCTGCTTGGATGAATAAGTTGTTTTAAAAGTAAATTGCTTTGAAGATGCTCCCCAAAGTACTTTCTAATATTTTTTTTCAAAGCAACAAAATTAAGTCCTAAATATTTTCTGATATGATATTTTGTGTCTATAATTAAGAATGAACTGGTGTTAAAAGTTGGGGAAAAGAAAAAGAAAAGATTACAATGGGCCTATTTAAAAATTAACCATTACTTGCCAAAAGCCCATCAGAGCCACATAGCGGACATCCGTTAATCCAATGGTTAGCTGTTTCAGGCTTTAATGCACACTGTTTTACACGTTAACGGGTTTGAAGTTCCAGGCCAGAGCTGACCTTTCACATCTGCTCCTTTCACAGTAGGAATCTCCACTTACTGCATCCTGTCAGAATGGATTAGAGTGACAAAACACAGGACTCGCTTTGGCTGCAATTTAGTTTTTGATCAGAATTATTTCTTTCACAAACAATCACATTTGCTAAAATGTTACATCTGCTATGAAAACCACTGGCAGGCAGTCCCTCAGTTTATCAGTATGATGTGAGTATAATTTTTCATTTGTTTTTCATAAAGTGGCAAACCAGCTTATATATATTTTTTGTGATGTATGAGTGTATGCATGGGTATTAGTTCCTGCCTTTCATTTTTTGGGGGGATCTTGGAAGGAAATTTGCTTATATCTTTAAATTAACATAAAGCTGACTAAAGAATTTTTGGGATTTGAGTGAAATTATTTTTGTTGTAGAACACATTTGGGAGCCAATACTCTTAATATTATTTCCAAAAATTGTTAGTAGTGGTTCAGTGTTTTCACTAAGAAAATGTTTTTGCTTTCTGGGTATGTATATAATTTTTATTTGGTGAAGTGGAATCTCTATGTCAGTTTTATTCCACTGTCCATTCTAGAGATGTTTACATCTCTTTTTCTCTCCTGTTGCACATCACCAAAGCCATCATTATGACTTGAAGTATTTGGGTTATAGAAAGTTTTAGAAGCTTAATGTCTTAACTGTTGCTCTGTCAAGTGTCAGTAGAAGAACAGAAATTTATTGAGATTATCTTTTTAGTGAGAAGCTGTAATAGGGCATACTAGATAGAAGACTGGTCTAATTGAGACGATCTGAGTTCAAGCCTTTGATACATGCTGGTTATGTGACTGAATAATTTCTTTAGCCTCTCAGTGCTTCAGGCAGCATTTTAAGTTGATAAGTTAGAGACAAATAGCTAACTTATGTTTGTACTGGCAGTTTTTACCCTGATAGTTCCCTATGCTAATGAAATCACAAACCACATCTCCTACCACATAGAGCAGTGGTTCTCAAACTTTTGTTTTCAGTATCTTTATCCTATTAAAAATTATTGAGGATCTCTCCAAAACATTTTTGTTTATCTGGATTATATTTATAGACATTTACGATATTGGAAATAAAAACTATTTTTGAATTTGTAGACCCTCTAAAAGGGTTTCAGAGATCTCCAGGATTCTCTAGACCATACTTTGAGAACCACTGACATAGAGATTCATGCCTGGAGCCAAGAAAACTTGAGTTCAAATCCAGCCTGATACTTTTTATGTGATCCTGAGGAAGTGACTTAACTCTGTCTTAATTTTTTCATATAAAAGGAGAAGGAAGTGGCAAACCACTCTAGTATCTTTGCCAAGAACATCCCAAATGAGGTCATAGAAAGTCGGATATGACTGAAATAATGTACAACGAGCAACACCTCCTTCTCCTATATTGTACATTTTGTTTCCTGGTTTTTAAGCAAAGAGCAGATTACTATTTGTTAGGCATGATGGCCAGAAGAATTCTTTTTCAAGGAATAGTTATGTTTGATGTATATTGAGGTTCTTTCCAATTGTCAAAGAACATAATCTATAATTGTTATCTTTTCATGGCATAGTCTGTGCTGGTTGGTCTGAGTCTATGCCCACAGAAAGTGAAATTTGGAAAGAAAAGGTGAGTAACTTGTCTCTCACAACTCAATTTGGAGAGATCTTTTTATCTCCAGTAAATTAGCCATCAAGGAATACATTTTTCTGTTCTTGAGATAGATAAATTAGCAGAATCAGAATCAAGCCTAGAAAATGGCTTGTCTAAAGTCATACAAAATATTTGTAATTTCTAAGAAAAGATCTTTTGAGACATGCCATGAATTTGGTCAAGCCCAGAAAAGTTGTGCTGTGTTAGAGAGTTCTTAATGCTAAACAAATTAAGTTTGCTCTTTACTCTTGTCAGAATATTCCAGGTTCCAGTCAGTAGGGAAGTGATTCTGAATGAACTAAATCATTGCTGCTATCCTAGCATTTACATAAGAGGCTGTATATGAGCAAAGTGAATTTTGCCAAGTGTTTTGCACAAATTTTTGTTAATATCTTCATGCTACTTCTCTCTTTTTTTTTATTATAACTTTTATTGACAGAGCCCATGCCTGGGCAATTTTTCACATTATCCCTTGCATCACTTCTGTTCCGACTTTTCCCCTCCCTCCCTTCACTCCCTATCCCAGATGGCAAGCAGTCCTATACAAGTTAAATATGTCACAGTGTATCCTAGATACAATATATATGTGCAGAACTGAGCAGTTTTCTTGTTGCACAGGAAGAATTGGATTCAGAAGGTAAAAATAACCTGGGAAGAAAAACAAAAATGCAAGCAGTTTACATTCATTTCCCAGTGTTCTTTCTTTGGGTATAGCTGCTTCTGTCCATCCTTGATCAATGATCTCTTTGTCTAAGAAATCCACTTCCATCAGAATACATCTTCATACAGTATCGTTGTTGAGGTACATAATGATCTCCTGGTTCTGCTCATTTCACTTAGCATCAGTTCATGTAAGTCTCGCCAATCCTCTCTGTATTCATCCTGCTGGTCATTTTTTACAGAACAATAATATTCCATAAAGGTTTAGCTTCTTGCACAAAATTCCCCAGAGCTGCTACAGAATTTGGACACATTTGCAGTATAGTAGAAAGAAACATTTTGTTAGTGTGTCTCCTTGGGATCAAGTACCTTGTACTAGAGCTTTGCCATAATAGAACCTCAGGTGGGCAGAGTTAAGAAATTAAAAAAACACCAAAATTATGCATGAATTGATTTGTGCTTTAAAATACTTATGATAGCACTTTACAGAGAATGACTAGATCCTTGATAGTCATGAAAAAGATAGGACCATAAGGATAATATGATCCTATGACAGTAAGTTAAGAAAATTCTGAACCACAGAGAGGGTAAATGATTGGCTTGTAGTTACATTCCCAGAGGTTAGCACAGGACTAGGAAGAAATCCAATCTTGATTTTTTAGTCCAGTGAATGTTCCATCACACTGTGTTGCTAGTCCTATACATAGAAGCATTCTCTTTGAGGCTGTTATTACAGTATTTCTACTGTTTTTCTTTGGTGGCTAGGACATTTATTTAAACTAGTCCAATTATCATTGTTCTTTGCACAGCAGAATTTATTATTTCAAGTAACTGATTGCTTTAACAGGTGCTCAGTAAATGAGGGCTTCATTGTATTATTTAATGTTTTGGTTGGATGAAAAAATCCATTAAAAAAAATAAAACCAGGATTTTTGTTTGATGCAGCAGCTCTTAAATTATACCATTTCCATTGCCATTTTTATCCATGAAACTTTATTATAATGAATTGGGTTATAAGAACTAGACTGCTATAAGGGAGAAATCTTACATTTTTACAAGTTTTTCTTTCTTTTGATTAATTAAACAATCATGTAAAAGCTACTAAAACAGAAGTAAGAATAAGACATAAGAGAGAGATTTGGGGTGGTTCCTTTAGCTTTTAGAGGAAGGAAGCAAATGATAAAGTTACAGTTCTAATATTAGGAATTATTTTTATTTAATAGGCTATTTAAAAAAACATTTCCTGAGTTTTTCCTAGTCACATAACCTTCTGTCTTCTTCCATCTAGTGGATGAGAATTAATATTCAGGGTGAAAACCCTTGAAGTGCTGTATGGTCCTCAACCAGTAAAATCATTTATTTTATTTGAATAATGAAGGAAAGATTTATGCTGATGGATTTTTAGAATGATTTCCAGTGATAAGGTTTGAAACAAAGAGTTGTCTCCTTAAACATTCACTTAATTGGAACATTCAATTAACCAGGACTGCCTTAGTCCTAGAGCATTTCGCGTCATTGAGATTTTACTGAATTTGCTTTCTTCTTTGGGGGGGGGTATCATATTTTGTGATTGAAAAAGTATAGGATCTTATTTAGAAATGAAGGTGATATGAAAGCAAAAGATAATAAATAATTCATATTTAAAGAAAAAAGTTTAGGATAGATATTTAGTAGTTCAAGGATGTATATTTGTAGAACAAGCATCTTTCCCTTCAATTAAAAAAAAAGCATTTCTTGTTAATTGGATATAGTTGAAGTCTATCAAAGGAGTTAGATTTTTATTTCATAGTAATCATATGATGAATTTTTTTATTATATAGCTTTTAATTTACAAGATATATGCATGGGTAATTTTTCAGCATTGACTGTTGCAAAATCTTTTGTTCCAATTTTTCTCCTCCTTCCCCCCATTTTCTCCCCCAGATGGCAGGTTGACCAATACATGTTAACTATGTTAAAGTATAAGTCAAATACAATATACGTATATATGTCTATAAGTTATTTTGCTATACAAAAAGAATTGGACTTTGAAATAGTGTACAATTAGCCTGTGAGGGAAATCAAAAATGGCAGGTGGGCAAAAATAGAGGGATTGGGAATTCGATGTAGTGATTCATAGTCATCTCCCAGAATTCTTTGGCTGGTGTAGCTGGTTCAATGATGAATTCTTTTGTAAGATGAATAACAATAATCTTAATTCCTTTTTTTTTTTTTTAAAGTAAGTTTCTATATCTTAGGTTTGCTAAAGGTAGGATATTCCTCTTGTGTGATCCAAGTTAATAAATCAGAAAAAGAAGTTGAGTGATTCAGAGAAGGTCAATGCTTAGTGACAAATACTTGATAGATGATGTTGTATTTAATGGAAAAGGGTGTGTCATTAGATGACTCTACTCATGATACTTAGTGTAACACATGATGATGTAAACTCTATTGACTTTAAAGCAATGTAAGTTGATTTTGAAGTGATCCTAGAAATCTGAGAACTTGTTTGAGGTGTATAGAATGTGTTGAAATAAATTTGCAATTTAGGTCTCACTCTGAACAGAAAAAAATTTTTAGGAAAACAAAAAGCACTCTACCTCAACTCAAAATTTATTTACATCAACAGTTGGGCAGTTCCCCAGATTTTACTGCAGGTTCTTGTAGACTTTCAGCATAAGTTTTTTACTATTCTACGGATAGTATGTTATTAATTATAAACTGTGAAGTCTCATTTTTATGTTAGCTTCCTTTGAAGAGAGATGCTTCATAATGCATTTTTATATAATTCAATTTCTAAAAAAAAAACACAAAAAGCCAAACTTTCAGCTTGTGACAGAAATATGAACATTTACTACTGAGCTTCCTGTACAGATCACTTAAAAGAGTGACTGCTGGTAATGTTGGCCTTGGTTTTGCTCATACAGGAAGAATCATTGGAGCTGTGTGGAGACATTGTAGTAGACTTCAAAGTGGACAGTCCTGGGTAACAGATGTCTCTTGTTGGAGATCTGTGCCAGGCATCCCCTCAATTCATTAAGTTGTGATTTAGTAATTCTGCTTTTTTCAGGGTAGAAATCTTACTTATTTTATATAGCTCTTTTTAGTAAAATAATTCGATATATTTGTCAGTGTAAGCAAACTGATAAATTTGTAATAAAGTGTATCAGACCATTTATTTGGCAGGGACAGAACAGCTTGTGAAAGCAGAGTAGTTTCCAATGGAGCATGCAGAGCTTTGAAAATTCTCAGCCACAGCAGAAAGTAGTATTTCAAATCACCCTTAAATAATTGTTTGTTTTCCTGTTCCCAACTAAGTTTACAAAAATTTGGACAGACAAGCATTTTGTTTTGATTTGAAATATTTTTAGTGAATTGTTATCTGCTGAATGCACATATGGTTTGAACTTTTGCTTACTATGATTTATTTATTTGAAGGCTGGGTTCTGGAAGTACAGAGGTTTCTTACAGACCGGATCCCGTTACTGATTTGCACAGGAAGATTTACTTGCTCTTTTTCTGACCTGGGCTCATTTGCCCCTCCTTAGGTAATCAAGTGGCCCATATCCTTCTCCAGGAGACTCCCTCTGTTGGTGTCAAACTTTATGTGAGTATAGATCTCATAGTTCTTTGTAGCTCAGTCTCCCTATAGCAGGGATTATAGGGTGTAGGCTGGCTACCACAGGCAGAGACATACTATTGTAATTTTGTAATTTGTAGTCTCATAATTTCTCTTAGTTCCTCTAAAAAGGACCGGCTCTATTCTCAATCCCCCATATTTTCAGTATCTAAATAGAGTAAAATAAGGGATTTCATACATAGAAAAGCTTAAGTACATAATGTATGCAAGGCATTGGGAATAAAAAAACAAAGAGAGTGTAATAGGAAGTAGATATCAAGTAATACAAAGTAATTTCAAGAGACTGAGGATGTTAATGTGGGGTGGAAGATAATAAAGTCCTAGAGTAAGAGTTGAGATTTGAGCTGAGTTTTGTACGGAAGCTATATTTTCTACCAAGGGGAGGTAAGGAGAAAGGACATTTCAGGTATTTGGAACCTCTTGGGCAAAGGCAGGAGATTGCACATCAGAGATGTAGCATCTACGAAGTTCTAGGAATTGTTTTGGGCACTGAGGGTTCAAGATCAGAAATGAAAAAACCCTGCACTTGTAAAGAGAAAAGAACTTGCAGGCCATTTTGAGGAGAGAGAGAGAGAGAGAGAGGGAAGGAGAGAGGGAAGAGGAGAAAGAGACAGAAACTTAGAAGAGACTGAGACACAGAGACACATGACAGAGATGGAAAGATCAGAGAAAGACAGGCCATATATAGTAAGTGGGCTTTCAGTGAGTGCCAACCACTTGTCTATGAATTCTCCACTCCCAAATCATACTTGGTTAATCAGATCATTATTGAAATTGAGAGCACAATTGCCTGCACCTCTTTAGGAACATGAAAATACACATGATTGAAGCTTTTACAAAATTTGGCTCATAGAGTGTAAGGCTCTATAATTTGTTTTAAAGAATTACTTTTGTTAGTGACATCAAAAATGTGTAGTTTATAAAAACTGCACCTGGTCCCGATTGTCTGGGATGAGTCCATATTTGCATCACTGCAAATGATTTTGAAGATGGAATTTTTGGATTGTTTTCTGTCTCCTGGAGCCCTTGACATTGTACCGCTACCTGTGTGTGCAAACTTCCTGACATTAGAAAGGCTCTGCCTTCAACTGAAATGTAAGTTGGCTGCATTTATTTTTCATGTTCCTAGAATTAGGAAATGATATGACAATAAACAGAAATGCCCTCAATGAAGAGAGAAGGGAAACTGTTGTTTATCTGGTCAGGTGGTTTAGATTAGCAGTGATGCTGTTCTGTATTATGTTACTTTAAATCATTGTGTCCCAACAGGACATAAATTATGAAGATTGTTACAGTATGTTTCATCCTATGTAAGATCAACAAATTGGAATAATTTTTATAGGAAAATCACAGTGCTTTTGGCAAGGTTATTGAAGAATTTATTTTTATTTTAGTGCCTCTTATATTGTTTCTTAATATCGAAAATACTATTTATATAATATATAAAATATAAACTTTAAAAGAAAAAAAGCAATGATTCTTTTCAGCAATTACTTTAAGTGGTAAAGTACTTCAAATATATCAATGTTTGTGTGTTTTTTCTGTCAAAATGTTTTAGATAGAGCCAGTACTGTTAGTTTCCTCGTTGATAGAGTTGTAAATAAGCATTGCAGTTCTTATGTGAAGGAAGAGAGGTAGTTTTGCTTCATTAACTAGATTTTCTAATAGTCATAACCTGTACTAAGGAATTTATTATTCCAATGTGTATACTAATAGAAGTTTATTTTAGATAAGTAGATAAAATCAGAGCCTTACCAATTTACATATTTTAGTTTATTGTTTTGATTTTCTCAGTGAGCCATAAAATAAAAGTAAAGTTTTATTGTTTTAATTTTCTCAGTGAGCTGTTTTGAATTATTATAATATTAGATTAACATCATCAATTAAAATGATTTTTGTATTTTGCAACTCAGTTGTGTTATTTTGGAGAAAAGTGTTTGTTCCCATGAATGTTTGTTATTGTTTAGTCCTCTTCATTTCATTGCTATTTTTCTTCTGGTCAATATATATTTTATGTATTTTCAACACAGACATATAAATTGGCATTCATAATCAAATGATGACTTGCTTTATTATATGACTACATAAGATAGATTTTAGAGGTTTTCAGAAACAGTAAATAAGTTAATTGTTTATCAGTTTTGTAGGGCTGATACACATTGGAAACCCATTGACTATTAAAATATAATGCTAACTAGGAGATGTCTCTGCAAAGCATTTTACAAGTTCTAATAAATTTTGAGGACAATAAGTAGTAATTTCTTAAGGTTACAAGTGAAATAACTGCCATGAGAGAGACCATGTGACTTGGCCAAGACCATAGGAAGAATCAGAAATCGTAGAACTCTGAAGCTCTTGGTTTATGGCAGTGAAATGGCCTCACTAGTAAATTTTCTTAACACTAAGTGAAGCTATTAATATTGAAGCTGGTTACTGAGTTAAAGTATGATACACTTTTAAAGTTTTCTACTACCAGAGTCCTGAGATTATTTATTTATTAATGTTGTTTAAAATAAAAATCTATCTTCTACAATGGTGAAGATAAATTTTTCTTTAAACCTCATAACAGGTTTGGAACAAATACTTAATACATTTGTGATTTAATCCAAGAATGCTTTGACAGAACCAGGGATCTTTCTAAGTTTATAACTTGGGTGCTTTGAAATACATAAAAAAGGAACATTTTTTAAAATTGCTGAGATGTTTGAAGTTTGTTTGAATTTTTTGGATTAGTATCTATTACTATTAGTAGTAGATTAACTTGTATAGTATCAGGCCATTTTGTTCTAGAGAGACATTGTTGTATTCTGCCACCAATATCTCTCATTAAGTTTGCTTTGGCAATGTATTGCTTATCAAGGTAATATTGGAATAAGAATCAGAAATTATACTCAGAAATTATTGAAAGAAATGAGTCCTAGTTTAAGATATGAGAGGAAAAGAATTACTTGAAAAATATAAACTTCTTTTAAAATCCATTGACTAGATTGTATTGTGAATAAATGGAATTTATAGAATTTATGGGAAATCTATATATAATGTTATGAATTCAAATTTGGTGTTGGTAGTTTGGGAACAAATACTTTCTGCTTAGCTTCTTTGACTATTTTTTTTACCCTTTGACCCAAATGTCTTTTTTATGACAACACTCTGGGGGGATATGGTATCTTTTTCACTTTAATGCTGACCAGTCTGAGAATAAGGCTCTTAGTATTACATTTTTGGAGAGTTTTACTTGAACTTTGAATTTTTCTTGCAAGAGGGCATGTCAAATGAAAACTACATATATATGTGTATGTATATATATATATACATACACATATATATGTAGTTTTCATATATATATATAAAACAAGGTTTTTGTTAATTTTAGTGACCTCAGATTCAGTTTTGTTGAAGTATGAAAGCATGGAGAGCTAGCATGAAATGATAGCTATAGATCTGGCCTTAGCTAAGATGTCCTAGTGTCACATTTGCTTTTTGATATCCTAGGCCAGTGGTTCCATATTCAAATAGAAAAAGATCCTTGCTGGTGTATTTACTTAGAAAACCACAAATTAACATTATCTGTATTATATTATGTTTTTATTTTGTTAAAACATTTTCCCAGTTACATTTCAATTTGGTACTTGGTGAACTTGAGTTTGATACTTCTATTCAAGGTAGTTCTCTAAACTACAAGTTGAAGAGAAAGTGATAACATATTGGTGAAGGGAGTTTCTTCATCTAGGAATTCGAAGTGTAAATGAAATCATGGATCTAATCTCTATATGGATGATAACACAAAGCAGGAACAGTTCTGTCCTATATAGAACTTGCTTAATAGTATGAAAAATATTTCAATGTAAATTGTCATTATTAGAGCAATACAAGGTTCACTGATATTTATATATATTAATAACAGTAAAGTCTTAATCATTATGTGAAGAATCTAATAGTCAAACCCTCCTATCCTTGGTGTATTACTATGCTATCAAGAAGTAGAGAAAAAAATGTGAGCTATTAATAAACTGGGATCAAGAGAGTCACAAAAGACAGTTTTAACAATCTATTGGCAAATGCCAATGGAGGATGCTACTTTGGCCAATTTTGTTTGTAGAAAGGGACAGAAACATAGTTCTGAGAGAATCTCTGAGAAAGAAGTCCCTAAAATTGGGGAGAAATATAGTTCTAAGAGGACTTGAGAGAAACTAATACTCAGAGAATAGTAGTTACTGAAGATAGAGATGTCCAAAATTTTCTGCCTCCCAGTATCTCTTGATATATGATTGTTATGAACACTTTAAAGTTGATAGCTGGGAAACTGATTACTATGATTTTAGTGACTATAGGACAGTTGTATATTACCTGTTTATGGCTTTTTGGAAAAAAAAAAAAACGCCGCATGAATTTAGATTTCTCATTCGAAGGTAGAGGTGAGTCACTTCTTATAGATATATGATCCTTCAAGACAAGAGACAGTCAATGATAGAAGAAACAGAGCAGAGACCCAAGCAGGGTAGAGACAAGAGGAATGGAGACTGTTTCCTGCTATTTGAAAGGAGTTGAGCCTGCCAAAGTTCAGCTAAAAATAAGGCTTATAGAAAAGCAGCTGAAATGAGAGCTTGAAAAAGAGTTTAGAGACTATATTGCTCCATGGCTGAACCTGACTGAAGGATTATTACTATTATTGTTTCTATTATTGTTATCACAATATTAGATGGTAAGCTTCTAGAGAGCAGGTGTAATGGGCTGAGGCTTGAGTTGATGCACTGAGGTCCCAAGCACATGAGGCTAAATAGTAATTGGACCATACTCTATTAATAGATAAGCTTGGAGAGAGAATGGCCCCCACCCACTCTTTGTGCAAGTCCTGATGTGTTGTATAGGAAATGACGATTTTGGTGGGTGGAGGCAGGGGAGTGGAAAAGGAAGAAGTCAAAAGGAAGGGGAGGAGATGGCTCAGTGGAAAGAGCACCAGCCTTGAAGTCAAGAGGAACTGAGTTCAAATCCAGCCTCAGACACTTAACAAAACAGAAAAGTTGTCGAAAGCAGCAAAAGCAAAAAGAAGAAGAGAAACAAATCAGCTAGCAGAGAGAGACGCGAGCTGAGCCAACCGTGGCAATGGCAATCCCAAAAGTCTCTCCTCCCTTTCCTTTTCCACTCCCCTGCCTTCACCCACCAAAATCGTCATTTCCTATACAACACATCAGGACTTGCACAAAGAGTGGGTGGGGGCCATTCTCTCTCCAAGCTTATCTATTAATAGAGTATGGTCCAATTACTATTTAGCCTCATGTGCTTGGGACCTCAGTGCATCAACTCAAGCCTCAGCCCATTACAGCAGGGACTTTTTTTTTTTTTTTTTTAAACTTTCCTTTGTGTTCCTAGTTTGATTTGCTTGATACTTAGTAGTCTTACAAATGGAAGCTGGGCCAATTTGAGAAAAAATTTAGCTATTAGGAACTTATTGGGGGGAGGGTGTTCTTTTAACAGAGTTAGAGAAAAGACTTACTTACATTGCCTTTTACTACTACATAGTGCTTGACAGAGGAAAGTCCAGCTCAAAGTCCAGCTAACAAAGCAGACCTGAATAGCTTTGCAGATTCTAGGTTTATGAGAACTACTTTTGAGAGAAAAAGCTTATTGTAGCAGCTTGACCAAATAGCAATTTGAATAGAGCAGTCAGCAAAGAAGAGGTTTACTCAGCAAGTGACTTTTGGTTTAGATTTTACCTCCCCCAAAGAGACCAAAGATATCAAGGCGTACAGTTGAGAATAGGGCATTGCCCTGGGCACGTGGATTTTCTTACTTAGGTATTCCCTGTTAGATTTCTTTAAGTTTGTGACCATTCTTTCCCATGGACACTGTATACATTTTTGGGAGAGTATGACCCAGGAGAACTGTTAAGTTATTCTTGTTTTACATTGTTTAATAACATTTGATGATTGAGTTAATGTGATTATAGCTTATTTGTTTAAATAAGAAGCATGGGAGCTCAGGAGCAATGATAAATAGTAGACTAATAGTTCCCTCTGACTAATGTTATGTCTAGGATCCATAAAGTAAATTGCCACCTCTGAGAAATCCTACTCTGCTAACATGAGTGAAGGTTGAGGTGAGTGAGCAAGTGTAGAGAAAGGAAAGAGATGAATTGTTGGTAATAGTGGCTATACCTATGATCACACTCATCAACAAAAGGATTTGTGAGTAAGGAAGTGTTATAGTAAAAACTAGTCAAATCCCTAAGGGATGACTATTTTCACAGTTTTTAAATGTTATTTGGAGCAGAAGGTAATGTTAGTGAAATTTTACTGATACTAAGCTTTATCATAAATTGAAGGACATTGAAGGAGACTGTATCAGGCTGAAAAATGGGGCTTTCTATTAGTGGCTGATGATGCAAATAGTGAAATGTAATCAAAAACTTGTTACTGCTGGATAATAAGAAGCTGGATAATGGCTTCTTAGGGAAAAAACGATTCCAATTCTCATGTGTAACCAAAATGCCTGCTTAGTATACAACTATTAACTATAATGCATAGGTTAATTTCTAGCAAAATGAAGAGGCCTTACATTAAATGGTATCCATACATGACCATATTGTGTCCAGACTGTGATTCTTGAAAAAAAATTACAAAATATTATCAGTGGGAATGTACTGTTATGGTACACTAAGATTTCAAGGCTTGGGGAAAGAATAGAAGATAAATTGATAAAGTAATGAAAATATTCTCTACCACAAAGGGAAATTTGTAAAACTTCAGTAAAATTTTATAAAAATTTTGATGAGTTATCATGCTCAACATTGCTGCCAAAAATATCAATTCAATATCTTTCTTTTTCTTTTTTTTTTTTTAAAGGAAGACTATGCCAAGAGTCTGGGAAGAATATTTTTAAGGTAGTGTTTCCAATTTTGGAAGTTTGTATATTTATGATCTTTACAGAGGCAGGAGAGTCAATCTGGGATGGAAGGGGAGAAAGGAAAGGTAATAAGCATTTATTTAGTACTTATGGCTTGGATAATATGCTAAGTTGTAACCTCCCACTGAGGCTACTGATTACCAGGGCCATACATACCAATCTTCCCTGGAAACACATGAAGACGAGCCAATTTTAAGGTGCCAAACAGCCTTTCTTTATTGGTAGTCTCAGCAGGGGTTAGCAGGAAGCAATAGCAAGTATATGTATGTCTCCATGTCTCCCTGTGTCTCTCTCTCTCTCTCCTCCCCATCTCTCTCTCCCCTCCCCATCTCTTTCTCCCCTCCTCATCTCTCTCTCTTCACCTATCTCTCTCTCCCCCCCAATCTTTCTCTCTTCCCCCATCTCTCCTTCTATTCCCATCTCTCCACATCCTTACCTATGGATTCAAAGCTGGTTATTTATATTTACTCTCCTCTGGGATTACCACTCAGCACTGCATAGATGGATTTGCAGAAGGGAGACACCTGAAGTTAGTGCTGTGTCCTAAGAAAAGATGTAGGAAGAGGCACACCCCTCACCATATCAAGGAACCTTTAACTCCTGCCAGACACTACCTCCTGCCTCAGAGGCCAAGCCCCTTTTTACCTCCTGGGTCCACCCTACCAGCTGACATGGCATACATGGCAATTCTCAGAAGCAAAGTCTCTAACACTGTGTTATTATTATCTCATTTGGTCCTCACAACAACACTGAGAAGTAGGGCCTATTTATACATCACCATTCTGTAATTGAGGAAACTGAGGCAGATAGCAGTTAAGTCACTTACCTAGGATCCTACAGCTAGTGAGTGTATGAAATCAAATTGCAATTTAGGTCTTCCTGAGGACAGGTGTAGCACTTTTATCTAGTATACTACCTTGTTGCATAGAAGAACCTTCTGTGGAGATTAAGCAACTTTACTTCTCTTTTGGCATTGCTTTTCCTGCCAATATTGAAAGTTCTTTTGGAGTTGAATATATTCTACCTAAAGCACTTGAGATTTTGAATATATTTTTTTTGTTTCTGCCAATCCACTGTAGAATTTGCCTCTAAAAGTGTCTCTTATGCTTGGCTCATACTTTCATCCTTCAGCCTTGATATATAGTTAAGATGATTCCCTGTTAAATTGATTCGTTTCTTTAGTGAATTTGTACCTTCAAGCCCCGCATTTAGAAATTACTAGTTTGCAAATAATTTTTGGCTGAATTTTTCAAAAGTGAATTTCAATGGCTTTTAAACTAGTTGTCTACAAGAACTAGTATTGAATTATTGATATTTTAGGTTATGATGAAAAAAATTTCATGATAGAGTGAATTAGACCTAAGTTTGGTTTGTCACTAACAATTCCTGCATCCTTGGCTGTTCTGAATTTTGTGGCATTGTGGCAAATTAGGATCTTATATTCTTCTAGCTGTGATGTTGTAATTGTGAACAAAGAGTGTATCTATGTTATGGCCATAGTATGATATATAATTTTGTTCTATCTCAAACATTTTGCTGATTCTGGATACATAAAGAATGTTTATATGTTAGTAAGCCACTAATACCTAGTAAAGGCCTTGTCATATGACACACATGTGCTTGGCAATGATCTTGCTCTGCAGACTGCTTAATAATTTTCATTATTTTTAATTAAAGTTGAAGAAGTGCAGACTCTAGCTGAAATTAAGGTAGGTTGTGTTGCCGGAATCTGGTAATTACTTTAATTGATCACAAGATAGTTTCCTTGATCACCAATTAGACCAAATTGCCGATCATGTTTCAAGACGTGAAGAAATGCCCAAGCTGATTTATGTAATAGTGTTTTCATTTCTAATCAGACATAAATATCATTTCCTTCCATAGCAATTGTATTTTATAAAAGTAGGGTTATGGACCCTCAAACACAAAGGTGATTCATAAACAATAGAGTTCTAATTCACCGAATTAGTAAAGGAAGTATTTAGAGGCTTAATGGAGATTGCATTGGGGAAATTACTTTGGAGTAGTTGGTGCTCATTTTCTGAGAGGGAGATGTTCTTTTTTAGGGCATAATTAAAATAGTCTATAATCAAAATATAAAAGACAGCAGATTTAAAGAACTTATTTATATCAAAGAAAATTGCTTTGCATATAATTCAATATTGCAAACATTGTGTAAGTAGTAAAGTCTTAGAAATCTTCAGTGATAATTGCATTTTTATATTCAGGGTGCTGCTAAATATTTTTCAGCTTTTTACAGGCTTTTTTTTGGTTCTGTTTTTGTGATAGTTTCATAGTTTTGTGGTATTATTCATATTGACAAAAATAAACCAAAAGGAATTTTAAAGAGAATGAAAGCTCCAGAGAAGAGTTGATTTAAGGTTCATGGAAAAACTTTTTAATTGCTGATGGTTTGGAGATTTCCAAATGACAAACTTCATTGGTCTGATTTACCATGATTGTAACACTAACATTCCTCAGAATGGCCATATGACTTAAAAAGTCATACTTCATCATACATTCATTGATTTGTTCTTAAAATGTTTGTAATTTTCCATTGAGGAAAGACTGAAGCTATTATCAACCATTATATGTTCTTTGTTGACCATATGTGTGTTTGAAATGACTGGGGCGCAATAGATCATGGAGCATATACAAACTGTGCTTCAAACTGGTCCTAAAAATCCACCTCAACAGGTAGGCATATGTCAAGAAGTTACTATGAACCAAAATATTTTAATATGAACCAGCTTATGTGCCTCATGAGTTGTGCAGAATCATTTTGCAGTGGAGACTTCATTTGCATGTATTGTGAAATTCAGGGATTCAGGGTAGTCTTTTACTTCTAAGATAATGTACAATTATTCTTTTCAGGAATTTGATACTTTAATTTTGGCTACTCTTCAGCAGCCCTTAGACCTTGTTTTCCTCTTTTCCCATTTACAGTTCTTCTTAAATAACAGGATTGGCTTCATGTGTAATTTTTCACCATTCCTTGAGTGTACTTTCTGTTCAGCAAGGAGTTTTTTCCCCTTTTGCTGAACTTGTTGTTTTAACATCTACCCTTTTATTCCTGACCCCTCCAATCTTTTTCAGGACAGTCAGAAGTCTGACTACTAAGATTGCTAATACTTCATTTTCACTCATCTAAGTCCTATAAAAAGTTTTTTTAATTTGAAAACTATGTATTTTTGAGGATGCTTTTCATTTGATGATTGTTTTTATAGTTGGTTTGTACTGCTAAAAGGGAAGGTGACTCATAGCTTTCTCTTACCACATAGATTAATTGTTCTTTTCTGAAGAAAGTTGTAGGAGTGAATTCTTTTTTAATTATTGATATTTTTGTGATTATTGCTCAAGTAAAAATATTGACTATTGCAGTGGACTCTTTTAACCTAGGGAAAATCCCTAAATTTGAGATCCTACGTAGTCCATTTATTTTTTCATGTTGTATTTGTAATACACCCTACCAATGGATGGTTGTTATTGTCTTTAGTTAAGTATTCTATATCATGGAATGGGCTTTTGAGTAAAGTCTTGCTTATGTTTTTTACTCTTCCTGTATTACCTTTGTCAAGATATTTTATTGTCTTAGTTAACCTTAGTTTGCTCATCTGTAAAATCAGAGGATTGGATTTAGACGACCTCTAAGGTTTCTTCCAGCTCTAAATACTTGACCTCTAATCCTGAATCTGATTTATCAGTGTTTTGGCAAACTAGAAAGATTCAAAACTTATTTTTGGACTTTCATAGTATTTTCTAAGGTCAAGAATATTCAGGGAAGGAAAATATGACTTAGGAAATGTATTTCCTGCGTATTTTCCTTTGAAATACCTAATTTTACCAATTGCCAATAAAATTATTTTTAGTGACCAATGTCTACATGTCTGCTAATGCTAATAATATAAGAAGAACAAAAAGTTCTAGGAATTGATCAGTTGTCTTGTTAGACTCTAGACTCTTTGGGGGTCAAAGACAATATTGACCTTTTTACAGCTTCTTGTGCTTTTGCTAATCTTTTAACAGTGAGTTTGTAATTAGATTGGAAGTTGAACAGAGTTTAATTTTTCAAAATGACATAAAGATAGAGCACTAAATATTTTAAATCATTGTAACTGAAAGTAACTAAAACTGTTTTTCACAATTGATTGCATTCTTTCCTCATGGCAAATGGCCTCCTCCCTCTCAGTAAATTTGAGTTAAATCATATTATAAAATAGTAGAGTGAATGTGTTTCCTTTCTGTATATTACTTATTAAAATGGATTTAGTCAAAATTTCCTCTTTACCTAACATGGAAAATTTTCAGGACTTAAGCTTAATAATAGAAATTAATGAGAAGACATTATTTTGAGACAATCTGTCTTTCCAAGTGATATGGAATAAGTATTGAAATATCATCTTCTTTGTCATTTTCAATAAGCATGTTTGCTCACATGATGCATACAGTTCAGAAACACAAATGTGAAATCCCAAGAATACTAAATTATTTTTTTCTTCATGGGTATAATGAGGTGAAATATTTATTTATATGGATGTAAGAGGTACTTGCTATGGGAATTCTCTAATGTGCCATCATATTCAAGTCTTACATATCTGGCTTTCAGACATAATAATGACAGACTTTACTATTGTTTATGTAAGTCATTAAATAAAAAATTTTTGAAAGGAAACCTTTTTTTCTCAAGCCAAATTTATTCTTTTCTTAGCAAACATAATATATTTCTGCTTTTCACATTTTTTTCTCAGATAAAATCAGCTGCTTGTTTCTCTGTGTCCTGTGATCATCACTGAAGTCCAACTCTCATCTTCTTGAATTTCTTCTATACAAAGGTTCTATTGCTTTTAAATAACTACAGCCATGTATTGGCAAGAAGGACTCAATTAGGCAGTTAAGTGTCTTGAGCTAAATAAACTCCTTTATTTATGCATGGTTAAAATGTATTGTGAAGGTAGGGGATAGAGAGAGGTCCTTTACCTTTTTCTTAAAGTTAATTACTACATTTCCCAACGTAACTCCTCCATCTCTTTTCAGAAAGCATTTCCTTATAACAGAATAATAAAGAGGGGAAAAAGACATTTCATTAAAGTTAATATATTGAAAAAAATCTGCCATTATATGAAAAGTATGACCTGGAGTCAAAGAAAGAGGAAAAAGTGTTTTCCCATATCTCTTTGTTGATGCTAAGGTCAGATTTCTTTTGTAGCCCTCAGTTTCTTTTTATTATTATTACTGTTCTTTGCATATAATTATATATCCAGCTTTTAGTAAAATGCCTATCATGTATAGTGCTTAATAAATACTATGTGAATATAGACATATATATTGTTTTTCTGCTTCTATTTATTTCATCTCATATCAGTTTATATAAAATTTCCCAAGCTTCCTAGTAGTTTTTAATATGATGCCTGGTACGTGACAAGTCCTTTGATAAATGCTTGTATACTGATTACTCAGTGTTCTTAAAAGTGTATGACCTTTTATTGGATTTATATTCCACATCTTGTTTAACAATTCCCCAGTAGAAGATGGGCTTCTATTTTATTTTCAGGTTTTTTTTTTTTTTTTTTTTTGGCTGCCAAAAAAGTGGTACTATAAATATTTTGGTGTATATGCAATTTCTTTGTCATCGACCTCTTTGGAAGGCATATGTCTATTAGTGCAGTGTTGGTGTCAGGGAATAATTCCAAATTGCTATTCTGAATGGGCAAATTACATTTACAATGCATAATTTTGTTTACCTTTTTTCATTATTTCTAATTTTTATCATCTTTGATAGGTGTGAGATGAAACTCAGAATTGTTTTCATTTCTTTTACTTTGAAGTATCCTTTCATATTGTTATTAATGGTTTGTACTTTTTCTTTTGAAAACTTTGTTGAGAAATTTTAGTAATTGTTTTATTGGTGATTTGATATGAATTTTTTCATCCAGTCAATAGCTTTCTTTCCTAAGAAATTAAAAAAATTGATTTTGTCTTTACACTGTCTAAATATCCCCCTATCATCTTCCCCTTATCTCCTATCAGAGAGCCATTCCTTGTGACAAATAATTTTTTCCTTCTTCTTCTTGCAGCATTAATTTTGTTCATTCAGAAGTCTTCCATTTCATTAAATCAAAATCATCTATCTTATCTGGAATTGCTTCTTTCTCTCATATAGTTACGAATTTATCTTCTATCCATAGCTGAACTAAAACATTCAGATCACATATCCACTTTTAGTTACATATTGTATGATGTAAAGTGGCTGTTTAAATTTAATTTCTGTCAGACTGCTTTTCATTTACTTGGCAAATTCTTTTCAGATAGAGAATTCTTTTCTTAATAATGTGTTTTTTGTTTTATTGAACTTTAGGCTTTTGAATCAGTTATTTCCTAATTCCTTGTCTATTACATTGATCTGCATTTTTTAAACTTAAAAGCATATCATACATACATCTAGTTTAAATTTTAAAAATTTATTTATATATATAATATAAATATATTAAATAAATGAAATCAAACAAGAATTTCCATAACATAGTAGAATTAAAAAAAGATGGTTGCACATGAAATTTCAAATCTATTACATATAACTTATTATTCCTTATCTATCATCCATTTATTTATTTATTTATTTTGGCAGGGCAATTAAGGTTAAGTGATTTGCCCACAGTCACATAGTTATTATGTGTCAAATGTCTGAAGCTGATTTGAACGCGGGTTCTCCAGATTCCAGGGCTACCTAGCTACCCTTTGTTTCTTTTAAATATATATAATATGTATTTATTTTATTACTATTATATTTTATTTTATATTTTAATTATATTGTTACATATACTACATGTTATATATTATATAATTATAATTAAAATATTAATATATTACATATTCTATATAAACTATGAAATATATAATTTATATATAAAATATATAATAAATATTTTTTCCTTACTACCAAGTCCTTCCTTAGAGATGGCTTCTTAACTTCAGTGATTTTCTATTGTCTCTATGTTTAGTTTTTAAAGCCCTCTATAACCTGGCCCCAAACAACTTTCTAGTCTTATAGTATTCTACTGTCACTCCTGTACCTGTATCTAGCCAGAGTGACTCTCACTGTTCCTCTGTGTGACAAATTTTGGGGCCTTTGCAGTGATTGTTTCTCATGTCTGGGATACAGTCTTTCCTTACCTTTGCTTCAGAGTTGTTCTTCTTCTTTTTTTTTTTTTTTCTCCAAGCTGTAACTTAGACAACATTTTCTGCATGAAACAGTTTCTGTTTATCTTCCCCTCCTCCTGCCCCTCCCCCCAGTCTATTTTTGTATTTTTACCTAATTTATTGATCTTTCTCTCTTTTGTTTTTCTTTACCTCTCAGTTAAGTGGGTAGTTCAAATTCTTATCTTCCTCCATTCCTATTTCTTATGTTTGTTAATTTGCTTTCTTTTTTAAACTGCATCTTTTTCTAAGAATTTTTGTTTTGTTTTGTTTTGTTCTCTTCCTTAATTCTTTTCCAGTTGTTACTAAAATTGTATTCTCTGATTTTTGTATTATACCTTCATTTTACAGTCTCATAGAATTTTGTGATCCTAAATGAATAAATGAAAAAGTATTAATTGCTTGCCATTTGGTAAGCATTGTGCTAAGAACTGGATATATAACAAAGAATTGAGACCAGGCAAGTAATATGATATAGAAGCATCATCTTGTTGTAGAATTTATCCTATATCCTAATTATAGGACCCAGTTCTGCCTTCTCCCCTCTCCTTTCTTCTCCCTCCCCCCCCCCCCCCCCATGATTTTTTCCTCAAAGATTATGCCATGTCATTCTTGCTGTGGTTCCATGACATTTGGATTATTTATTTCTGGTTGCTTGCAGTGATTTTTCCATGATCTGGGAGCTCTAGAAGCTCTGGAATTTGACCATAATATTCCTGGGAGCTTTCATTTTGATTTCTCTTTCAGGAAGCAATCAGAGGATTCTTTCAATTTCTATTTTATTTCCTGGTTTTAGAATAATAAGGTTTTTAGAATAATAGAATAATAATAAGAAAAATTGATAATTTCTTGAAAGATAATGTCTAGGCAATTTTTTTTGAACATGGCTTTCACATAGTCTAGCAATTATTAAATTATCTCTCCATGGTCTGTTTTCTAAATCATTTGTTTATTCTGAGTATTCATGTTTTCTTCTGTTTTTTCATTCTTTTGATTCTGTTTTATTGTTTCTTAATGTTTTATGGAGCTTCCACTTAACCAATTCTAAATTTTAAGAAATTATTTTCTTCAGGTAGTTTTTGTAACCTTTTCCATTTGGCCACTTCTACTTTTTAAAGAGTTCTTCTCTTCAATGAATTTTTGTATATCTTTTTCCATTTGGTCAGTTTTGCTTTTTGAGTAGTTCTCTTCAGTGGGTTTTTGTACTTCTTTTACCATTTGACCAATTTTGTTTTAAAAGGTGTTTTCTTCGGTATTTTTTTGTACCTCCATTACCAAGCTATTGAGTCTTTTTTTTCACGATTTTCTTGCTTTACTCTCTTTTCTTTTCCTAATTTTTTTCTGCTTCTCTTCTTTGATTTTTAAAAATCCCTTCTGAGCTTTTTCTAGTATTTCTTTCCGGGCCTAAAGCCAATTAACATTTTTCTTTGACACTTTGGACATGGTATTGTATTGACTCTTGTGAGTTTATGTTTTGATTTTCTCTATGCACCATAGTAATTTTTAGTGGTCAAGCTTTTTTTTTTTTTTTTGTTGTTGTTATTATTTGCTCAATTTTTTCCAGTCTATTTCTTGATGGCATTAACTGGCAAGTTGAACTCTACTGCCATACTGAAGGCAGTACTTCATTTTTTTTGTGTAGCTATTTTTATAGTAGCTCTGTGGGCCTGTCAGTTTTTGGCTCTTTTAAGGTGGTATAATTTGAGGAGAGGCATGGCCTAGCCTTTGGGCTGTGAATATTCACATATTCTTGCACTCCTTTCTGTTCTGAAACAATGACCAGAGTTTCTTGTGTCTGTAAGCTGTGTAGTGTTCCTTCTCACCCTGGGACAGAAATCCATAACGGGGAGTCAATGGGAGAGACTACCTAGATGCTTATACAGCATGAAATGTATTATCCTCAAATTGGCTCATTTATTTCTCTTACAGCTATTATTTTAATGATCTTCATCATCTGAGAAGCCTTTGCATCTAAACAAGAAGTTTCTTCCGTAGAACCGACTACTACTATCGAATGACTCTATGGTTGCCCTCCCCCATACCATATTTGAGCAACCAGTATTCATTAAATCTTAAAACAAGAAAGGAAGGAATCAAACCCCCAAAAAGTTGATTTCAAGTCAACCCCATAACCATTATGACTTTCTCAAAAAGATATTAGTAACCACCATTACATAACTTTGCCATAGTTAAATTATAGGTTTCAGCCCTGTATATCTTATCATGCCTTATCTTATACAACTGAGCTTTCAAGATGCTACCTCTCTGATTATAGAAGAGCTTATATATTTTCATGATCACACACTAATAATCGTCTTCTTTTTTTAATTTTATTTTAATATCTTTTTATTGATAGCACGCATGCCAGGGTAATTTTTTACAGCATTATCCCTTGCATTCATTTCTGTTCCGATTTTTCCCCTCCCTCCCTCCACCCCTTCCCCCAGATGGCAAGCAGCCCTTTACATGTTGAATAGGTTACAGTATATCCTGGATACAATATATGTGTGCAGAACCGAACAGTTTTCTTGTTGCACAGGGAGGATTGAATTCAGAAAGTATAAATAACCCGGGAAGAAAAACAAAAATGCAAGCAGTCCATCTTTGATCAATTAAGGCTCTCTTTATCGAAGAGATCCACTTCCATCAGAATACATCCTCAAACAGTATCGTTGTTGAGGTATATAATAATAATCGTCTTCTTAATTAGCTCCCTAGTGCTTTATGTATTAATTCTTATATTCACAACATAATTAACCCATACTAGCACCATAGACACCCAAGAAGTCGAAACCATTTGAACAATTATACCTGCAGTTATTCTGTGTCTTAATTGCTCTACCTTCCCTTCGCATCCTTTATATAATAGATGAAATCTTTAATCCTTACCTTACAGTCAAAGCTATGGGCCATCAATGGTACTGAAGCTATGAGTATACTGACTATGAAGATCTGTCATTCGACTTGTATATTGTGCATGGATGATGAAACAGTCTTGCACTCTGTGGCAGCAAAGGGACTCTTATAATCTCCTTTTGACTGATTGTTGTCTGATCCCATTACTATCCATGAATTAAGAGCTCTGGAAATTGCTGATTAAGTTGACCTTAAGGCTTGTTACTGTATTGATAGGGCACTGCATGTGTTAGACTGATCTCTCTCTCACTTTCTGGTAACAGACCTTTCCTGCTAATCTTCTAGGTCATCTTGACCTGGAAAATTATTTCCCTCTATCCTTTTTGGATTTTGCTGCCCCAGAATTCATCTTAAGGTGTGATTTTAAAATGTTCTTTGGAGGGGAATGTGGATAAGCTTGGGCTCTGCCTTTTTTCTTCCATATTGGCTTTACCAACAAGAGGTGAAATTCTAATGGGAGAAAACATCACATCAAAGGAAGCTGAAAATGTAGTCAAGGGAGAGATATCTCCAAGGGATCATTATAGAGAAAACAGAATTAGAAATGGTGCCATGAGGTGAATGAAAACATGTCTGGCTTTGGTGTTTTCTTTAAAAAGGAGGTTCTGGAACAAATCAGCCAATCAGAGGAATAGACCACTGGGGCAAAGTATACTTCTGGTATGAGAAGTGCAGGGGTAGAATCAACTTCCAAGATGAGGATGGTTCAGTGACATAGTGGTAGTTCAGAGAATCAGGAGGGAAACTGGAGATGGAATGAAGAGGAATAAATGCTCATTAATTGAGAAACAAATTTAAAAATGATAAATTCTTTTAAATGATAAGTTCTGCTTATATCATGGATTAGATAATTTATTTCATATTTTTTCCTTAATACTTGTATTTATTTTTCTTTCCTATGCTTTTATTGATTGTTATATTTTTCAAGTAGAATATTCTGTTTGTGCCTTTCCCTTTTCCTCCTTCCCATTTCTTAAATGTTTTTCTTTTGTTCAATGTCTGCCTTTTATTACTGATATCTAGGCTTTAGTTTTCTGAATATTTCATTTTGAGGTTGTACTTAAGCTCCCTTGTTTTTCATACTGTACTCTTTCATTTGTTTTTCAAATTTCTCTTTGCTGAGAAATAATCTTACTCAAATTTCTTTTTCTTTATATTTGAAAATCTTTCCCATCTGCTTGCAGAATTTGTTGTCATTGAAAACTTAACTATTTCATGTTTTATATTTCAAAACAATATACATTTAAGATTCTAAATTTTGAGCTATATTCATTTCTAGTTTTTATTATAGATTTAGTTTCTCTTTTGAATCATGAAATTTTTTGTTTTTGCTCTGAACATAAGAATTCATAAAGTTCTATATTTAATCAGATATTAGATCATTTTTGTTTGTCTTAATATAATTGTTTAGAAGGAACTTAGAGGGGCAGCTAGATGGCACAGTATATAGAGCACTGGCCTTGGAGTCTGGAGGACCTGAGTTCAAGTCTTAACACCCCCTACCTATGTGACTCTAGATTGCCTCTCAGTTGCCTCTCAAAAAAAAAAAAAAAAAAAAAAAAAAAAGAGTACTAGAAATTTCTTTGAAAATTGAGTACTCATCTTTGTTTTTGTATCCTTGATTTATTTGTTTGTTCTCTGGGCTCTTTTTTTTTGGGAGGAATTTTCCTCCTGAAGTCTTTTTCTGACTGCTTCCCTTTTGTTGATTGGTATATTCCCAAGATTAAGCCACAGACTTGTCTCAGCTCCTTCACACTTTGAAGGATTTAGAGTTTGATGGTCTAGCCTTAAATGGCCTTTCGATGGACAAGACTGGCATTGGCTGAGTCTCTTTTGAGTGCTAGAGCAGCTATGCTGACTTCCCATCACACGTTCTCTCTCAACTTTTTTTTTTTCCTTTTCATGTCACAGCTGAAATGTTATGTGTCATTTTTGCGGGCTGTAGTAAGGGTGCATATACAGAGTGCCTACAGCCTAATAGGTCTCAAACCTAAGCTTTGGCCCTCTGCAAAGATAGCATATTTTCATTACTTTCCTTCCTTCTTCAGTGGTTGGGTAATATTGGTGAATGGTTCTTGTTGCCAGGTAAAAGTATTTTGGAAGAGTGTATATCAGTAAGAATCCAAAGGAGGGTCCAGAATTCGGGATCTAGATGTTGGTGGGGAATGCTGCTGATTGAGCAGTCACTTGAAGGATTAGAACGGAGTGCTCTTTTTCGTTGTCCTAAGAATTCAGCTGTAATTGCTTTATGTCTGGTGCATAATTCTTTTTTTCCTGGAGGGTGAAAGGGGGATGGAGAATGAGACATTTTACTGGACATATTGTTAAAATGATTAAAGAAAAACTTTTAATCCTATCACAAAAATATTATTTAGGGAGGTTCATAGGTAGATGGGAAGAATTCTTTCACAACTGGCATTTTGCTTTTAAGTCTACTGGAAGGGCTTAAAAAACTTTGTTTAGTTTATTAACTGATAATTTAAAAAAAATTCATGTAACTTATAGAAAAATAGTTCCTTTTACATGTGTGACCAGGAAGTAAGCTTTTACAGTTGTAGATTTTAGACATAGCCGTTAAAATTCCTTGTCATTGTAGCTCCTATATCACCATAACCCTGAGGAGATTACTTTTTTTTGGGTATTTCTTTTAGTTTTTTGTGAAGATTCTAGTAATATCTTTTATTTGGTTAAATTTCTTTTTCACAACTAATTCAGTGCTTGAGAAAATATGAATACTTACTCATTTTTATCTCTTAGGCTTTTGGATTTATGTCCCGGGTTGCTCTACAAGCAGAAAAGATGAATCACCACCCTGAATGGTTCAACATATATAACAAGGTGAATTCATTGGTTTATTTTTTTGTGATTGTAAATACATATTTTAAGCAATCAGTTTTCTTGCATTCCTTTATTTTACCTTATATGGATCAGTGTACATTAGAAAGCATTTTCTGTTTTGATTCTTTTTTAGTGTGTTATCGGTCTTTAGTTTTAAGAGGATATGTACATATATATGCGTGTATATTTGTATGTCTGTGTATATATAAAATATTCATATGAAGATGTTTATGTGTGTATATATACACATACACAAAATAAATATGAAATTATTTCCAACAACCCACATTCTGTTATGTCAGTAGAGAGAGATATATGTACTTTTTTACAGGTATTATCAATGACAATTAGATGACTTGTTGAATAGAGTGCTATACCTTAAGTTAGGAAGAGTTGAGTGAAAATACTGCCTCTAATACTTAACTTTGGACAAGTTACTTAACTTGTCTCAGTTTCCTTAACTGTAAAATGGGGATAATTTGGATGTTGTGAGGAAAAATATGCTTAGCATAATGCCTATCACATAGTAGTCACTAAGTACTAGCTCTTTTTCTTTGCTGCTGCTACTATCTCTTCCTCTTTCTTCAGAGGTTGTAGATCATGTGTATTATTTCAATTTGCTAATATTTGTACTCATTCCTTTATGTTATATTTTTCTTCTGTTGGAATTAATCAAGTGTAGTAAAATTAGGTCCCACTGTTAAATGTCAATGTCTGATTTGCAGGCAGGCATTTTTCTTAATTTATTTTGTTTCTTGTTAGCTAAATTTCTGAATAGGAGAGAAATTACATAATGCAATTGATTTTAATTACCACATAGAAGACACTTTACATTAAATGGCACATAGGGCTTACAATTAAAAGTAGTTAAACTAAAAGCTGTTTGCCTTTCTTAATGGTGATTTCAACTTCAAAATCTTATCTTTTAAAATTTCCAAGGTGCTATGTTTCCCCTTTGGTAATCATTTTTGTAAAATGGAAGAAAATTTAGCAATTGGTAGATTGTATAGAACATGAATAGGTATTTCTGAAGTGGCACAGTGGATTGAACACTGGAAGAACCAAGTTCAAATCTAGCCTCAGACACTATCATAGCATGACTTTGGCTTAGCTATTTAACTTCTATCTGCCTCAGTTTCCCTCAGCTGTAAAACAGGAATCACTCACCTCATAGGATTGTTGAAACAAATGAAATAATATTTATAAAGCACTTAGCAAAATGCCTAGGTATATATGCTGAGTCACACATATGGTTCCCTAGAAGTTCATATGGAATGATCTGTTCATGATCTATACAACTGATAATAATATTAGTATATATGTTTTGTTGGAGTCACTCATAACAGCCAGATATTAGGGTAGATTGTTTTCCTAGATGCTGCTACTAATGAATAAAATTATATTTCATTTATCATCTAGTCTACAAAGAAGTGACTACTTTTTCTAGCCCTCTCTCTCTTTTTTAGAGATGTGCTTTTAAATATATAAATAATTAAGATGCTACATTTTTATTTCTCTCCCTCAGTAACCTAATTAAACTTAGAGGTCTGAAACCCTGCTTAAGTGACTACTTTTTTTCTTTTTTCTCAAGAGGAAAAATTGAGACTGTGGCAACTAAACTGACTTTACATGTGCAAAAGTGTTTTACCCCAACTCAGATGTTAGCAACAAGGTACACTTCACCTTATAATAGAATTTCCTTATTTGGTTTTGCTGTGTTTAGGAACTATAGTTACTTTCATATAATGCAAATATATAAAGTACTTTTAAAAAAGCTTCTTTGGTCTTTAAATTATGTGAACATTTAAGGTTAACAATCTGTCTTACTAAAAGATAGTAAAGAGAGTTTTCTTTTTTCTTTAATAAGTTATTTTCTTTCCTTTAGGTCCAGATAACTCTTATTTCACATGACTATGGTGGACTGACCAAGAGAGATGTAAAACTGGCTCAATTTATTGATAAAGCTGCTGCTTCTGTTTAATGTCTTGCAAACCACATGAAAATAATGCCAAAACCTTGACTACAAAATATGTTGAAGGCAAATGTCTGAATTTACCTTGTACTAAAATGAAGATGTTTTACAATAAGGTCTTAAATATTAAAATGATTTGAACTTTTGTCTGTATCAGTTTCAATCACACTTTTAATATACTAGTATCCCAGTTAACTTTCATACTTAATAATAAAAAGTAAAAACCATGATCTTGAATGTCAGAAATAATTTTTGGAATATTCAAATTTTTATCTGACAAATTGGACATTAAAAACTCAAGCCAGAAGTTTGATTTTTGCAAATATGTTGGTATGTTTGAGAATATTATATAAAATTTGAAAAAAATTTATGAACTCTCAAAGTAAGGATATTACTTTTAAATCATAATTTTAATAAAGTTGAAGATCTATCTTGAATGGAAATTAACCCCATCTAAATAATTAATGATAAGTATCTTCTATCATCGTAACATAATTTACCTTCATTTTTGAAAATTTCTCTTATGAATCCCTTTATTGATGCTATCATTGAGATATCTTTTTTAAAATATCGCTGTTAATACTTAAAATTTATATAAAGAATCACAAAATCCTACATGATAATTTTGAATTGGCTTTTATATTTTATAAGTTACCTTAGTGTATTGTCTTAGAAATGGATTTGTGATTAGAAAACCAAGACTTGGTTTCAAGTCTCACCTTTAACCATACTGCCTGTGGTGAAAGGAGGGAGAAAAGTGTAAATCGAGGAAAATAAGATGGAGAGAAATATTTAGTAATCATAACTGAATGTGAATGAGATAAACTAGATTAAAATCCAGAATCCTACAATGTGTTGTTTACAAGAAACACATATGAAAGAGAGAGGTAGATAACTCACAGAAGTGAAAGAAGCAGGAATAGGAATCTTGATCTCAAACAAAGCAAAACCAAAAATAGATCTAACTAAAAGACATAGAAGGGAACTTCATCTTGCTAAAGGGTATTATAATGATGAAGTAATATCAATATTAAACATATATACACAAATGATATATCATCTTACAGGAGACTTCTTGAAGGAGAAAGTTAAGTGAGTTACAGGAAGAAATACCTCTATCCTAGGGGGTATTTCAACTTTCCTCTGGCAGAACTAGATAAATCTAACTGTAAAATAAACAAGAAGGAAGTTAAGGAGGTGAATAGAATTTTAGAAAAGTTAGATAATAGACCTCTTGTTGGAATACATGGGAGAGCTGTTAGAATACATGGGAGCCACCTGACAGTGGCTGCTGGAGATCCAACCCAGACCTGCAGAATAGATCTCCTTGTGAGAGGATGATGATGTAAGGAGACTGAGAGGCAGTTGCTATTCTCTGACCTCTCTGACTGAGAGGCTGTTGTGTTATCTGACCTCTCTCCTCTTCCCTCTGCCTCCAATTTATTTTGTTCCCCATCCGCAACACCTGCGTCAGCAAAGGCTGCCTTGCAACTCCTTCAGATGCTATGATCCACAGTTGTGGAGGCTCTCAGAGAATTGACCTGTCCCTTAACAATTCCCTGTTTTTTTGTTTTTTGCTGTTATTTTGCCCCCACAGCATGGTCCCCACACTGAGGAATGCAAGCAGCACTATCACTTCTGGATGGTTGTAGCAGGTGTTGATGGAAGCAAACTTTCAAATGGAGAAGAGGATTGTAGTCAGAACAGGTATTTAAGTCTCATATCTGTCTCCTGACTCGGCCCTTTGATGTGTTGGCCCATTTAATTACCCGAACTAAAAAAGTCTTACCGGGGCTCTTCTTCCTTAACTCTGGGAGGATCCTTCTCATGGACAGCTCTGGTTCTTTTTGTAATTCTTACCCCACATTCAGGCGCCATTTGTTGGAATACATGAGAGCCGTTGAAATACATGGGAGCCACTTGACAGTGGCTGCTGGAGATCCAACCCAGACTTGCAGAATGAATCTCCTTGTGAGAGGATGATACAAGGAGACTGAGAGGCATTTGCTGTTCTCTGACCTCTCTGAGTGGGAGTCCATTGCATTGCTTGACCTCTGACCTCTCTCCTCTTTCCTCTGCCTCCAATTTATCTCCTTCCCAGCTCAAAATACCCGTGTCAGCAAAGGCTGCTTTGCAACTCTTTCAGATGTTACGATCCACAGCTGTGGAGGCTCTCGGAGAATTGACCATCTAGTGTTTTGGTTAGCTTTCTGGAGGTCTTGGGAATAGCCTTGTTTTTAGTAGAATAATCACCACCAGAAGAGAATAATCAAGGATAAAGTCCAAAGTCTTTATTATCTCCTTCCCAGTCTGTTATTATCTCCTTCATCTGGAGCCCGGCTAGCTTTCTGGAGGCCCTACAGAATGGGTCTTGGTTTCAGTGGAAGAAATGCAGGAGGCAGAAGAGCCACCAGGTGCTGGTCAAGTCTTCTCTGTCTCTGGCTGAGTTTGTCCCCAGTTTATATACTCTATTACAATTATATCATTACAGTATACTGAGCCAATCATTGTATCACTAGGGAACCATTATTTGTTGTAAGATTAAATCAATCATACTGAACTAAAGAACTCATATGCTAAACTAGATAACCATTTGTAGTGTTTTTCTTTTCTAAAATATGATCCTTCTCTGGGAGCAGGTTTCTTGGGGGGCTTCTGGAGGCAGCCTTAGTTTCAGTTCAAATCAATAATCACCTCAAATGCAGCCAGCTGTTAAAGTACAGTCCTTTATTGTCTCTTCCAAAATAGCACAGTTAGTTTTCTTAGAGGCCTATCTCCCTCCTTGGTTCCAAGAGCTCTTGCAGCTTAACCTTTGTCTCTTCCAGCTTCAGCCTCCAGCTCCCTCTGAATCTTCAGTTCTACTCTCTCCTGACTGAGATGCGTCCTTTTATATTAGAGGTGTGAACTCAAAGGTTGACTGCTCCTCCGAGAGTGGGATTGTGGGAGGTATAACTTGTGAATCTCATACTGAATCCTGACTTGTGAATCTCCCAAAAGTGTGAACTCTAATGTGTGAGCTAATATGTGAACTCTCAAAGGTGTAAACAAGTACATAAGCATTGTTTCTATCAATTCCAGTGAATTAACACTTTGTAAGGATTCTAACATCTCCCGCTTTCTATTGATTTAGAACATAAGGTAGTCATGACCTCCCTGACTTCTCAAGGAGGTGAGAAACCCAAAAAAGGTGATCACGCCTTCCCTGACTGCTCAAAAAAGAAGTGAAACCACTATAAAAAGGATGTGGTCACACCCTCCCTGACTTCTCAGGAAGGGAGATGAAAACACCGAAGGAAATGGGGAATCAAATCAGATTTGTGGATTTCTAAAGGGGCTCACTTTTAAAATAGGTATGCATAAATCCATCAATATGGGAGACATTACACATAATTACATAAAATACATAAGCACATAGCAATATAACACAGGCTAGTAGTAATGCAATAAATAACATGAATCAACATAAGAATTTGTACATGTCCATAAGTCCTAGAAATAGTCCAAAAGGAATCCATTGTCCATTAGTTCATGTGCCAGGAATCCAGTAATTCCTGCAAGTTTTTAAGTTCTGCAATAGTCTCATCAACAATTTTTCATCTCAAGGAATCCAATGATTCCTGCTCATTTTCAAGAACTGAAACAGTCTTTATCAACAATTTTTCATCTCAAGGAATCCAATGATTCCTGATGGTTTTCAAGTACTGCAACAGTCCTATCTTGTGTTAGGGAATCCAATGATTCCTGCAGATTTTGTTTTTGGGTCTTCTCCTTTGTTTCCAGATTTTTCTCTTTTTCTGTCTCTCTCTGATGTACAAGGTGAATATGGCTTGTTGACACCCATCTGATTCCTTCTCCATCTGTAGAGATATAAGCAAACCCTCTTCCCCAAGCAGTTAACCTATCTGGTCCCTTCCATTCACCACTTTCTGGGTCTCTCCACATCACCTGGCAATTATCTAAAGATAGTGGAGCTGCTCACACTGGACACTGCCCTTCTGGTGGGTTTTATAACCTGTCTGCTGAAGCCAGTGCATCTTTATTAAAAATTAAAAAATTAATGGTATAGAGAACTAAATTTAGAAGTTCTCTAGTGTTACCCATGGCTTCCCCTTTCTTTTATTTTTGGAGGAGTGTCTTAATGTCTGTTTCTCCTTTCTACTATTGCCTGACCTTGAGGATTAAAGGGTATGTCAGTAGTGTGTAAAATCTTATACTGTGCACAAAAGTGTTCAAAATGTTTAGAAGTATATGCAGGTCCATTATCTGTTTTTATTTCTTGTGGCACACCTATAATTGCAAATGCTTAGATGAGGAATTCAGTGACCACTTGGGCTGTCTCTTTTGCTGCTGGTATTACAAAAGTGAATCCTGAAAAGGTGACAGATGACCAAAAGATTTATAATGGGTCACATCCATTTGCCAGATTTCATTGGGTCTCAAACCACGAGAGATCTTCCCTGGAGGCAGCGTAGGAGCGTGGAAAGGAAGACAAGCTGTACAGCTTTTTACTATGCTCCTACCTTCCTCTTTTGTTATCCCAAATTGTAAACATAAAGCTCGAGCAGCCTGATGGTATTTAGAAGGAGATTCCTGGGCTTCCTGAAATAAAGGAGTATTGGCTAACATAGTTAAAAGGCCTTTGAATTTCCATCAAAAATAGGACCTGGAAGTCCACTATGTGAGTGGACATGCAAGATATAAATTTTACCTGAATCCTTTCTCACTTGCTCTTGAAGTTCCACTTATTCCACTGAGTTAATACCTTATTGTAGGATTAAATCAATCATAGTGAGTTCCTGCCCTTTATAACCTCTAGAGAAAATTGAATAGAAATAATAAGGAATATAACTTTTTCTTTTCTTTTTTCTTTTTTCTTTTTTTTGACAAAGAGACCTAACTGAGTTTCAATTGATAAATGAATTGATAAATAAATAAATTGATAAATGACGGACAAAAGCAGCTACACCCAAAGAAAGAATATAACTTTTTCTCAGTAATTTATAGCACCTATACAAAAATTGACTATATTGGGTCATAAAAACCTCACAATCAAATGAAGAAAGACAAATATTAAATGTATTCTTTTCAGATCATTGTGCAATAAAAATTATATTTAGTAAAGGGCCATGGAAAAAATAGACCAAAAATTAATTGTAAGTTAAATAATCTAATCCTAAAGAATGAGTGGGCCAAATAACCAATCATAGAAACAATAATTTATATCCAAGAGAATGACAGTAATGAGACAATATACCTAAATTTATGAGACGTTGCTAAAGCAGTTTTTAGAGGAAATTTTATCTCTAGTTGCTGACATGAATAAAATAGTGAAAGATAAGATCCATGAATTGAACATGAAAGTAAAAAAGCTAGAAAGAGAACATATTAAAAACTTCCAATTAAATACCAAATCAGAAATTCTGAAAATCAGAGATTAATAAAATCAATAAAAAAGGAGAAAAAAATAAAAATTTAAAAATTAATAAAATTGAGTTTATGAAAAAAACCCAACAAAATAGATGAACTTTGATTAGAAAAAGGAAAGATATTACCATCAAAAATGAAAAAGATGAATTTACCACCAATGAAGATGAAATTAAAGCAATAATTAGGAGCTATTTTGCCCAATTGTATGCCAATAAATCTGATAATCTAATTGAAATAGATGAATACTTATAAAAATATATATTACCCAGAATAACAGAAGAGGAAATGAAATAATTAAATTATCCCATTTTTAGAAAAAGAAATTGAACAAGCTATTAATGAACTCCCTAAGAAAAAGTATCCAGACCCAGATGGATTGACATGTGAATTCTAGCAAACATTTAAATAATAATTCCAATGCCATATAGAGTATTTAGAGAGTCCTACATAGCAAGGGAAATAGAAATTTGTACTTAGTAGGGTAAAGGTAGTGTATTTGATTAATAGGGTGTTTCCTATTTTCATTGCACCAGGGAAATTTTATGCTAGATTCCATTTCAAATAAAATGCCTGCTATGATTTCCTCCTCTCCGAGCCCTTTCCTTCCAAAAAAGGAATCCCACCAAATTTCTTTTATGACACAAATATGGTGCTGACTCTAAATATATAAATATATAGACCAATTTCCCTAATGAGTATTGAGGCAAAAATCTTAACTAAAACATCAGCAAAGAGATAACACATGCTATCTATATTACCCTAGGCAAGTCCCTAACAGTGCTCTAGTTAGAAGTATCAAACTCTGGTTGGCAAAACTGGATTAAAGTGTAAGTGGGAAATGTTTAACAAAATAAAAATATACTAAAAATTAGATGATGCTAATTTGTGTTTTTCTATGTCACTATGTGACCAGTAGAAATCTCTTTTGAATTTGATACCACTACTCTAGACAAACTTCTAAAACTATAAAAAAGCACCAACTTCCTTTGGCAGGAGTTATATCAGTAAAATCATAGTTCTGGTGTGTATTGTCTTGGTATTGTCATACGCCATTTACAGAAAGTGGGTTGTGGCATAAATGCATTTGTCAGTAGGTACATAAGCTTGAAATAACAGGATTAGCAATCCCAGTGGCTGACTTTCTGGTTCCCTTGGCTTACTGAGTTAAGTTTGAGCTATAATATATTGAATTATTTACCATTTGAATATTTTGGTTTATAAACCAAAGCATTATATAAGCTTAACCCACAGATTCTAAATCAGAATCTGTTTTGGCCAGGGATCAAATGCACTTCTTGAATATTTCCATAATGGAAGGAATAAAAAGGACTTTCTCCAATAATTTAGAAAAGGGATATTGCAATGAGAGTGTTCTATTCAGTAAAACAGAATCACTTACACCAAAAACCTAAATGATGTACACATATAGTAGGTCATGTCTCTAAAACACAGTAGCCTTTCATAGATTTCAGAATGGTTATAATAGAACAAGGATCACATTTTTGATCCTTTTTCATCTCTTTTATCCTCCCTGTAACATCTTAATTCAGGAGAGATTCTGGAGAGATAGTGGACTAAGTGAGAAATTCTCCAGGCTTTCCAGATTTCCTTCACAAACAGAAAATACGAAATGAATACAGAACAGCAAGAATAAAGGGGTAAAACAGTTTTCCTCCTAAGACAATTGAGAGGACCTCAGAAAAACCAAGATCATCAGGGGCTGAGATTTGGCTTGGGAGAAGTGTATAGAGATTACTCTGTTAGGTCAGCAATAGCAGTCTCTAGATCAGTAGCAGATTAGCCCTAGTTCAAGAAATTTCACTTCATGAACTTTCATCTCACATCCTCAGGAATTTTTACTTTATGAACTTTTTGCTCACAAACTTTCATCTAAGGAATAGCATATAGCTGTGTGAGGAAACTGAGGGACCCCCTTACATTTCTAGAAGCTAAGCCTGACAGTGCTGACCTGAAGAGATTCTGAACTGTGGCTCAGGTCAAGACCCACCCCGGTGAGTATGATCCTGCAGGGAGCAAGAACATTTTTGGGATAGCAAGGTTAGGATTCCTAATTGTGTCTTAAGGGAGGAGACCTCAGACAGAATTCAGAAAAAAAAGGTAAGGAGAACTTGAGACCTATAGCAATATTACTCACAATTTGGGATTAAAACTTGATAATAATAAACTGCCAAAAATAAAATAAAAACAAGTAAGCAAAGGAAAAGAACTTGACCACAAATAGCTACTATGATATAAAAGAAGATCTAGGTTCATATTCAGAAGAGGATGGGTTTAAAAAAAGCCATTTCCCCCCAAAAGAGTAACATCAAATGATCACAAGCCCAAAAAGAGTTCTTGAAAGAACTTAAAAAGGAATCCAAAAACCAAATAAAAGAGATGGAAAACTTGGGTGGGTGGGTGGGGGGGAAGTAATCTAAGAAAATTTTGAAAAGTTTACCAATTGGAAAAAAATACAAAATTTTAAGAAAATAACTCATTGAAAGCTAGAATTGGACAAGAAAAATTGAATAAGACATTATAAGAAAACAAGAAAAAAATAGAAGAGAATCTGAAATATCTCATTAGATGAACAACTGATCTGTATGTAAGAATTGCACTACCTGAAAGTTATGAAAATTGACCTGAAGTTCCAGAACAAGAGAGTAAAGTAGAAATAGAAATAGAAAAAAAAAAATCTACCATTCACTATCTTAAAGAGATCCCCGGGTGAAAATTTGTGGAAATGTCTTAAGCTTCAAAACTTCCAGGTTAAGGAGAAAATATTATAAACAAAAACAAAAACAAAACAAAACAAAACAAAACAAAAAAACCACCCAATTTAAATACTGTGGAGATATAGTCAGGATGTCAAAGACCTTTAACACTAAAAGATCGTAGGTTGGAATTATATTTTGAAGAACAGAAGAGCGAAGGTTGTGACCAAGAATAATTAACTCAACAAAGTTAAGTATAATCCTGAATGAAAAGAAATTAGTATTTGATGAATAGGAAGACTTTAGGTATTTGTGACCCCAAAATCTAGAACTCAATGAAAAATTCATTATAAAAGATTCAGAAGAAATATAAAGAAAACCAAGACTCATTAAAGTCAAACTATTTCTTACATATGAAAATGTTATCAGTATTCTTGAAACTGTCATCATTACTAGTATAGTTTTAAAAGATTGGGGCTGAAAATTAAGACAACTCTGAGATACCACTACACACCTGTCAGATTGGCTAGGATGATAGGAAAAGATAATGCTGAATGTTGGAGGGGATGTGGGAAAACTGGGACACTGATACATTGTTGGTGGAATTGTGAATACATTCATCCATTCTGGAGAGCAATTTGGAACTATACTCAGAAAGTTATCAAACTGTGAGTACCCTTTGATCTAGCAGTGTTACTACTGGGCATATATCCCAAAGAGATCTTAAAGAAGGGAAAGGGATCCACATGTGCAAAAATGTTTGTGGCAGCCCTGTTTGTAGTGGCTAGAAACTGGAAACTAAGTGGATGCCCATCAATTGAAGAATGGCTGAATAAGTTGTGGTATATGAATGTTATGGAATATTATTGTTCTGTAACAAATGACCAGCCGGAAGATTTCAGAAAGGCCTGGAGAAACTTACATGAACTTATGTTGAGTGAAATGAGCAGGACCAGTAGATTATATATTTCAACAATACCATATGATGATCAATTCTTATGGATGTGGCTCTCTTCAACAATGAGATGAACCAAATTAGTTACATTTGTTCAATAATGAATAGAACCAGCTACACCCAGTGAAAGAACTCTAGGAAATAAGTGTGAACCACTACATAGCATTTCCAATCCTTCTTTTTGTCTGTCTGCATTTTTCATTTCCTTTTCAGGTTATTTTTACCTTATGTATAAGTCCGATTTTTCTTGTGCAGCAAAATAACTATGGATATGTACACATGTATTGTATTTAACATATACTTTAACATATTTAACATTTATTGGTCTACCTGCTATCTGGGAGAGGGGAAAAGTTGGAACAAAAAGTTTTGCAAGATCAATGCTGAAAAATTACCCATGCATATATCTTGTAAATAAAAAGCTATTAAAAAAAAAAGGTTGGGATTGAGTTGTGTATGATGTTTGATTCTAAAAAATAAAATTGGATAGGAAAAGATAAAAAGGAACACTATCTCATAAAAACTGGGCATGAAAGGAAAAACTGATACAGAGGGGTGGAGGACTGGTAACGTTGGAACCTTACCCTAATCTGACTTGAAGAAAAAAAAAGTATCCAGAAGGATTTAGAAACATTTTGAGTAGGTGAGAAAACTGGGGGACAGGATGGGAGAGAGACTTTTAGAGGGCTGTATACATTGACATTTGGGAAGGTGGAAGCAAAGGATGGGGGAAGAACTTTTGGAGTAGTGTTTGGATTGAGTTTGGGAGGCTCTGGGGAGAGGGGGTGGAGGACTCTTTTGGGGGCAGGTGAAATGGGAAGTGGGAGAGTGGAGAGAGAGGATAAAGTAATAGGGAGAGGATATAAAGAGAGGTTGAGAAAGACAATAATAAAAATAAGATGGTATGAATTCCATAAATAATCATTATAACTTTGAATGTGAATGGGATGTTTGTAGCAGTTCTCTTTGTGGTGGCAAAGAAGTGAATATTGCATGGATCCCCATCGATTGGGGAATGACTAAACAAGTGTATATGATTATGATGAAATACCACTGTACTATAAGAAATGATGAGCTCAGTAATTTTAGAAATGCATGGAAAGACTTACATGAAATAATGAAGAATGAAGTGAGCAGAACCAAGAGAATATTATATACAATAATAGCACTATTGTTTTAAAATGACTTTGAGCAATTAAGTCGTTTCAATAATTATAAATACACAAATTAAAATACATATGAAGAAAGATGATATCTGCATCCAGAGAAAGAACTGATGAATAAAAATATGTACAGAATACCCCTATTTATGTCAACTGATAGCTATTTCTAGGGTAGGATAGGGAGAGGAAAAAAATTTACATGATAACTTTATTACAAATTTAAAAGAAATAGCAAGTTGTACATAATAGACTTGCAGTTTCGTGTGCAATAGTCTTTTTTATTATGTTATGGAAATGTTTATTCTATTCTATAAATTAAAAACTAAATTTAAAAAATAAATAGAATTGAGAATGAGAACTCTGGAAAAGTAACTTATTTTCTAAAAATGTTCTACTTTAGGAAAGTTTTGAGTAAATCCAATAAACAATTTTTTTTATTTATATAGCTTTTTATTTACAAGAAATATGCATGGGTAATTTTTTTCAGCATTGACAATTGCCAAATCTTTTGTTCCAATTTTTCCCCTCCTTCCCCCACCTCTTCCCCCAGATGGAAGGTAGACCAATACATTAAACAATTTTTTGTACTTTAGATTTTTCTTTAATATTTTGCATTTAGTAAATTAAAATTTTAAAACTTAAGTACCCAACTATCATCCTTTTGATTCCTTCTGAAAAATAATATATAGTAAATAAAAATTTTAGACTATATATACATCAGTATTTGTCTATGACATAAAAACTATAATAATCCAGAAAAAGGAAAATAGTTCTTCGTCTTTTGGTTAGAGAGATCAAAACAATTATATACTGCTACAATAATAAATATTTTTTCATCTTCATTTATATTCTTTCCACATACCATCTCATGTCTACTGAAATGTGCTCATGTATATTTTTCTGCTGGACCTACTTAATAGAGTTCTCTATCTTTAGTTTTCTTAAGAGATTGCCTTTAACTACCTAATTTTTAGTTTGAATAATATAGACTC